>NW_027507748.1:577558900-578111557 GCF_037356315.1 Lithobates pipiens
ATCGGGAAAAGAGGTGACGTGTCATGAGGCTAGGTAACCTGCACCAATCACCAAATGGATCCATCGCATAGCCAAACATGGGAGGGGCTAGGAGGGACACACGTCGTTAAGATGGGAGGTGCTCGTATAGGTGTAGGATGCGGAAGAGGAGAGGAACGTCCGAATTTGGCGGCAATTTGCCGCACAATGTACGTCACCCGCCATGAGGCGTGGTGAGCGGCATCGCGGCCAATCGAAACGGACGAAGGCATGACGATACTGCGCATGCGTCTTAGCACAAAACGCAGTCACGTCACGTCATGCGCCTTAGAAGCCTCGCCATACCCGGAACCAGCTAAGGAGGAGCGTAGTCACGTCACGTCGCAACAAACGATAGGTGGCAACGTGACCATGGCAACCACAACACATCCCCTATGGTTCAAAACAAAGCATGCAGGGGAAAAGAAAACGAAAACAAGGGCGAAGAGAAGGGGGGGGGGAACGTAGCAAACCTCTGGGCTGGTACATTAGGAATTGGTAATGGGAAAATAATGTCAGCAATGGGAATGAATAAATAAAATATAATAAATCAAATATTCTGTACGTTCTAATTACGTATTGCTAACAGGAGGGGCCAAGAGACTCCTGAGGCTTGAAAAATGTATGTGTATACAATCTACCAAAAAACATCTGTCTCAGGTCAATTAAAGACAGAAAAATGGCCATATAGTCACACATGTCTAAATTAGAACATGGGACAGGGGTTAGGGGAAAAAATGAACCATATTGAAAATAAATAAATGACGTGCAGAAACGACAACACGCAGACGGTATGAGGTGTATGCCGTAAGTGTAGAAGGTACGTAGTTAATGTGTGGGCAGAACAATGTATCAAAAATGAAAATATAGTGAATGGTGAACATAGTTGAGGTGAAGGGTGATAGTGAAGATCTGAAGTTAAATTAAGCCTGATTAATAAAACTGTTAATGTCCCAGTCTGTGTTCATGCCAAAGGGGGAGTAGCACCTCAATTCATAGATCCAAAAAGTCTCGAGGCGCGACACCCCCCGTAGGCATGAATCTCCCCTCCAGCTCGGGACAAATTTGTCGATAATTTGAAAACGTGTACCCTTGGGGTCCCTATTGTGTTTTTCAAGGTAGTGTCTCGGGACTGTGTGCTTGTCACAGCCTTTTTTGATTTTACTGAGGTGTTCGTTAACTCTGATTGAGAAATTGCGAATAGTGCGGCCAACATATTGTTGGTTGCATGGACAAGTGATCAAATAAACAATGTACCTGGTGGTACAGGTGGTAAAATGTTTCATCATGTACCTACGTGAAGTGGCTGTGGATGTAAAGGAATCGCTTTTCCCCTTGCCTAACATGTTATGTATGCAGACGTTGCATTTTCTGCAGGGAAAGTATCCCTTACTCTGAGGGAAAAATTGTATGGACCTAGGGATATCTATTACGTTGGGGGAGATATCATTTTGTATCGACCGGGCACCCCTATAGATAATTCCGGCTTTCTCAGGGATGATTCCACCTAAGATTTTATCACCAGACAACACCTTCCAGTGCCTGTTAATAATTCTCTTTATCTCAGTGTGTTGTGTGGAGAAAGTGGTAAAGAAAGACCATTTAAATTTATCATTAGTTCTTAATTTAACTTTTTTCTGGATGAGGGAAGCCCTATCAGTATGTAGGGCTGTTTGGATGTCAACATCAAGGGCGCATGGATCATAGCCCTTGTCTAAGAACCTCTTACGGATGGTATAGGATTGAGAAATGAAGTCACTAGTATTCGTGCAGTTACGCCTAAGCCTGAGAAATTGACCACGTGGAATGGATCCAAGCCATTGACGGTGGTGGCAACTATCGACGGGAATATACCCGTTGCGGTCCGTTGGTTTAAAAAAAGTTCTCAGGACTAGGCGTTTCTGCACCACTGTGACTTCTAGGTCCAGAAAATGGATGTTAGTTGTGCTGGCCTCAAAGGTCAGCTGTATACCACGATCATTGGTATTAAGGGTTGCCATGAAGGCATCCAGGGATGGCCGGCTGCCCCTCCACAGGAGGAGGATGTCGTCTATATACCTAGCCCACAACAACAATTCCGGCCTGTCGAGGGCATAGACGACATCCTCCTCCCACTGGGCCATAAACAGATTGGCCAAGCTGGGTGCATATTTTGCCCCCATGGCAACCCCTCTGGTCTGGGTATAGAAGGTACCCTGGAACCAAAAATAATTGTGGGACATGGCAAATTCCAACAATTGCATAAGGAAATTTCTATGTATCACAGGGAGTGTAGGATCCCTGGAAAGAAATAATTCAACGGCTCCTAGACCAAGGTCCTGTGGAATAGAGGTATACAACGCAGACACATCTGCTGTGACTAGAATAAGATCATCATGATATTGTATATTCTCTAGTAGTCGAATTGTGTCACCTGTATCCTGTAAGTAAGATGGTATATTCCTTACTAAGGGCTGGAGGTAAGTATCTATGTATTTCCCTATTCGCGAGGTAATGGAATCTATACCACTAACAATTGGGCGACCTGGTGGATTAACCAAATCCTTGTGTATCTTGGGGAGTTGGTATATTGTCGGGATGCGTGGTGCCAGTGGAATCATAAATTCCCTCTCTTTTTTATTTAAGATGTTCAAAGAAAAACCTTCATCTATAATCTGTGTAAGTTCTTTTTTGTATTTGGAGGTGGGGTCACCTGGTAAGGGGCTGTAAGTGGTAACATCATTCAGTAGTCTGTTCATTTCACCAATGTAACATGATTTGTCTAATACCACTAGACCACCCCCCTTGTCTGCAGGGCGGATGATAAGATTTTTTCTTTCACATAAAGATTTAAGACCCTGGGCTATGGAGGGGTCTTGATGTACCTTTTTGATAGGTAACTTGTCCAAATCATTTAAGACAAGATTTTTAAAAACATTGATCGATGGGGGTAAGATACCCGGATTGAACAAAGACGGATTGCTCAGTCCGGAATGTCTAACAGATGTGGAGTGGCAGGATGCCCTCCGGGGGCCAGCTTAGGGGCAGCACACCGACTGAATCACACCGCAGAGCTCCGCCTGTGCAGGGCGCTGCCTCTGCGTGTTATTCTAAAAGTTCTTTGGTGTGGGCCTTTTTTGAGACGAGTGCATCAGATCGCCCCACTGCTATTTGCAACATATGTCTCAAGTGTATCTCGCGTGGCCAAAACATCAGCCGCTTGGGCACCACATGCTTGACCAGACATATGTTGACCTGCCATGCAGCTCGTTGGCAAGCGTACCTCAAAGACCCACACCAAAGAACAAAGCGGACCTCTCCTTGCTCCTCATCAGCTGGGATCTCCAACCCCACTAGACCTTCAGTCCTCTCTGAAACCTGCTCTGAGAGGAATGAAGGTGTAGAATTAGGTGTGTCAATGCCAAGTGCTTCTGGGCACTCTGCTAGCAGTACACCCACGTCCAATTATAGCAGGCAAATGTCCCTACCCCAGCTGCTGGACCGGCGAAAGAAATTCACTCCCAGCCATCCACATGCCCAGCGGTTGAATGCTAGCTTGGCTAAATTGCTAGCACTTCAACTGCTGCCTTTTCAGTTGGTAGACTCGGCCCCCTTCCGTGAGTTTATACAATGTGCGGTTCTTCAGTGGCAGGTCCCCAAACGCCATTTTTTCTCACGGAAGGCGATTCCGGCTCTCTACAGGCATGTGGAAGGCAATGTCCTTGCCTCGCTGGACAGGGCGGTCAGCAGTAAGGTGCATATTACCGCTGACTCATGGTCCAGCAGGCATGGACAGGGACGTTACCTGTCTTTGACGGCCCATTGGGTCACTCTTCTGGCAGCTGCGAAGGATGCAGGACAAGGTGCAGTAGTGTTGGAGGTTGTTCCGCCACCACGCCTCCAAAATGCTACTATTGGTTGTGACACACCTCTCTCCTCCACCCCCTCCTCTTCTTCTTCCTCCATGGCCTCTTCCAGTGCTCTGTCCTCTGATCCAGCAGTGCTCCGTAGTCGTTCCAGGGGCTACGCAAGTACGCAGGCAAAACGATGCCATGCCATGCTTGCGCTGGTTTGTTTGGGGGACAGGAGCCACACTGGGGCGGATGTTTTGTCAGCTCTGCAGGGGCAGGTCGAGAGGTGGTTGATGCCACGCCAGCTTAACCCAGGAATGGTGGTTTGCGACAATGGCACCAACCTCCTCTCCGCCCTCCGACAGGGACAACTGACCCATGTGCCCTGTGTGGCTCACGTCCTTAACCTGGTGGTGCAGCGGTTCTTGGGCAGGTACCCGGGCTTACAGGATGTCCTGAAGCAGGCCAGGAAAGTCTGTGTGCATTTCCGGCGATCATTTAATGCCTGTGCTCGGCTGGCTGGGCTCCAAAAGGAGTTGAACCTGCCCAAGAACCGCCTTATATGTGACATGCCCACCAGGTGGAACTCAACGTTGGCCATGCTGCAGCGGCTGCACAGAGGGCCATCAATGAGTACCTGTGCGACTACGACACCAGGACGGGGTCAGGGGAGCTCGGTTTTTTCTCACCACGCCAGATATAATATTTCACAGGAGGGCCCGTTCCTGTGCCCACCCAGAGTAACTGTGAGGACTTATTGTGTTGTGGCACCAGCATCACAACCACCAAAGGTCAATTTTTCTACCACTGTTCAACAATGGCATGTAATTACAATTCTTGATATAATCGTTCACAGCAGGGCGCTCCAACTTTTTTTTGCATTGACCCATGTCCCCTGGGGCAGGAGCCAGGTCCCCAAACCCTTTTTAGGACAGTATCTTGCATATTAGCAGTTAAAATTAGCACTTTTATTTTCAAACGTTCGAGTCCCATAGACTTCAATGGGGTTCTAACGTTCGTACGAATTTGGGGTCCGTTCGAAAGTTCTGGTGCGAACCGAACCGGGGGGGGGGGGGGGTATTCGGCTCATCCCTAGTGGCTACTATATTTGAAATAACCAAATGATCAAGTTTTAGACCACTGTGAATGAAATATGAGTTTTTATTTAATCAATGTCTTAAAGTGGTTGTAAAGGCTTAATATTGTTTTACCTTCATGTGCATGAAAGTAAAAAACCTTGTGTGCAGCAGCCCCCTCCCAGCCCCCCAATACTTACTGTACCTGAGCCCCACTGTGATCCAACAATGTGCACAAAAGACTTGTGTCTCCAGGGACTCTCCCACCTCACTGGCTCCCACTGCTGTCACAGCCAGTGAGCCAAATGGGAGAGCAAGGGGGCGGGGCCCTGTGAATAGGCACGCAGAGCAACGGCTCGGGGAGCTCCCATTGCAAGCTTCTTGCTCTGGAGGCACTCAGCTGGAGGGAGGGGGCAGGAGCGCTGGCAGGGGACCCAGAAAGAGGAAGATCAGGGCTGCTATGTGCAAAACCATTACTCTGTGTAAGTAAGAAGGAAAGTATAACATGTTTGTTTTTGTTTTTTATTTTTTTTATTGCCTTTAATATCACTTTACATTTATCAGCACCTTAAAAGTCCCATCTACTTTGGTGTTTCATTTTGTGATATTGTAAGGGATGATGGTGCCAAACTATGTGATCCTAGCCATGTTTGGTAGTTATTTGATCTGTGGATACTGACCTTATTCCACTGACAGTAAAGAAAGTTTGTGATAAAGCCGGAGGGTCTGAATACTATAATTGCATGATCAGTGCCATGATTGTAGTAATGTAGAAGAAATTAGGATAGAGTATGATAAAAGAGGTAAGTAATTTGTATTTTTTTTAAGTTTTGGCAATAAAGAGAGGCCAATACGTTTCATCAGGGTTGCTGGAAAAAATAATTGTGGGATAATCCTGTTGGAGGGTGCCTTTGGCACATGGATCTGGACTGTTAGAAGTCCTCAGTGCTGGCTGTGTGTTCAAAGGCAGCAAGTGGCACTGCTTTTTTGGGTAATAGTAATAGAGCTCCACTAACCAAAGTTATGGATATTTATCTACCCCTGGCCAACCAGTAGGAGATTCCTTGCCACTAGTGCATTCAGGGAGTGACCTTGGGAAGTCAATCTGCTCTGCCTTGGGTTCCTGGCCTAGGGGAGGGGTGTGTTTTTCTGCTGAATTTTCTTAGGCCAGCTACCTGAGATGGTGAGCACATGGCTTGCCAAAGGCCAGGATTTCTGGCCTAGCTAGTGTACCTTGGGGATTGAGGAGCCATGGGGAACCTCCAGAAGTGATGAGAGGCCGGAGAAGCTTGGATGTGGAGCTTGGACCCCACCAGAGTATGGAGTCTTCTCTCCAGGAATCTAGCAGCTGATTTAACAAGTGCTGTACAGTCAGGAGCTACAATCACAGAATGCAGAGTCGGCTTCAAGGTTCTGTATCTGTGAAGACTGTAAGTTCTTTTGTTTATGTGTGTCCTGTGCCCCTACCTTCTCTCCCTGCAGTTCTGAGAGTAAGCAGTAAACTCCTTTTTGTTGCATCTTAAAGTGACTGGTGACCATCTGTTCATGTACTACACCCTACACCCGGAGGTAAAATGTTTGCCCACCCTGTCTCTGGGGTACTACCATGCTTCCAAAGGTCAGGTGATGCTACATGTGACTGTTATTTTCAAAATCTGATCAGACTCAAAATCAATGCAGCTGGAAAGAAGTTATTTTTTTAAATAAGGTTCCTTGAAGAATCAATCTGGCTGTGGTCTTCCTGACATTTCAGTGATGTAGTGCAGCAGAGTTGAAAGGTTAATGGAGCTACAATTAATGGTGTCTGAAAGATTCCCTCAAAGCCTATAGCCAATGACAAGGAAAGGGTTAAGTTCCAAGATAAATAGCACTACTGTATAGCCATAATAACGAGGCAGCTAGGACAAATTGTACTATTGTCATGGTAGCCAGGCAGGTACCATGGACTGGTTCTATATCTATACTAAGTCTATGTTGCTGCCTTGTCAATGAAGTTTTACATATGGAGAAAGAAGCAATGTGTGATTCTATGTTTATCCACACCATGAGGTGAGGAGATGTTTGAGGTGTAGGACCTCAGAGCTGTGAGTAGGGATGAGCTCGATATCTGGGTCAAACATAAGTTTGACTCGAACATCTGGTGTTCACCCATTCGCAGAACAGCTAACATGGGAAATTTGAGCACCGCGTAACACCCCATAATGCACTGTGAGATCGCAATGCATTGCTGTATGATGACTGGCCAAAACATGCACCTGACCGGCATGCTTTGGTCCATCACACATCACAGCGCGCTCTGCTGAGAGAGCCATAATTGACCAAAGGCAGGGTTAATATATATTCTGCATATATCTACAGTGCGTTTGTGGTGTACTGTTTCTAATACACTTCAGTGCATTAATATATAAATACAGTCTAGTGTGTGTGTGTGTGTGTGTGTGCGTATATATATATATATATATGTGTATATATATATATATATATATATATATATATATACTCAGCATTCAGTGTAGCATATATATATATATATATATATATATATATATATATATATATATATACAGTGCATCTGGTGGTGTATACTTTCTAATATGCCTCAGGTGGTGTACACAGTATCTAATACAGTGTGTACAGTTTCTACTACACTTCTGGTGGTGTATACAATACAGTGTGTACAGTTTCTACTACTTTTCTGGTGGTGTACACAGTATCTAATACAGTGTGTACAGTTTCTACTACACTTCTGGTGGTGTTCACAGTATACAATACAGTGCAGCTGTTGTACAGTTTCTAATACAGTGCAGGCAGTGTACACAGTATCTAATACAGTGTGTACAGTTTCTAAAACACTTCAGAACAGTTTTTTTGGAAAGATGAGGAATGTATCTTTGATGTCTGTTCCCTACTGCAGTAATTATTATTAATTTGGAACCACTAATCAATATGTGAATAGGAGTTGCCTATCTATAAAATGTCCAGGTCAGATGGCGAGCTTTGCCTAGGAGGATTTACAGGTGACTCTGAGAATCCGAAACGAGGAGCTTGAGACGATCCGGGAATTTCTGATAATCAGCCGGCTGAGGTAAGCCTTTGGCTTACATTTGAATTATCTGACTTCCTTAATCGGTAAGGCATTTTCGGGACAAAGGGTACCTATTTTACTCCCCTTAATCGAACTGTATAGATTGGCGGTTATATTTTATGTTGTCACTGTCTAATGTCCATCCGAGTTGTATAGATAAAATGGGAAGAATAGTGCTGTTCACAGGTATATGTAGTACATCTGCTAAATAAAGTAGTTTAGAGGCAATAGGGTATAGGCACACATATAGAAGACTGGCCAGTCATTATGAACATTAAATGAAGTAAGGGAATGAAGGGTAAGAGACCCTCAAAAAAAGCACTATAAAATATATGAACCGAAAGTGCAGTTCTGCCTATACTGAGCCCCTAGATTAATGGTTAAAGTGAACAGGAATCCACAATGGGTAATCATGCTAAGTTAATTTGATTGGCTGTTTTCAGCCTTCCAGGTTCTTGCTGAGGTAGCCATACTAACATTAAAAATTCACACATGGAAGCAGACCAGGCAACTAAGGATGCTGCATTACAGCCCCGGACACTTGCTGGGTCTGTGCAACTCACATATTTCACCCAAGTTCTGACCCAGTATAGCTGGGATTAATAATTCAACTTTAAGGACCCTAGAACGAGAAGAACAAGTGGTCCACAGGGGGAAACTTCTTATGAAACAAGACTTTGGAAAAGGTGATCATTTATGTCTGTCAGCCACTTCTCCCTCCAGCTTTACACATGGACCATGCCATCAGTCACAAGCAGTTATGGCTGCCTTAGTAAATGTAGTAAATGAGCATGGAATAGAGCCAGGGTTCCCCACAGTTGTTTTTATACCATACCACTTCTTCTTTTACCTGTTACCAAAGGTGTTAACAAAAGCTGATCATCCCTTCCAGAGATTACAAAAAGATATATTCAGAAGTCAGGATCTTACGAGTATGCATTTTGTCTGTATGGCCACAGTAAAGTGTTATCAGAAGTAGTTTGTAAGTACAAAGTGCAGAATCTACAGAGTAACAGAGGAAATCATTTTTATAGGTCCTTACTAGACATTTTGAGGTTTTATTTTTACACTCCTTACTGTCTACGATGTAAGACAGTAAGAAACTAGAAAACTTTTGCCTGAATGTTTTTTTATATTTTATCAAGCCCCTAAGGGGTCCTGCAGCTTGAGTCCTGGGCTTTCTATCTTGGTCGCAGGATTCCCTTTGTGTTCGGTCTTGAACCTGAATCTGCACATCTCCTTATGTGGAGATTGTCTCCATCGATCTGATCTCTGGCAGTAAACTACTTACCCCCATTTTCTTTGAAATTGGATGCGACTTGGTGATGGTTCAGGAAATATATGATAACCATATACTCCACCACCTACCCTGAAGAAGAGGTTTCACCATTTTTCCACCTTGAAATGCATCAGGATTTTCTTGTCCTAATCTAAGTGTCACGACACAGTTGTGTGGTGTTTTTTGTATCGTTGTCATTTTTTTCTGATTATCATCTGATTCATATATGCATCCAAATTTATTTTATCCTTATCATGTTTTAACTTATTTAAATAAATTTACCTTTTGATATTACTTTACTGTTTGAAGACTCTCTGCCTCCTAATGTCCCATAGAGGAAAAAAATCTCCATTGTGTGGATTTTGAGAGACATCTATATATAAGGAAATGTTTGGAGACTCAATACAGCATCTATTTCATGTACAGTTGTGCAAACTGTGGAAAAGTCACCTGGATCCACACCAGACACTGCAAAAATGACTAAATTAAAGAAATCTCTGTATTTGATTTGTTTCCCTCTTGCGATCACAGTCTAAGGTACGTTTTGAGGCCATTACTTTAGGATATATATATATATATATATATATATATATATATATATTTATATTGTAGCAGAGTGTCCCAGAGAGAGCCAGGAAAAGTCCTGTTCGGGGTTTATACATCTCCCAGGCTCCTCTCGTACACATTCACATTCTGTGATCCATGATCCAGTTCGGGTCTTGGTCCTCTTCCCCCAGGCTAATTTAAGCTCACCTGAGCAGACAGCCTTTGCTCTCTGCCTGGGACATACACACAAAGTTGGTCTGTGAAGAGAGCAAGGTTGGTAAAAGCTGTTAAGCAGTTCTTGTAGTGAGGGCCTGCAGATTGTACAGTTAGAGCCGAGACACGGCTAGGATTTGTGTTTTGCTATTTTGTCCTTTATTTTGTTTTCTGGAACACTGTACAGCACCTGTATTTGGACTTGTATATAACACAAATAAACACAGCACTGTTTGTCACTTCACCTCTGGATTTGGTATCCGTGCCTGAGAAACTGCTCATCCCAGGGAGCTTTATACCTGCTACCTGTCCCCCAGGTTACATATGGTGGAGAATGCGGGCAGCTGTAGTAAGTTACTACTTAAAAGGCCAGTTCCTAGAGTGACTAAACACGGAGGAAATCCTAAAACAATTGATGATATCCAACGCTGTACAACAAGAAAACGCTTCACAGCAGAAAACAAACGCTGCACTCAACGCTGCACAACAGCAAGCAAACGCTGCACAGCAAGAAACAAATGCTGCACTACAGCAAGCTAATGCTATCGCACAGGAGCAAACCAAGGCGCTGTTCTAGCAGATTAGTGCTGTACAGGAGCAAACAAATGCTGCAATTAATGCTGCACTACAGCAAGCTAATGCTATCACACAGGAGCAATCGCAGAGGCTGTTTGAACAGCTAGCCACTGATGCCAAAGCGGATAGGAAAATCTTGACGGAGGTTGTGGAGACGCTAGCATGGTGGTCACCTGCTAAAGTTGATGTTGGAGACAAGCTCTCAGCCATCCATGTGGGTTGCTTTCTTTCTAAGATTAGTACAGATGATGATCCAGAGGCCTTTCTGCTAACGTTTGAGCGGACCGCTGAGAGGAAGGGTCGGCCTAAAACCCAGTGGGCAGGACTGGTTGCTCCCTTGCTTTCTGGAGAAACGCAGAAGGCCTACTATGATTTGGAATCAGCAGAAGTGGGAGACTATGAAAAGGTGAAACGGGAAATCCTGGCACGACTTGGTGTCACTTTGGCAGTTCGAACACAGTGGGTCCACAGCTGGTTCTTTCAAGGGGAGAAGCCCCCAAGATCGCAGATGTTCGACCAAATTCACCTGGTGAGGAAATGGCTACAGCCGGAGTCCCTGTCTGGGCCACAAATAGTGGAGCATGTGGTCATGGACCGGTTCCTGAGGTCACTACCGATTCCCCTGCAGAAGTGGGTGAGTCAAGGAGACCCCAAATCAGTGGACAACCTGGTGGAACTCGTTGAAAGGTACTTTGCTGCAGAAAACCTGGTCACCACCCCTACAAATGCGCGGACTTTCCACACAAAGCCACGGTCTCCCCAGGCAACCGGTAAGACTGTTCCAGGGGAAGTGGGTGGTAAAGATGGCAAGGAAATAGGGGGGAGGAATTTTGTTGCCAGGACTGAAGTTTGGCGTCCCAAACAAGGGAAGCCATTGCCTGTCAGCAAACCAAACTGGGGAAACGTCAGGTGTTTTCGTTGCCAAGAACTAGGACATGTTGCAGCAAATTGTCCATTGACAGATGAACCGATGCAGTGCGATTTTTCCATTAGGAGACAGTCTATGTTTGCAGCTGTTTTATGCGCTGCAACGCCAAATATGGGAAAACCAATGTGCCAAATGACTGTTAATGATAAGCCTATTACAGCCTTGCTGGACTCTGGAAGTCTAGTGACTTTGGTTACAGCTGAATTGATTGAACCTGTGAATTGTCATGCTAAAAAAATTGCTGTGACCTGTATTCATGGGGATACCAGGGAGTACCCTATAACCACTGTTCAGTTTAAAACTGGCTTAGGTACGGTGACCCATCAGGTTGGACTTGTCCCCCACTTGGTGCACGAGGCCATCATTGGTAGAGACTTCCCTAAGTTTTGGGAACTGTGGGATCGTCCCGACACGGTCGCAGTACCTGACTCAGTGGCAGAGCCAGAACTCCTGGCCACTACTGACAAGGTGGGTGCAGGGGATTCCTCTCAGGGCTCCCTGGGTTTTCCTCTATCGGTTTTGGCAGGAGAACTGGAGGAGTCTGAGGAAGTCCCCACCACCAGTAGAGCTGGACAACCGTCTGCTGAATCCGAGCCTACGTTGGAGTTTGCTGACCTTAATGTGGACAAAGAAAATTTTGGTACTGAGCAAAGAAAAGACCAGACCCTTGCCCGGGCCTGGGAAAATGTAACAGTGATTAATGAGGTACCTGTCGAACCAGGAGACAGGCCCTGTTTTCCTTATTTCAGCAGCAGTGAGGATTTACCGTATCGTGTATGTAAAATGAATGATGAAGTGGTTGAACAGTTGGTGGTCCCTAAGCCATACAGACGGGTGGTGTTGGAACTTGCCCATGGGCACTTGCTAGGAGGCCATTTAGGTGTTGAAAAAATGACTGAAAGGGTGTTGCGTAGGTTTTACTGGCCTGGGGTACAGAAAGATATTGAGAATTAGTGCTCATGCACACGGACGTTTTAAAAAACTGGCTGCAAAGCTAGCTCCGACGCCTGGAAAAATCGTTGTGATTTTTACCGCGTTTTGCATTGGCGTTTTTGCGCGTTTTTGCGCGTTTTTTAGCGTTAGCGTTAAGTAGCTTTTTTTAAGAAACACATCTCTTGGCTATAGGACTCAGAAAACAAAGAAAATATGTTGCGCGTTTGTGCGCGTTTGTGCGCGTGTGTGCGCGTTTGTGCGCGTTTTTGCGCGTTTCGCGTTTTTACAGCTCTAGCTCCACGCCACGGAACGCACTGGTCCTGGGTTTTTTTTACAGCTTAAAAACGCCTATGCCATTTGCAGCTCAAAAACGCCTAGGTGGGCATGAAGCCATAGACTAACATGGACAGGCCTTTTTAAGCTGCAAAAAAAGCTCAAAAAAGCGGCTGTAAAAACGTCCGTGTGCATGAGGCCTTATTTTCAATCCTGTCCTGTGTGTCAGATATCAGCCCCACTACCCCACTTCCGAAGTCCTTTAGTGCCATTACCTTTTATTGAAGTGCCCTTTGAGAGGAGTGCCATGGACCTTGTAGGTCCACTCCCCAAGTCTGCCTGGGGTCATCAGCATATCCTAGTAATCATGGATTATGCTACCCGTTACCCTGAAGCGGTTCCCTTATGCACAGCTTCTGCTAAAAACATTGCCAAAGAGCTGTTTATGGTGTTCAGTCGGGTGGGCATCCCTAAAGAAGTCCTTACAGACCAGGGCACCCCATTTATGTTGCGAATAACTAGGGAGTTCTGCAAGTTGTTTAAGGTGACACATTTGCGAACCTCAGTGTACCATCCTCAAACGGATGGCTTGGTGGAAAGCTTCAATAAGACGTTAAAGAGCATGTTAAAAAAGGTTGTTGACAAGGATGGAAAAAACTGGGACTTCCTGATACCATACTTGATGTTTGACATCAGGGAGGTTCCCCAGTCCTCTACGGGGTACTCCTCATTTGAGTTGCTTTATGGGAGACACCCTCTGGGACTTTTAGACATAGCCAAAGAAACTTGGGAGGGGGAGCAGACACCCCATAAAAGTGTCATTGAGCACATCGCTCAAATGCAGGAGAGGATTGCAGCAATCATGCCGATGGTAGAAGAACACTTACTGCAGGCCCAGGCAGCCCAACAGAGAATATACAACAGGGGGGCCCAACTCCAGGTTTTCTCACCTGCTGACGGGGTCCTGGTGTTGGTTCCTACTGTTGAGAGCAAGTTCCTGGCTAAGTGGCAGGGTCCCTTTGAAGTAATTGAAAGCATGGTGGCCTTGTGTAGTGTGTTGGCGTCTGTAGCAGTGTGTTGGCGTCTGTAGCAGTTAGTGGGTGTTCTGTGTACCTTCAACACAGTATACACCGACCGTTATCGGCCGATTTTTCGTTCTTGCTCTTCTGTAATGGTTGTTGTCTGCGTGCCCTGACCGCAGTATACACCGCTATATCCACCTATATAGCTAGCTATATTTCTCTTTTTTAATAGAGCTTGCAGTCAGTTGTAGGAGATTGTGCGTGCTGTCTGCGTGCCCTGAACCCAGTATACACCGCTATATCCACCTATATATCTAACTATCTTGCTCTTTTTAAATAGAGCTTGCAGTCAGTTGTAGGAGATTGTGCATGCTGTCTGCGTACTCTGAACCCAGTATACACCGCTATATCCACCTATATAGCTAACTATCTTGCTCTTTTTAAATAGAGCTTGCAGTCAGTTGTAGGAGATTGTGCGTGCTGTCTGCGTGCTCTGAACCCAGTATACACCGCTATATCCACCTATATAGCAAACTATCTTGCTCGTTTGAAACAGAGCTTGCAGTCAGCGGTAGGAGCTTGTGTGTGCTGTCTGCGTGCTCTGAACCCAGTATACACCGCTATATCCACCTACATAGCTCTTCTCTATTTGAGCCATCTGCCATCTGCAGGAGTTAGTGAAAGTTGTGTGTGCCTCCAGCACAATATACACTACCCAATTGCTGGTTTTCCCAACTCCCTTCAGGCCATTACCATGTCTGGAAGGCCAGCAAGGAGAGGCAGACAGGCGCGAGCCGATAAAAGAGGGCAAGCAGGCTCTGTGTCTAGAGACAACAGTGCTAGTCGTGGACGCGGTGCATCGTCATCATCAGCACGTGGCCATGGGACACACTTGTCCTTCTTTTCGGCAGCTGGACATGTTGAGCCGTAACACTTGATAGAGTGGATGACCAAGCCCTCTTCATCCTCCTCATCCTCTCACCCAGTCTCAGGGTACTAGCAAAGCAGCTGCCAACGCATCGTCTTCCCTCCTCTGAATGTCATCATCAGTGACTCCTTCTCTAGACCCACCACGTCCTCCTGAGGAGTCTCCTGAACTCTTTGAGCACAGTGTTGGGTACATGCTCCAGGAGGATGCCCAGTGTTTTGTAGGCTCTGATGATGATACTCAGCTAGAGGAAGGCAGTAGCATGAATGCAGAGAGAGGGGATGCTCAAGAAGGACAGCAATCTGGCAGTCATGTTCCACAAGCTGCAGCATACTGCCAGGTTTGCTCCAGCTATGAAGAGGAGGGGATGATGAGGGCACTGACTCCACGTGGGTGCCTGGTAGGAGAGAGGAGGAGGAGGAGGAGGAGGCACATGTCCAATGAGGCAGGATGCCCTCCTGGGGCCAGCTTAGGGGCAGAACACCGACTGAATCACACCGCAGAGCTCCGCCTGTGCAGGGCGCTGCCTCTGCGTGTTATTCTAAAAGTTCTTTGGTGTGGGCCTTTTTTGAGACGAGTGCATCAGATCGCACCGCTGCTATTTAAAACATATGTCTCAAGCGTATCTCGCGTGGCCAAAACATCAGCCCCTTGGGCACCACATGCTTGACCAGACATATGTTGACCTGCCATGCAGCTCGTTGGCAAGCGTACCTCAAAGATCCACACCAAAGAACAAAGCGGACCTCTCCTTGCTCCTCATCAGCTGGGATCTCCAACCCCACTAGACCTTCAGTCCTCTCTGAAACCTGCTCTGAGAGGAATGAAGGTGTAGAATTAGGTGTGTCACAGCCAAGTGCTTCCGGGCACTCTGCTAGCAGTACACCCACGTCCGATTATAGCAGGCAAATATCACTCCCAGCCATCCACATGCCCAGCGGTTGAATGCTAGCTTGGCTAAATTGCTAGCACTTCAACTGCTACCTTTTCAGTTGGTAGACTCGGCCCCCTTCCGTGAGTTTGTACAATGTGCGGTTCCTCAGTGGCAGGTCCCCAAACGCCACTTTTTTTCACGGAAGGTGATTCCGTCTCTCTACCGGCATGTGGAAGGAAATGTCCTTGCCTCGCTGGACAGGGCAGTCAGCGGTAAGGTGCATATTAATGTTGACTCATGGTCCAGCAGGCATGGATAGGGACGTTACCTGTCTTTCACGGCCCATTGGGTCACTCTTCTGGCAGCTGGGAAGGATGCAGGACAAGGTGCAGTAGTGTTGGAGGTTGTTCCGCCACCACGCCTCCAAAATGCTACTATTGGTTGTGACACACCTCTCTCCTCCACCCCCTCCTCTTCTTCTTCTTCCATGGCCTCTTCCAGTGCTCTGTCCTCAGAACCAGCGGTGCTCCGTAGGCGTTCCAGGGGCTAAGCAAATACGCTGGTTTGTTTGGGGAACAGGAGCCACACTGGGGCAGATGTTTTGTCAGCTCTGCAGGGGCAGGCCGAGAGGTGGTTGACGCCACGCCAGCTTAAGCCAGGAATGGTGGTTTGCGACAATGGCACCAACCTCCTCTCCGCCCTCCGACAGGGACAACTGACCCATGTGTCCTGTGTAGCTCACGTCCTTAACCTGGTGGTGCAGCGGTTCTTGGGCAGGTACCCGGGCTTACAGGATGTCCTGAAGCAGGCCAGGAAAGTCTGTGTGCATTTCCGCCGATCATTTAATGCCTGTGCTCGGCTGGCTGAGCTCCAAAAGGAGTTGAACCTGCCCAAGAACCACCTTATATGTGACATGCCCACCAGGTGGAACTCAACGTTGGCCATGCTGTAGCGGCTGCACACGCAGCAGAGGGCCATCAATGAGTACCTGTGCGACTATGGCACCAGGACAGGGTCAGGGGAGCTCGGTTTTTTCTCACCACACCAGTGGGGCATGATCAGGGATGCATGCACTGTCCTGTCACCGTTTGAGGAGGCCACAAGGATGGTGAGCAGTGACAGTGCACGCATCAGTGACACTGTACCTCTTGTCCACCTCTTGGAGCATACGCTGCGTGGAATAATGGACAGGGCACTTGAGGCAGAACAGAGGCAGGAAGAGGAGGACTTCCTTGCCTCTCAAGGCCCCCTTTATCCAGACAGTGTTCCTGCTGTGCCACCCATCACACAGGAAGAGGATGAGGAGGAGGAGGAGGAGGAGGATGATTGTGTCAGCATGGAGGTGGAGGCTGGCACTCAGCATCAGCAGCAGCAGCAGTCTTGTAGGGATGATTTACAGTCCCAAGAAACCCGTTGACTTGTACGTGGCTGGGAGGAGGTAGCTGCGGATCATGTTGTCCTTAGTGACCCAGATGACTCCGGACCGAATGCCTCAGCTAACCTACACTGCATGGCCTCCCTGATCCTGCAAAGCCTGCGGAAGGATCCTCGTATTCTTCAGATCAAGGAGAGGGACCATTACTGGCTGGCCACTCTCCTTGATCCACGGTACAAGGGTAAGGTTGCCGACCTTATCTTGCCATCGCAGAGGGAGCAGAGGATGAGACATCTCCGGGAGGCCTTGCAGAAAGGTCTGTGCAATGTGTTCCCAGAGACTGGGAGGTTACAAACTCCTGGTCCTGGACAACGTGTTGCTGAGGCATCGGTCAGAAGGAGTGGTGGAGAAGGTGGCCGTCTGACCGATGCTTTCAGACAATTTTTTAGTCCGCAGCCCCAAGGTATGATCGGTTCCAGCAACCATCGCCAGCGTCTGATTTACATGGTGCAGGAATACCTAGGGGCAAGATCAGATTTGGACACCTTTCCCACCGAAAAGCCTCTGGCTTACTGGGTCTTGAGGATGGATCACTGGCCAGAGCTTGCACAGTATGCAATTGAGCTACTGGCCTGTCCTCCATCCAGCGTTCTTTCGGAACGCACCTTCAGTGCTGCTGGTGGCTTTGTTACCGATCACAGGGTGCGCCTGTCCACCGAATCAGTTGATCGACTGACCTTCATCAAAATGAATCAGTCTTGGATCACCCACAGCTACCAAGCACCTGAAGCTGATGTAACCAAATAATTTTTTTTGAAATATCACATTCCTTCAAGACTGCCTATGCTGATGCTGAGTGACTGTCCTGTTATGTTGATTGTGTATACTCTTCCTCCTGCGCTGATATGTTGGAAGAACATTTCTGGTTCTGGGTGATACCATCAGCCCAATTTTTCTGCCCCTGTTTAACAGGGGCGTTTAATTACAATTTTTGATGCAATGCTTTGCAGCAGGGCTAATTCCTGCAATAAAACTAGAGTATATGGGAGAGGTTGCAGTGTGGTGGCACCAGCACCAGTGCCTAAGGCCCAATTTTTCTGCCCCTGTTTAACAGGGGCGTTTAATTACAATTTTTGATGCAATGCATTGCAGCAGGGCTAATTCCTGCACTAAAACTAGAGTATATGGGAGAGGTTGCAGTGTTGTGGCACCAGCACCAGTGCCTAAGGCCCAATTTTTCTGCCCCTGTTTAACAAGGGCGTTTAATTACAATTTTTGATGCAATGCTTTGCAGCAGGGCTAATTCCTGCACTAAAACTAGAGTATATGGGAGAGGTTGCAGTGTCGTGGCACCAGCACCAGTGCCTAAGGCCCAATTTTTCTGCCCCTGTTTAACAGGGACATGTAATTACAATTCTTGATATAATATTTCACAGGAGGGCCCGTTCCTGTGCCCACCCGGAGTAACTGTGAGGACTTATAGTGTTGTGGCACCAGCACCACAACCACCAAAGGTCGATTTTTCTACCACTGTTCAACAATGGCATGTAATTACAATTCTTGATATAATCGTTCACAGCAGGGCGCTCCAGCGCCCACCAAGATTCACTTTGAGGGCTTACAATGTTGTGGCAAAACCGACACCTTGTTCCGCCATTTCTGCAGAGCATATAGGGCAGGCCCCTACTTTCAAACATCCAACTTGCAAACATCTCCTACTTGCAAACGGAAGGAGACAACAGCAAGTGAGATGAAAAAAGATGGACGACAAAACAAATTATACAGGGGTGATAACCCTTCCCTATGTTTTCCAAAAAGCTTATAAATAGTTTTTTTGACTGGAGCTACACTTTAAAAATGTACCAGTTGAAAATTACAAACAGATTCAACTTAACACAACAAACCTACACAGTCCCTGTCTTGTTTGCACCGCCTGTATACTGCTGTTCTGAGTATATAGGGCCTGGGGGCCACACGCATTTCCTTTTTTTAATATGGGTACGGGGTTCCCCTTATTATGCGTACAAGACCCAAAGGGGCTGGTAATGGGCAGGGAGGGCTACCCATGCCATTTTCTCAATGATTTTCAACCATATTGCAGGAACCAGATATAACATTAAAACCGCGAGCAGTTTTAAATGATGTTATTTCCGTTAAATGTCATTTTGTGCAGGGACTGTTCTAAACATGGGAAACATGTGGCACTTCACAGGCATACTACAGACACCCCCCAGGCACCATATTTAAAGGAATATTTCACTTTTTTTTTTCACTTTAATCGTCATTAAAATCAGTGCTCCCGCCAAAACAGCCATTTTTAAAAACATTTTAGGCATTGACCCATGTCCCCTGGGGCAGGAGCCACGTCCCCAAACCCTTTTTAGGACAGCATCTTGCATATTAGCCGTTAAAATTAGCACTTTTAATTTCGAACGTTCGAGTCCCATAGACTTCAATGGGGTTCTAAAGTTCGTACGAATTTGGGGTCCGTTCGAAAGTTCTGGTGCGACCCGAAACGGGGGTGTCATTGAAAAGGTATGTTTAGCCATAAAGTGGGCCGTGGATGCACTCAGGTACTATTTGTTAGGGCGCCAGTTTGAGTTAGTAACTGACCATGCTCCCCTGAAATGAATGGCCCAAAAGAAGGAGACTAATAGACGGGTGAACCAGTGGTTTTTGGCTCTACAGGATTACTCCTTCACCGTAAAACACAGGCCAGGTGTTGAGATGGGGAATGTAGATGCCCTGTCCCGTGTTCACTCCTGTTGGGCCACAGGTGTTCCAACCCTGGGGTTGAAACAAGGGGGGAGGATATGTAGCAGAGTGTCCCAAAGAGAGCCAGGAAAAGTCCTGTTCAGGGTTTATACATCTCCCAGGCTCCTCCCATTCAGAAATCTGTGATCCATGATCCAGTTCGGGTCTTGGTCCTCTTCCCCCAGGATAATTTAAGCTCACCTGAGCAGACAGCCTTTGCTCTCTGCCTGGGACATACACACAAAGTTGGTCTGTGAAGAGAGTAAGGATGGTAAAAGCTGTTAAGCAGTTTTTGTAGAGACTGACAAGCGTTAGGCTTGTTCAGCCTGGTAGTGAGGGCCTGCAGATTGTACAGTTAGAGCCGAGACACGGCTAGCATTTGTGTTTTGCTATTTTGTCCTTTATTTTGTTTTATGGAACACTGTACAGCACCTGTATTTGGACTTGTATATAACACAAATAAACACAGCACTGTTTGTCACTTCACCTCTGGATTTGGTATCCGTGCCTGAGAAACTGCTCATCCCAGGGAGCTTTATACCTGCTACCTGTCCCCCAGGTTACTATATATATATATATATATATATATATATATATATATATATATATATATAAAATGTGATTTGAAAAGTAATTTGGCCATGTTGAAGTCATATTTGGCTTTTGTACATCTTGCATTTTATGCAGAATTGTCTGTGTTTACATATTCTGATAAGTCATGCCAACGTTTAAGCTAGAAGGCCATTCTGGCCACAGGAATGTACAGCCAGTACTCTGTAAATATGTCTTATCAATCATTTGTTTTTCACAATGAAAAGTAATTTCGTATTGAAAAAGCTGCTTAGCTATTATATTCTCCACAATGGAGTTTTGCCTCTTTGGCCAGGACCATCTCCACCTAAGCGTGTGGAGATTCCAGGTAAAGGTGATAGCAAGTTTGGTTAGCGATCAAAGTATTGATCAAAAGAGAGGAGACTGTAAAGGAAATTTGTAAGTTCTGTATATAATTGTATTCTATTTTGTATGTATTTCACACTGCCCTCACTGTGCACATGGCACTAATAATGTTTTCATTACGTTTGCAATCTTTTGAGTCCTAATTAGAATTAATCTGCCTATGTTACACCCCTTGTTACCGTAAATGTACAATTGTAATATTAATGTGATACCTGCGTAATTATGTGTATAAAAACCTTTGATTGCATCATAGTAAAGCAGAACAGTTATTTGGAAAGATGTGGAGTGTATCTTTTGTGTCTATTCCCTACTACAGTAGTTATTATTAATTTGGAACCACTAATCAATATGAGGATAGGAGTTTCCTATCTATAAAATGTCCAGGTCAGTGTGTACAGTTTATAATACACTTCTGGTTGTGTAACACTCAGTAGCAGTCTTCAAGGGATGGTTTTCAGTCCCCAGAAACCCAAGGAGTTGTACATGGCTGGGAGGAGGTAGTTACAGATAATGTGATCCTTAGTGACCCATAAGTCTCAGAATCGAATGCCTCTGCAAACTTACACTGCATGGCCTGTGAAAGCATCCTAGGATTTGTGGTATCAAGGAGAGGGATCATTACTGACTGACAACCCTTCTTGAGACACATTACAAGGATAAAGTTGCAGAACTCATTCTGCCTTCACAGAGGGAGAAAAGGATGAAACATCTTCAGGAGGCCTTGAAGAAAGGTTTGTGTAATGCATTTCCAGACCCTGGGGGGTTACCATTTCCTGGTGCTGGAGAACGTGTTTCTGAGGCTTTGTTCAGTCAGAGGAAGAGCGGTGGAGAAGGTGGCCGGCTGACCTATGCCTTTAAACTGTTTTTCAGTCCTCAACACCAAGTTCTGATCGGTTCAAACAACCATCACCAGCATCTGAATTATATGGAGCAGGAATATTTAGGGGCAAGAGCAGACTTGCAGACCTTTCCAACAGAGCATCCATTGGGTTACTGGGTCTTGAAGATGGACCACAAGCGCAGGAAACTTGCTCAATATGCAATTGAACTACTGGCCTGTCCTGCATCCAGTGTGCTTTCTGAACACACATTCAGTGCTGCTGGATGGTTTTTAATGGGTCAAAGAGTGCGCCTGTCCACAGACTCTGTTGATAGGCTCACATTCCTAAAAATGAATCAGTCTTGGATCAGCACCTATCAAGCACCTGATGCTGATGTAACTGATAGACATGTGCACACTGAAATATTTCGTTTTGGGATTTGGTTTTCAACCCGAAAAATACATTTATTTAGTTACTCCCGAAATTTGTTTTTATTTGTTTAATTTTTTGTTAAAAATTGCATTCGTCCAAAAATCCAAATGAATTAAGGCCGAATCTGTGATTGCAGGCTTATGGTGTCTGTCGAATGTTCAAAGAAGATTCAACGAAGAAGCTAAACTGTATGACTCCGTATAGTTTAGCTGCTCTGTTGAATCTTCTTAGAGCTTTCGACAGACACCATAAGCCAAAGATTCAACGTTTGTTTGTTTTTAGCTGCTTTGTTGAATCTTTGTCATTCATGTTGAATGTATATGGTTCAAACAGAAAATGGACTGGTGATAGTGATCACTGATCAGACAGGTAACAAGATAGGGTAAATAGAATCTATTTAGAATCTCAATCTATAATATAGAATCTATAATAATAAATTCCTCCTCCTCCCCCCCCCCCCCCCCCCCACAACACAGGAAGCCTCTGAGACTATCACAACAAGGTTAATTGGCTTCTGTCCAAAAAATTGGCCTTAGTATATGAACGGGGACCTTGGATTGTGGGCTCCTTGAGGGTAGGGACTGACGTGGGTGTGCAATGTACAGGGATAGGGACAATTGTAGACACTCACTCAGGTTGAACTGGATGGAATGGTGTCTTTATTGAACCTTACTAACTATGTAACACTAGCAACACTAATATCACTATAAAGTTCACAACACTAACACAATGGCAGCAGATTATTATGAAAAAGTTAAGTTGAACTGTAGATTGCTTTGCTATTGTTCTGCTGCTGTGCTTATGCATAGTTGCTAAATAATTTAGGTTCTCTGACAAACGGACCAGCTGAGATTGACTGTCTTCTGAAATTATTCAGTGTGTGTGTCTCTCTCTGCTAGCAATCATAAGTGAAAGTAAGTTGGCTGTACGTGTGTACTTAGTTCTAGCTATTTTACTGCCCCTCCTCTTTGGTTACAATCAGCCAATAACATTCATCATCATCATTATTTTTATTTTACTTCCCCCACCCAATTCCAGCAGCGATCTTTTCTCTCTATGTCGAATCTTTTCTCTCTATGTCAAATCTTATCTCTCTATGTCGAATCTTATCTCTCTATGTCGAATAATCCTGGACTAATAGAGTTAAGGTTAGGAACATTCGACTAGGTTAGATAGACACAGATTATTATTGTCAGCGTCACGCCGAATCTCCTATCTATATCGAACTGTTGTCACAACGAAAATGAAAATAAAGCATTTGTTTCTGTCGGATCTTTCGTTTTTTGGATTCTGCACTTTCGTTATAGTTTGTTAAAACGATAAGGAAAATACCTGAAATTGGGACGAAAGTGCATTCGGATGAAAACGAATGCACATGTCTAGTAACTGGTTGAATTTGTTATGGATCACTTGAAGACTGGCTATGTTGACTATTCTATTCCTCCTCAATCTTGATGATGCTAGCTCACAACAGTATTTTTGGTTTAGGGCACCACCACCACCCAAGGCCCAATTTTTCTGCCCCTATTTAACAGGGGCATGTAATTACAATTTTTGATATAATATTTCACAACAGGGCCTATTCCTGCACCCAACAAGAGTATCTGTGAGGGGTTACAAGGCCCAATTTTTCTGCCCCTGTTTAACAGGGGCATATAATTACAATTTTTGATATAATATTTCACAGCAGGGCCCATTCCTGAACCCAACAAGAGTATCTGTGAGGGGTTACAGTGTTGTGGCACCATCACCACCACCCAAGGGCCAATTTTTCTGCAGAGTATATAGGGCAGGCCATATAGTATATATACTGCTGTTCAGAGGATATAGTGCCTGGGGGACCCCCATGCCATTTTTTTATTCTACATTTTCTTGCGGGTTTCCCCTTAATATCCATACCAGACCTGGAGGGCCTGGTATGGATTTTGGGGGGACATCCATGCCATTTTTTTTTGTATTTTTGGTGTGGAGTGCTCCTTAATATTCATACCATAGCCAAAGGGCCTGGTAATGGACTGGGAGGGGGGGGACTTACAACATTTTTTTCAATGATTTTTATCTATATTGTCGGAATCCGACAATACATTACAGCCCCGAGCAGTTTTAAATGACATTTTTTTCTTTTGAAATTTAACTTTGCTTGAGGTACTGTTATAAACATGTGAAAGATGTGCTACTTTACAGGCATACTAAGGACACTCCCAGGCAAGATATATAGAGTAATATTTCATTTTTATTGTTTCACTTTAAGCATTAATAAAATCACTGCTCCCAAAAGCAAAACTTTTTATTGCATTGATACATGTCCCCTGGGGCAGGAGCCGGGTCCCCAAACACTTTTTATGGCAATAACTTGCATATAAGCCTTTAAAATTAGCACTTTTGATTTTTCACATTTGCGTCCTATAGACTTTAACAGTGTCCGCACAAACTTTTTGCCTATATCCACGTTTGCAAATGTTGTGCATATGGTCACCCGGGAAAACCTGGCTAGTCTTACTCACCAAGCAGCACTTCTTCTGCAAAGAACACACTTAACTGCTTAAGGACCACCCCATAGAAGATACACTGCTACAGTATAGGTCCCCCTGAGGAGAATCACGTACAGTATACATATACATGATTCTGTACTTCCACCCAGGGGGCGCGCGGGCAGCGCAATCAGCCTGCTTCTTCTATGATTACTCAGAGCAGAAGCCAATCTGTGGGTGCCGGCCACTGGATGTCCGCCGGCACCCACTGATTATCAGGCAGACACAGATCAGGCAGATCTTCATTCTGACAGGGGGGAAAGGATGAACTTTGTGTCCCTACAAAGCAGGGAATACAATCTATCACAACCCATAGTAAAAGCAGCACATACAGTGCACAAAAACACTGGCTAGGCACACAGTTGACCCTTTGATCGCCCTAGATGTTTAACCCCTTCCCAGCCCGTGTCATTAGTACAGTGACAGTGCAGATATTTAGCACTGATCATTGTATTAGTGTCACTGGCTCCCACAAAGTCTCAGTTGGTGTCTGACTGTCTACCACAATATCGCAGTCCTGCTTTAAGTGACTGACCGCTGCCTTTGCTAGTATATAAAAAAAAAAGAATACAAATTCAAGTATATACTGTATACCATAGTTTGTAGATGCTATAACTTTTGCACAAACCAATCAATATACTGTATGCTTATTGGGATTTTTTTTTACCAAAAACATGTAGCAGAATACATATTGGCCTGAATTTATGAAGAAATTAGGTTTTTTAAATTTTTGGGATATGTTTTATAGCAGAAAGCAAAAAATATTGTTGTTTTTTTTTTAAATTTGTCATTCTTTTAAGTTTGTAGCTCAAAAAAGAAAAAGCGGTGTTGATCAAATACCACCAAAAGAAAGTTGTATTTGTGGGAAAGAAAAGCTACAAATTGTATTTGTGTACAGCGTTGCATGACTGCGCAATTGTCAGTTAAAGTAACACAGGGCAATATTGCAAAAAATAGCCTGGTCATGAAATGGGTTAAATCTTCCGGAGGTCATGGTTAAAGTGTGTTTTTTTTTTTTAAATAACAATCATGTTATACTTACCTGCACTGTGCAATGGTTTTACACAAAGCAGCTCCAATGTGCAGTGTTACCGTATATTTGCACCAAACATTTCTTTTGGAATTATGGCCAAAAAGTTCAACCTTGGTTTCATCAGACCATAACACATTTCCCTCATGCTTTTGGTAGACTTCAGATGTGTTTTTGCAAAATTTAGCCAGGCTTGGTTGTCTTTCTTCACAAGAAAAGGCTTCCGTCTTGCCATTCTACCCCATAGCCCAGACGTATGAAGAATATGGCAGATTGTTGTCATGTACCATACAGCCAGTACTTGCTAGATATTCCTGCAGCTCATTTAATGTTGCTGTAGGCCTCTTGGCAGCCTCCCTGACCAATTTTCTTCTCGTCTTTTCATAAATTTTAGACGGACGTCCAGTTGTTGGTAATGTCACTGTTGTGCCATATTTTCTCCACTTGATGATAACTGTCTTCAATGTGTTCTAATGCCTTGGAAATTACTTTGTACCCTTCTCCTGACTGATACCTTTTAACAGTGAGTTCCCTCTGATGCTTTGGAAGCTCTCTGCGGACCATGGCTTTTGCTGTAGAACGTGACTAAGAAAATGTCAGCAAAGACCTACTAGAACAGCTAACCTTTATTTGGGGTTAATCAGAGGCACTTTAATTGATGGCAGGTGTGTACTGACTCCTATTTAACACGAGTTTGAATGTGATTGCTTAAAGTGGAGGGCCACCCTGAAAACAAAAAAATATTAAAAATTACAAAAAAATATAAAAAACAAAAAATGAAAAAAAAAATTTTTTTTTACTTACCAGAAATGCCTGTTGCTAGGCACTTTCTCCTAATCTTCCTCTTCCTCCTCCGCGGAGATCTTCTGTCTTCTGTCTTCGTCGCGGCGTCTTCTGGGTAATGGGTCGCGCTGTGTTCTGGGAACTGTGTGTTCCAGAACACAGCGCGTCCCATTCAGAAAGCGCTGCGGGACTCGCGCATGCGCAGTAGCTGCGGGACTCGCGCATGCGCAGTAGGAAACGGGCAGTGAAGCCGTAAGACTCCACTGCCTGTTTCCCTTACAAGGAATGGCGGTGCCGGGACCCGAGAGCCGAGGGACGGGTCGGCCTCGGGCGGCCGACATCGTGGGCGCCCTGGACAGGTGAGTGTGTTGATTAAGTCAGCAGCTGCAGTGTTTGCAGCTGCTGACTTTTTTTTTTTTTTTTTTTCGTATAACCGACCCTCCTCTTTAATTCAACAAAAGGTACCCCATGTATAGGCTAGGGGATCATGCTCTGCTTCAGTATGTCACAGTACATGTTGGCATTCATGGTTCCCTCAATGAACTGTAGCTCCCCAGTGCCGGCAGCACTCATGAAGCCCCAGACCACGACACTCCCACCACCAAGCTTGACTGTAGGCAAGACACACTTGTCTTTGTACTCGTCATCACCTGGTTGCCGCCACACACGTTTGACACCATCTGAACCAACTAAGTTTATCTTGGTCTCATCAGACCACAGAACATGGTTTAAGTTATCTACATCCTAAGTCTGCTTGTCTTCAGCAAACTGTTTGTGGGCTATCTTGTTCATCATCTTCAGGGCAGTCTTTGATATTGATTGGACCCTGGGCAAAGATTTTATTGGGCCCCCCCCCCCAGGTAGACTCAAAATGAGTTTACTGCAGCAGATCAGACAACAATTGTGATTGGCTGGCATAGATTACAACACATCATTACAGCTCACACATTAGTTGCTAGAGGTTACAGAACATCATTACTGCTCACTAATTGGATTATAGAGGTTACTGAAAATCATTATTGCTCACTGATTAGTTGCTAGAGGTTACTGCACATCATAACCTCTCAGTGCAAAATGCGGGTGTGGCCAAACTGCACTAGCAGTGAGGGGTGCATTATGTACAGAGTGCAAGGGTAAGGTGGGTGTAGGGCTGAGGTAGGTGCAGAGTGCAGGACTGAGGTGGGTGCAGACTGCAAGAGTGAGGTGAGTGCAGAGTGAGGTGAGTGCAGGGTTGAGGTGGGTGCAGAGTGAGGTTGGTGCAGAGTGCAGGGGAGAGGTGGGTGCACAGTGCAGGACTGAGGTGGGTGCAGAGTGAGGAGGGTGCAGAGTGTAGGACTGAGGTGGGTGCAGAGTGAGGAGGGTGCAGAGTGAGGAGGGTGCAGGGTGAGGAGGGTGCAGAGTGCAGGGGTAAGGTGGGTGCAGAGTGAGGAGGGTGCAGAGTGCAGGGGTAAGGTGGGTGCAGAGCGAGGTGGGTGCAGATTGAGGTGGGTGCAGAGTGAGGTAGGTGCAGAGTGAGCAGGGTGCATAGTGAGGAGGGTGCCGAGCGAGGTGGGTGCAGATTGAGGTGGGTGCCGAGTGAGGTGGGTGCAGAGTGAGGAGGGTGCAGAGTGAGGTGGGTGCAGAGTGAGGAGGGTGCGGAGTGAGGTGGGTTGAGTGAGGAGGGTGCGGAGTGAGGTGGGTGCAGAGTGAGGAGGGTGCGGAGTGAGGAGGCAGTCGATTTGGTGAGTCTAGAGCAGCACAATGAGCATTAGGCAGGCAGGCAGTCATTACCACTCACACTGTAGATCCAGGGAGACTACGATTTTGAGAAGACAAAACTCATCTCTGGGGGACAAGAACTGCCGTTATATAACCCTTTTTGGGGTAAGTGCATTACCATCGGGAGTGACACGGAGCACAAGGGTCCTTTTAAGATAGCGGTGTGGTGAACTGTTCTGAAGGGATCTCTCTCCTTGCTTGGGAACTGTGTGGAGCACTTTACTCACGCTCAAAGAATCTGCATTTTTATTGAGACTTATGAACTTTCTCTTTGCTTCATTTTCTGATACTTGCATTTAGTATGATTATATTTTTGTAGCGTTTACATTCAGTATGATTAGATTTTTGTAGCACTGTCAATATAGTAGCTCTGTTTATTAGTGCGTTCAGAATAAGTGTTACTATTAGACATGTGCAGACTAGAATATTTCGTTTCGTTTTTTCGTTTTCGTCCGTAAATTTAATTTATTTAGTTACTCCCGAAATTCGTTTTTATTTATTTCGTTTTTCGTGCAAAAATTGCATTCGTCCGAAAATCCACATGAATTACGGTCGAATCTGTCTTGGAAAGCTTATGGTATCTGTCGAATGGATAAAGAGGATTCGATGGAGCTGCTAAACTATATAGCCTATAGGCGGAGCATTCGATTGCCGAAATGTACGATTGCAGTGTCGTATAGTTGCGACGATCCCGTCGAATATTATTTTAAACGTGCAACGATCCCGTCGAATATTATTATAAACGTGCAACGATCCCGTCGAATATTATTATAAACGTGCAACGATCCCGTCGAATATTATCATTTTTTTTTTTTATTTACTTCCCCCACCCAATTCCAGTATCGTTTCTCTGTGTCGATTCTGTTCTCTCTATGTCGAATATTTACTCTCTGTCGAAGCTTTTCTATATAATAGGACTAATAGAGGTAAACGAAACTTAGGCACATTCGACCACAGGTTCAATAGACATATGGAGTCACGTCGAATCTCCTATTCTATATCGAACGGTCACTTCGAATCTCCTATTCTATATCGAACTGTTGTAACAACGAAAACGAAAAAAAGCATTTATTTATGTCGGATCTTTCGTTTTTCGGAATCTGCACTTTCGTTATCGTTTGTCAAAACGAAAACGAAAATACCTGAAATTCGGACGAAAATGCATTCGGACGAAAACGAATGCACATGTCTAGTTACTATATGTGTGCTTTAATGTTGTATGGTCTTGGTCACCATACTGCAGCTCAGTTTCAGGGTCTAGGCCATCTTTATGTAGAGCAACAATTATTTTTTTCAGATCCTCAGAGAGTTCTTTGCCATGAGTAGGGATGAGCCCGATGTTCGAGTCGAACATAAGTTCAACTTGAGCATCGGGTGTTTGCCTGTTCGCTGAATAGCAAATAATTTGGGGTGCTCGCGGTTTGGTATGGATTTTAAGGGGAACTCCACACCAAAATGTAAAAAACTAATTGCGTGGGGGTCCCCCCAAAAATCCATACCAGACCCTTATCCAAGTATGCAACCTGGCAGGCCGCAGGAAAAGAGGAGGGACAAGAGAGCACCCCCGCTCCTGAACTGTACCAGGCCACATGCCCTCAACATGGAGAGGGTGCTTTGGGGTAGCCCCCCAAAGCACCGTGTTCCCATGTTGATGGGGACAAGGGCCTCATCCCCACAACCCTTGCCCGGTGGTTGTGGGTTCTTCAGACAGGGGGCTTATCGGAATCTGGAAGCCCCCTTTAATAAGGAGACCCACAGATCCCGGCCTCCCCTGCTGTGTGAAATGGTGACGGGGTACAATTGTACCCCGACCATTTCACAAAAAAAGTGTGAAAATGGTAAAAATGACATGACACGGCTTGGGACAAGTCCTTTATTAAAAAATAAAAATGTCGCACAAAGTTTTCTTCTTCTCTTTCTCGTCCCTTGGTGATGGGTCAAAAAAGAAAAAAAATGCAATGATCCGCCTCCATGGGAGGCTCCCGCTGTATGACGCGTCTTCGCTTTGACAGTTCTTTATAACTGAGGGCAGGGCCACACTGTGACATAACCTGGTGGCCTTGCCCCCCTCTGACACTACGGGGAAGCCATAGGGAAGTTCCCATGCGTCGTAGGGGGTCACGGTGTGGCCCTGCCCTCAGTTATAAAAGAACTGCCAAATCAAAGACGTGTCATACAGCAGGAGACTCCCATGGATGTGGGTCGTCACATTTTTTTTCTTCTTTGGTCCATCGGCAGAGCAAGAGAAGAAGAAGAAGAAGACTTTGTGGGACATTTTTATTTTGAATTTTTTAATAAAGGACTTTTTCCAAGCCGTGTCGTGTAATTTTTACCATTTTCACACTTTTTTTTTTAAATGGTAGGGGTACATTTTTACCCTGTTACCATTTCACACAGGCTTGGGGGCCGGGATCTGGGGGTACCCTTGTTAAAGGGACTTTCAGATTCTGATAAACCCCCCCACCCACAGACCCCCACAACCACCAGGTAAGGGTTGTGGGGATGAGGCCCTTGTCCCCATCAACATGGGGACATGGTGCTTTGGGGGGCTACCCCAAAGCACCCTCCCCATGTTGAGGGCATGTAGCCTGGTACTGTTAAGGAGGGGGGTGCTCTCTCGCTTTTTGGGGGGACCCCATGCCATTTTTTTTGGCACAGGGTTCCCCTTAAAATTCATACCAGATGGTCTGGTATGGATTTTGAGGGGGGCCAAAACCACAATTTTTAAAAAAATTTGGGCGCAGGGTTCCTCTTAATATTAATACCATAGGCAAAGGGCCTGGTAATGGACTGTGGGGGAATCCCATGCCGTTTTTTTCAATGACTTTTATGTGTATTGACGAGACCGACAATTTATTATGGTCGCAAGTACTTTTAAATTACTTTTTTTCCTTTAGAAATGTAATTTTGTGCAGGGACTGTTGTAAACATGGGAAACATGCGCCACTTTACAGGCATACTATAGACACCCCCCAAGTACAAAATTTAAAAGAATATTTCACTTTTATTGTTTCACTTTAAGCATTATTAAAATCACTTCTCCTGAAAAAAACTTCTGTTTTTTTAAATCTTTTTTTGGCAATTGATACATGTCCCTGGGGCAGGACCCAGGTCCCCAAACACTTTTTATGACAATAACTTGCATATAAGCCTTTAAAATTAGTACTTTTTATTATTCATGTTCGTGTCCCATAGACTTTAACCGTGTTGGTGTGTTCGAACAAATTTTTTGCCTGTTCTCATGTTTTGCTGCAAACCGAACTGGGGGGTGTTCGGCTCATCTCTAGCCATGAGGTGCCATGTTGAACTTCCAGTGACCAGTACGAGAGAGTGAGAGAGAGTGAGAGTGATAACACCAAATTTAACACACCTGCTCCCCATTCACACCTGAGACCGTGCAACACTAACGAGACACATGACAACGGGGTGGGAAGATGGCTAATTGGGAACAATTTGGACATTTTTACTTAGGGGTGTACTCACTTTTGTTGCCAGCAGTTTAGACATGAATGGCTGTGTGTTGAGTTATTTTGAAGGGACAGCAAATTTACATTGTTATACAAACTGTACACTCACTACTTTACATTGTAGCAAAGTGTCATGTCTTCAGTGTTGTCATATGAAAAGATATAATAAAATATTTACAAAAATGCGAGGGGTGTACTCACTTTCATGAGATACTGTATCATAACTGTTTTCATGCAGACAAGTAAAATTACCGAGAGGTCCAGTTTAATGTGAAATCTCATTAGCCATGCATGTGCGGTATATACAGTACCGATGCCTAAATATTATTAGTAGCTTTTCCCAGAAATGGTCTCCTGGTCCTTTAAATATAAAATGTAAAAAATTGAGGACAGCTATTCTCATGCCCTGTGCATGATGAAGTTTGATCTCACATGGGCTCTTTTATTCCAGGTTTTGCTACCGCTGAGATATGGTAATAGCTGCAAAGCCATCTGTTTTCCTTTGTGATCAAAGCTTACCTGTCCTAAAACAATAGAAGCTTTTCAATAACAGGGGGTGGACTTACATCACAAACTTATTATAGCAGATGAAACGTGTTATTTGGCACCATCTCTTAAAAAAAAAGTGGCATTCAGAAAAAGCAGGTAAAGAATAATGGATTATCAGGATGGATAATTATGTAGCTGAATACTGAAAGTCTCTTCAACCACTTAGTTATTTATCCAGATTTCCTATGATGATACACACACACACACATCTGCTTCCAACTTTAAAATAAGCTGAGGACTGTCAGGTGAGATCAGTTGAAGTGGCCCTAGTAATCACAGAATCAATGATTTAAAAGGGTTGGTACATTTGATTGATGCTTACTTCGAAGGAATTTACATTATAAGTTAATTGCAGTAAAGCTTGAAGCAATACTAAATCCCAAAACAAAAATGTGATATATTGCACATTATCAGTTCTTAAATATTGTGGCTGCATTCATTTATTTTAAAGGATTTTTTTTTCACCTGGTGAGCTAGCCAGTAAGTATGTCAGGGCAACTGAAAGGGGCACACAGTGGGGTCCAAACAGCAGGGGAAATCGGTGAGGCGGGGAGGGGCAATTACAGAAGAATGCCCTGTGGGCCTCTCTGCAGCAGCTAAAAGCCTTTCAGCTGCTGCAGGGAGAGACACAGGGCATCACTCCTGTAATTGCTTCATCCCCCCGTTCTGCCTGCTTCTGATTCCCTGTGTGCCTTCCTGTCAATGTGACACCCCCCCCACCCATTCCCGTGGCACTGCCGGACTCCCTGTCCTGCCAGCTGCCATAGATACAGGGCAGGTGTCAGGATGGAGAGTGGAGGATGGGGCCAGTAAATATGTTATTTACTGGCCCCTTCATTTTTTGAATGGACAAAGTGAGTGATCCTTAGTGATCACTCCTGTGTCCATTGATAACAAGGCATAGTAAACTTTGTTTACTATACTTCAGTTTATGAATGAACAGGACCCTCTGAGTCCTGTTCATTCATCTGCAGTGCAGCTGAGGCTGCAGAGACAGTAATTAAAGAATCTGGAGCAGAGAGGGATCCCTGGGATGGAAGCAGAGAGGGATCCCTGTGACGGAAGCAGAGAGGGATCCCTGGGATGGAAGCAGAGAGGGGCCCCTGGGATGGGGCAGAGAGGGATCCCTGGGATAGAAGCAGAGAGGGGCCCCTGGGATGGGAGCAGAGAGGGGGCCCTGGGCTAGGGGCAGAGAGGGATCCCTGGGATGGAAGCAGAGAGGGGCCCCTGGGATGGGGGCAGAGGGGGATGCCTAGGATGGGGCAGAGAGGGATCTCTTAAATGGAAGCACAGAGGGACCCCTGGGATGGGGGGCAGAGAGGGATTCCTGGGATGGCAGAAGAGAAGGGCCCCTGGGATGGGGGCAGAAAGGGAAAGTCTCAAATCTTTGCTTTGGGGAAGGGGGGTTGGTTTTGAAATCCCCCCTACTAGCACATGTCCTCTTCCCTCAATGACCCTCCCAGCACATTTTTTCTTATACTCCCCCTCTCCATGTATTACCTGCCCCCAACCCCCTCCCCTATCCACAAACTATACACAGACCTCAGAATCAGCACAGCTCCTGCAGTGTAAGATCTCTTCTCCCCGGGTTAAGACAAACCATTTAAATATGAACTTCAGGCACAAACACTTTCATATAAGTATATTCCTGCATAGCCACAAAGAATATAAATCCATTTATATCACACAGACATCATCAGTTCAGTCATATGCTTTGCTAAGAAAAAAACTGATGGATACGATTCAGGTTATATGAGTTTACATCCGTTTTCATATCCATCTTCAGTTCAGTTCCATTCAGTTCATTTCAGTTTACATCAGTTTTTCCATCAGTTTTTTTTTTGTTTTTTTTAGTTGTTGCAGAAGCCAGTCATAGGTGACAAAAGTGAAGTACTGTGCAACAATTTTAGACATGTGTGAAGAAATGCTGTAAAGTAAGAAAGCTTTAAAAATATATATTTTAATTGTTTATTTTTTATCAATTTACAAAATGTAAAGTGAGCAAACAGATGAAAAAGCTAAAGCAAATCAATATTTGGCGAGACCTCCCTTTGGCTTCAAACCAGCATAAATTCTAATGTGGGGCACACACAAGAAGTTTTTTTTTTCATTTAACAAAGCAGGCTGAAGGAAAATACTAAACTATACTACGCATGCTCAGAAACGAAAGAATACATACAAAACTATTCAACACATTACATTGCTTTGGGCAGCACAGTGGTGTAGTGGTTAGCACTCTCACCTAGCAGTAAGAAGGGTCGTTGGTTCAAATCCCAACCAAGACACTACTTGCCTGGAGTTTGCATGTTTTCCCTGTGCCTGTGTGCGTTTCCTCCCACAATCCAAAGACCTGTAGGTTGGTTGGCTTCTGTCCAAAATTGGCCCTAGTATATGAATGAGGACCTTGGATTGTGGGCTCCTTGAGGGTAGGGACCAATGTGAGTGTGCAATGTACATGGATAGGGACAATTGTAGACACTCACTCAGGTTGAACTGGATGGTGTCTTTATTCAGCCTTACTAACTATGAAACTATGAAACTTCTGATGTATTCTATCAAACGAAAGTTCTCATATTGTTAGTAACCTCTTCACTTTCGACATGAGACTAGCATGCCACAAAAATCAGACGTTCTGTTGTCCAAAAATCAAAGCGTGTGTACGAGGCTTTACACAAGCGATGTTACTGTGCCATTGAGCTCTGACAGGGGTATTCCCCCCCCCCCGCCATTGGCTGCCAGCACTGATTGGCTGCTGGTTTCCAGCAAAACTGTGCGATAGAGCCCAATTGTGAGACCAGCTTCTGTCGGACAGGCAGCTCTACACACTGTCCGAATGTTGGCCAGTTCCTGCTGAACTACCCACAATGTACACTTGCACACTTTCGGGCTTTACACTTGCACAAATTCAGGGATTTTGTAGAAATAGAGCCAGATGTATTATTAACTAATGTAGCGCTGACATCCTTGCTTATTAATGTGTGTTTGCAGACTATAAACAGCCTATGGACATTTCTTTAATTTAGTATTTGGTGCCATCTAGCAGCCAAATACTGGTACTGAACTTGAATGTTTATTGTTTTGAAGACAGCACAAAAGACTTATACAGGAATTGACTGTTGTTTTGATCAGAAGGTTGACCCTTTTACCCAGGAGGCTTGATGACCTACCCATGAACACTTTCTACAGCAGTGCATGTTGGGTAGGACATAAAAGGAACCTGAGTGGCCATTTTAGGTCTCTTGGGATCGGATGAACAGCCTGTGAGGATCTGTGTAAAGCTCCTCCTGGAGACAGGGCCCACAGCCTTTGTGGAACGCAAAGCTTGCTTGTTTGTGCGAGTGAATCTGACGGTGCCAGAGAGATAGTGACCAGATTGGAGAGATCCAGAGACACTCGTTTGAGCATCGGAGGACCTGGCTCACTCAGCGGAGCGAAATGGAGAAATAGGGCCAGCTGACACAGAAGCAAGCTGCAGTCACTGGACCAAAGTTACTACACAGAGCTCCGATCCAGTTGGTGAGCAGGTTACGGCCCACAGTATTACTTTCACACACAGTTAGACTCACACACAGGCCTCACTGGTATTTATAGTTCCACGAAGGAGGAGCAGAGCAACTGACACTGATTAGGCTTGAGGCCTACCTACTCTGACGTCCTAAGTCTTGTAGTATAAGTACTGAAGGTATACAGGGAGCATCTTGAATTCAACTTAACTTACTTTAACCTGTGTATTACAAATCACAAGGAATTATTTTAGCTAGCGAAGACAAGAAGACCAAAGACCAAGTACTTTAAGAGAGATCTCACGCATTGCGTAAAGAGTAAGGGGAGCTCCCGGGTATTTGTTTATATGTATATTGTTTGAAATTGTTTATATTGAATTCCATTGCACTGTTGGGATGACAGCGCAATTATTGTAATCACTAGACATGTACTTCATACTTGTACTACAATACATTTATTTAGTTACTCCCGAAATTCATTTTTATTTATTTCGTTTTTCGTTCAAAAATTGCATTCTTCCGAAAATCCACATGAATTACGGTCGAATTTGTCTTTGAAGGCTTATGGTGTCTGTCGAATGTATAAAGAAGATTCGATGGAGCTGCTAAACTCTGTATAGCATACTTCCTGTGAACTTTAGAACTCTATTAAAGTCTATGGGACTCCAACGTTCAAAATCTAAAGTGCTAATTTTAAAGGCTAATATGCAAGTTACTGTCCTAAAAAGTGTTTGGGGACCTGTGTCTTGCCCCAGGGGACATGTAGCAATGCAAAAAAAAGTTTTAAAAACGGCCGTTTTTTCGGGAGCAGTGATTTTAATAATGATTAAAGTGAAACAATAAAAGTGTAATATTCCTTTAAATTTCGTACCTGGGGGTGTCTATAGTATGCCTGTGAAGGGGCACATGTTTCCCGTGCTTAGAACTGTCCCTGCACAAAGTGTCATTTCTGCAGGAAAAAAAGTCATTTAAAATCATTTGCGGCTATAATGAATTGTCGGCTCCCGTAATACAGAGAACACTCATTGAAAGTCATTGATATAAAAAAAAAAGCATGGGGTTCCCCCAAATTCAATTACCAGGTCCTTCAGGTCTGGTATGGATATTAAGGGGAACCTCACGTCAAATTTAAAAAAATAATGGCGTGGGGGTCCCCCTAAAAATCCATACTAGACCCTTTATCTGAGCACGCAACCTGGCAGGCCGCAGGAAAAGAGGGGGGACGAGAGAGCGCCCCCCCTCCTGAACCGTACCAGGCCACATGCCCTCAACATTGGGAGGATGCTTTGGGTTCCCCCCCAAAGCACCATGTCCCCATGTTGATGGGGACAAGGGCCTCCTCCCCACAACTCTAGCCGGTGGTTGTGGGGGGTCTGCGGGCGGGGGGCTTATCAGAATCTGGAAGCCCCCTTTAAAGGGGACCCCCAGATCCTGGCCCCCCCGTTTGAAATGGTAAGGGGGTACAAAAGTACCCCTACAGCCGCGTACACACGGGCGGACTGTATGGCCTACTTAGTCCGTCGAAACACATTTCAGCGGACAGTCCGCTCGTGTGTGGGCTTCAGCTGACTTTTTCAGCGTGCAGTCTGGCATACTAAGTATTTCGGAATTTCCGTAATACTGTCCGTCATACTTTGGTTTCAGCGGACAATCCGCTCGTGAGTAGGCTAGTTCGACGGACTAAGAATGGCGCATGCTCAGAAAGGATTTACACGGCGGAAGGTTGCATTGCTGTGTATTGGACTTCCTATTTCTAGTCCCGTCGTACGTGCTGTACACGTCATCGCGCAAGCTTTTGACGGACTGTTTGTGCATCCGTGTGTGGTCAAGTCCGTTCATTCGAAAGTATGACGGACTGTCCGTCGGATTGTATGACGGACTAAGTAGGCCATACAATCCGCCCCGTGTGTACACGGCTTACAATTTCACAAAGAAAGTGTAAAAAATAGTTAAATAAGACAAACACTTTTGAAAAAGTTCTTTATTAAAAAAAAAAAAATAAAGATTCCAGCGGTGGTAATCCACTCTTGCTATCCAGCGACAGATGATCATCTCTCCAGCGTTGGCTGATCTGATCCAGCTCAGCGAATCCATCCATCTTCTGTCTCCACGGAGGAGACACTGCGGGTTCCAGCGGCCTGACGTTTCTTATATGCGGAGGGTGGGGCCACCCGTCACCTGACCCCGCCCCCCTCTCATGTAATGCAGTTTTCCGTTCCAGTAACTAGCATATTAGCCTTTAAAATTAGTACTTTAGAATCTTTTCTCTCTGTCAAATCTTTTCTCTCTATGTTGAATATTTTCTCTATATAATCTTGGACTAATAGAGGTAAGGTTCGGCACATTCGACCACAGGTTCAATAGACACAGATTGTTATTGTCAGTCACGTTGAATCTCCTATTCTATATCGAACTGTTGTAACAACAAAAATGAAAATAAAGCATTTATTTATGTCGGATCTTTCGTTATCGTTAGTCAAAACGAAAACGAAAATACCTGAAATACGGACGAAAATGCATTCAGACGAAAACGAATGCACATGTCTAGTAATCACCTCAATGAATATTTTCACAGTAAAATACACTTTGGTTTAAGTATCCAGTTGTGTGGCATACTGTTTTCTCCCAGCAGGTGGAGCCAGTGGATCCTGAGGTTACAATACAGGTACCTTGCATTGTATTATATTGTACTGTATTGTATTTCACCACAGCTGTGTCAAGGGGACTAAGCCAAGTTAGTGGGGTGTTGTTGCTAGAGTGCAGGCCCAAATCAGATCAGCCGCTCCTTCGGGAGTCAGTGCTACATGTGGGGGATCCTGTCACTCTGCAAGCAAGCCCACCTCAGCAGTGCCAGTATGGATCCCCACACACGCTCAGAAGCAAGCATGGCCATTGAACTCCCAGGAGAAGACTGGAGTGAGAATCAAGTTAAAGAAATTGTGCAAGCATTGTCCCCAAACAGAAAAGCTTATGTGGTCGCAGTGAGACCAGACTATGAGACTGATTGACCTTACTCATTACTAGAGTGGAGGCAGGATGTCCCTGAAAACTTTCAAGGTGCCAATGTAAAATTGTCAGAGAAGACAAAGTTCTACCTGACACATCCCACCAGGTCAAATTAGAACTGTTTAGCAGATAGAATCCTTTGACAAGGAAGTAGGGACCGCTGCCAGATCACAGTCAGAGCAACAGTTGGCTGACCTGAAAAGGCAATATAGTGACATACAAGAGAAATTTCAGGAGACCTCCAGTATGATAGCTGAGCACATTAATGGGATATGTGTCGCATGCGGAGGTCAGAAAGACAGCCAGACTATGGCAAAACGTTGGTCGGTACTGAAGAAGAGTACACAGGGCCGCCTGCAGGAAGTGACTATCTGGAAATATTTCAGCATTGATGGCCAGATAGGAGAGAGAGGGTAGAAAGACAAACTGTCCTACACAAACCTCCTGCATCAAATTGAGTTGGGGCTACAAAAAGCATATTCAGAGTCCGAAATCAGAGAGGCTGTAATCCATGCCATTAGCCCAGGTTTAAGTGTCAGGAGTAGGGATGAGCTTCGTGTTCGAGTCGAACATACGTTCGACTCGAACATCGGCTGTTCGTCCGTACGGCGAAGTCCGAACATTTTGGTCCGTTCGCGCCAAATTCGTGTGGCGCTCACGGCCCACAATGCACTGTGATGGCGCAGTGCATTGCTGGCCCATGATTGGCCGAGCATGCACTGTGACCCCGCATGCTTGGCCAATCGCAGCGCCAGCAGCGAGGAGAGCCATGATTGGCCACAGGCAGGATGCCTGTGGCCAATCATAGCTCAGGCTGTGTAGTGCACGCCCCACACTATATAAGGCCGCCAGCGCGGCGGCCTTGTGTAGTGTGTTGGCGTCTGAAGCAGTGGGTGTTCTGTGTACCTTCAACACAGTACACACCGATCGTTTTCGGCCGATTTTCGTACCGCTATATCCACCTACATAGCTGTTCTCTATTTGAGCCCATTTGCCATCTGCAGGAGTTATTGGAAGTTGTGTGTGCCTCCAGCACAGCACAGCACAGTATACATCTGTATATACCCCTTTATCTCTGGTGTTCTATAATAAAGGCATCTGCAGGAGTTAGTGGGTGTTCTGTGTACCTTCAACACAGTACACACCGATCGTTTTCGGACGATTTTCAATCTTGCTGTTGTGTAGTGGTTGTTGTCTGCGTGCCCTGACTGCAGTATACACCGCTATATTCACCTCACCTATATAGCTAGTGATCTATCTTTTATAATAGAGCTTGCAGTCAGTAGTGTTAGGAGCTTGTGCGTGCTGTCTGCGTGCTCTGTACCCAGTACATACCGCTATATCCACCTACATAGATCTTCTCTATTTGAGACCACTTGCCATCTGCAGGAGTTATTGGAAGTTGTGTGTGCCTGCAGCACAGCACAGTATACATCTGTATATACCCCTTTATCTCTGGTGTTCTATATTAAAGGCATCTGCAGGAGTTAGTGGGTGTTGTGTGCCTCTAGCACAATATACACTACCCAACTGCTTTTTTACCCAACTCCCTTCAGGCCATTACCATGTCTGGAAGGCCAGCAAGGAGAGGCAGACAGGCGCGAGCCGATAAAAGAGGGCAAGCAGGCTCTGTGTCTAGAGACAACAGTGCTGGTCATGGACGCGGTGCATTGTCATCAGCACGTGGCCATGGGACACGCTTGTCCTTCTTTTCGGCAGCTGGACATGTTGAGCCGCAACATGCCAACGACTTGGTAGAGTGGATGACCAAGCCCTCTTCATCCTCCTCATCCTCTCTCACCCAGTCTCAGGGTACTAGCAAAGCAGCTGCCAACGCATCGTCTTCCCTCCTCTCAATATCATCATCAGTGACTCCTTCCCTAGACCCACCACGTCCTCCTGAGGAGTCTCCTGAACTCTTTGAGCACAGTGTTGGGTACATGCTCCAGGAGGATGCCCAGTGTTTTGTGGGCTCTGATGATGACACTCAGCTAGAGGAAGGCAGTAGCGTGAGCGCAGAGAGAGGGGATGCTCAAGAAGGACAGCAATCTGGCAGTCATGTTCCACAAGCTGCAGCATACTGCCAGGTTTGCTACAGCGATGAAGAGGGAGGGGATGATGAGGGCACTGACTCCACGTGGGTGCCTGGAAGGAGAGAGGAGGAGGAGGAGAAGGCACATGTCCAACAAGGCAGGATGCACTGCAGAGCTCCGCCTGTGCAGGGCGCTGCCTCTGCGCGTTATTCTAAAGGTTCTTTGGTGTGGGCCTTTTTTGAGACTAATGCATCAGATCGCACCGCTGCTATTTGCAACATATGTCTCAAGCGTATCTCGCGTGGTCAAAACATCAGCCGCTTGGGCACCACATGCTTGACCAGACATATGTTGACCTGCCATGCAGCTCGTTGGCAAGCGTACCTCAAAGACCCACACCAAAGAACAAAGCGGACCTCTCCTTGCTCTTTATCAGCTGGCATCTCCAACCCCACTAGACCTTCAGTCCTCTCTGAAACCTGCAGAGGAATGAAGGTGTAGAATTAGGTGTGTCACAGCCAAGTGCTTCCGGGAACTCTGCTAGCGGTACACCCACGTCCGATTATAGCAGGCAAATGTCCCTGCCCCAGCTGCTGGACCGGCGAAAGAAGTTCACTCCCAGCCATCCACATGCCCAGCGGTTGAATGCTAGCTTGGCTAAATTGCTAGCACTTCAACTGCTACCTTTTCAGTTGGTAGACTCGGCCCCCTCCCGTGAGTTTGTACAATGTGCGGTTCCTCAGTGGCAGGTCCCCAAACGCCACTTTTTCTCACGGAAGGCGATTCCGGCTCTCTACCGACATGTGGAAGGCAATGTCCTTGCCTCGCTGGACAGGGCGGTCAGCGGTAAGGTGCATATTACCGCTGACTCATGGTCCTGCAGGCATGGACAGGGACGTTACCTGTCTTTCACGGCCCATTGGGTCACTCTTCTGGCAGCTGGGAAGGATGCAGGACAAGGTGCAGTAGTGTTGGAGGTTGTTCCGCCACCACGCCTCCAAAATGCTACTATTGGTTGTGACACACCTCTCTCCTCCACCCCCTCCTCTTCTTCTTCCTCCATGGCCTCTTCCAGTGCTCTGTCCTCAGAACCAGCGGTGCTTCATAGGCGTTCCAGGGGCTACGCAAGTACGCAGGCAAAACGATGCCATGCCGTGCTTGCGCTGGTTTGTTTGGGGGACAGGAGCCACATTGGGGCGGATGTTTTGTCAGCTCTGAAGGGGCAGGCCGAGAGGTGGTTGACGCCATGCCAGCTTAAGCCAGGAATGGTGGTTTGTGACAATGGCACCAACCTCCTCTCCGCCCTCCGACAGGGACAACTGACCCATGTGCCCTGTGTAGCTCACATCCTTAACCTGGTGGCGCAGCAGTTCTTGGGCAGGTACCCGGGCTTACAGGATGTCCTGAAGCAGGCCAGGAAAGTCTGTGTGCATTTCCGCCGATCATTTAATGCCTGTGCTCGGCTGGCTGAGCTCCAAAAGGAGTTGAACCTGCCCAAGAACCGCCTTATATGTGACATGCCCACCAGATGGAACTCAACGTTGGCCATGCTGCAGCGGCTGCACACGCAGCAGAGGGCCATCAATGAGTACCTGTGCGACTACGGCACCAGGACAGGGTCAGGGGAGCTCGGTTTTTTCTCACCACGCCAGTGGGGCATGATCAGGGATGCATGCACTGTCCTGTCACCGTTTGAGGAGGCCACAAGGATGGTGAGAAGTGACAGTGCATGCATCAGTGACACTGTACCTCTTGTCCACCTCTTGGAGCATACGCTGCGTGGAATAATGGACAGGGCACTTGAGGCAGAACAGAAGCAGGAAGAGGAGGACTTCCTTGCCTCTCAAGGCCCCCTTTATCCAGACAGTGTTCCTGCTGTGCCACCCATCACACAGGAAGAGGATGAGGAGGAGGAAGAGGAGGAGGAGGATGATTGTGTAAGCATGGAGGTGGAGGCTGGCACTCAGCATCAGCAGCAGCAGCAGCAGTCTTGTAGGGATGATTTACAGTCCCAAGAAACACGTGGACTTGTACGTGGCTGGGAGGAGGTAGCTGCGGATCATGTTGTCCTTAGTGACCCAGAGGACTCCGGACCGAATGCCTCAGCTAACCTACGCTGCATGGCCTCCCTGATCCTGCAAAGCCTGCGGAAGGATCCTCGTATTCTTCGGATCAAGGAGAGGGACCATTACTGGCTGGCCACTCTCCTTGATCCACGGTACAAGGGTAAGGTTGCCGACCTTATCTTGCCATCGCAGAGGGAGCAGAGGATGAGACATCTCCAGGAGGCCTTGCAGAAAGGTCTGTGCAACGCGTTCCCAGAGACTGGGAGGTTACAAACTCCTGGTCCTGGACAACGTGTTGCTGAGGCATCGCTCAGAAGGAGCGGTGGAGAAGGTGGCCGTCTGACTGATGCTTTCAGACAATTTTTTAGTCCGCAGCCCCAAGGTATGATCAGTTCCAGCACCCATCGCCAGCGTCTGATTTACATGGTGCAGGAATACCTAGGGGCAAGGTCAGACTTGGACACCTTTCCCACTTACTGGATCTTGAGGATGGATCACTGGCCAGAGCTTGCACAGTATGCAATTGAGCTACTGGCCTGTCCTGCATCCAGCGTTCTTTCGGAACGCACCTTCAGTGCTGCTGGTGGCTTTGTTACCGATCACAAGGTGCGCCTGTCCACCGAATCAGTTGATCGACTGACCTTCATCAAGATGAATCAGTCTTGGATCACCCACAGCTACCAAGCACCTGAAGCTGATGTAACAGAATATTTTTTTTTTGAAATATCACATCCCTTCAAGACTGCCTATGCTGATGCTGAGTGACTGTCCTGTTATGTTGATTGTCTATCCTTTTCCTCCTCCGCTGATATGTTGGAAGAACATTTCTGGTTCTGGGTGATGCCATCAGCCCAATTTTTCTGCCCCTGTTTAACAGGGGCGTTTAATTACAATTTTTGATACAATGCTTTGCAGCAGGGCTAATTCCTGCAATAAAACTAGAGTATATGGAAGAGGTTGCAGTGTGGTGGCACCAGCACCAGTGCCTAAGGCCCAATTTTTCTGCCCCTGTTTAACAGGGGCGTTTAATTACAAATTTTTATGCAATGCTTTGCAGCAGGGCTAATTCCTGCAATAAAACTAGAGTATATGGCAGAGGTTGCAGTGTGGTGGCACCAGCACCAGTGCCTAAGGCCCAATTTTTCTGCCCCTGTTTAACAGGGACATGTAATTACAATTCTTGATATAATATTTCACAGGAGGGCCTCTTCCTGTGCCCACCCAGAGTAACGGTGAGGACTTATAGTGTTGTGGCACCAGCACCACAACCACCAAACGTCAATTTTTCTACCACTGTTCAACAATGGCATGTAATTACAATTCTTGATATAATCGTTCACAGCAGGGCGCTCCAGCGCCCACCAAGAGTCACTTTGAGGGCTTACAATGTTGTGGCAAAACCAACACCTTGTTCCGCCATTTCTGCAGAGCATATAGGGCAGGCCCCTACTTTCAAACATCCAATTTACAAACATCTCCTACTTGCAAACGGAAGGAGACAACAGCAAGTGAGATGAAAAAAGATGGATGACAAAACAAATTATACATGGGTGATAACCCTTCCCTATGTTTTCCAAAAAGCTTAAAGATAGTTTTTTTGACTGGAGCTACACTTTAAAAATGTACCAGTTGAAAATTACAAACAGATTCAACTTAACACAACAAACCTACACAGTCCCTGTCTTGTTTGCACCGCCTGTATACTGCTGTTCTGAGTATATAGGGCCTGGGGGCCACACACATTTCCTTTTTTTAATATGGGTACAGGGTTCCCCTTAATATGCGTACAAGACCCAAATAGGCTGGTAATGGGCAGGGAGAGCTACCCATGCCATTTTTCTCAATGATTTTCAACCATATTGCAGGAACCAGATATAACATTAAAACCGCAAGCAGTTTTAAATGGTGTTATTTCCGTTTAATGTCATTTTGTGCAGGGACTGTTCTAAACACGGGAAACACGTGGCACTTCACTGGCATACTACAGACACCCCCCAGGCACCATATTTAAAGGAATATTTCACTTTTTTTTTCACTTTAATCGTCATTAAAATCAGTGCTCCCGCCAAAACTGCCATTTTTAAAAACATTTTAGGCATTGACCCATGTCCCCTGGGGCAGGAGCCAGGTCCCCAAACCCTTTTTAGGATAGTATCTTGCATATTACCCGTTAAAATTAGCACTTTTAATTTTGAACGTTCGAGTCCCATAGACTTCAATGGGGTTCTAAAGTTTGTTCGAATTTGGGGTCCGTTCGAAAGTTCTGGTGCGAACCGAACCGGGGGGTGTTCAGCTCATCCCTAGTCAGACTCAGGAGCATACTGGAGAGGAAAAGTGAATTGACCCTGACTCAGCTCAAGAGAATATTAAAGAGTTATTACGAGGAGGAAGATGCCACTGAACTATTCCACCAGGTAATAAATATGGCACAGAGCAGTCAAGAAACTCCCCAGAACTTTTTATTCCGAACCATTGAACTTAAAGAGCGCCTGTTGTCTGTATCACAGGGGGAAGGCACTGGAGAAAACTTTGGAGCTGAACTGGTTCAGAAAAAATTCCGGAGGTCCATGACTACAGGACGGAGGAGCGACTACATCAAGTTACAGCTGAAGCAGTACCTGGAAGATCCCTCCACTCCAGATGAGATACTCATTGAGAAAGTTAATGAGGCAGACAAGATGGAGACTGAGAGAGAACAGAAACAGAGATGCTTCAACCTCCCAGTGCCACACGTGGCAAAGTTCATCAGTTAGAGGTTTCCGAAAGCACTTGAGAACTCAATGTCCTAACAGCAAGTGCTGAACAGAGACCGTGGAGTTTTATCCACTCACCATCTACCCACAAGCCAGCTTGAATTGGAAAAACAGCTCCAGACACAGAAAGAAATACTGGAAATAATGGCTCTGTTGACTGCCAAATACACCATTCCTCCAGATAGAGAGGTTCCCGCGCCTAAAGAACTGACCAGTCCCATGTTGATAAAAGAACCCATGACCTGCCTCAACTGTGGAGGAGTGGGACATCTCAGGCGAGTGTGCCCAAGCCCAAGAAAGGGGACAAAACCCCAAGTGCCAGCTTTAAACTTCAAAGGGCCCCAGTGAAGGAGTCAACTGGGTGCCCAGTCTTCAAAAGAAACCCCAATTCAACCCGTATGCACCAGACCCCTGACACTCCAGTAAAGTCAAGATGGAAGAAGGAGAGGCTACAAGGGCCAACTACAAAGGTACTAGCCACTAAGCAGACCAAAAGTACCACCTCCTGGGGACCTCCTCCCAAGTTAGTGGGGCCCTCCCCAATTGTCCCCATCCAGATAGAAGGAATAAACACCAAAGCCCTGCTGGACACTGGAGCACATGTGACATTTCTCTACAGGGATTTCTATGACAGGCATCTCAAGCACCTGCCCTTACAAAAACTAGGGATTAGGGACCCAGAACTTCCCATATGACGGTTACCTGCCGGTCAAGCTCACTTTCGACCCGAGTACAGCAGGGAAGGTGGAAACCTTTGACGCCTTGGCAGTGGTGTGCCCTCACCCTCCAGGAGCTGACAGAATTATCCCTCATCATTGGAACAAACACTGACTTGGTGAGAAGATTACTTGCACCGCTTGTACAGCAGGAAAAGACTCTCCCCACAAAAACACATCAATGTTAGCCCAGGTGTACCGAGACCTTAAACATGAAGAGAAGGCCCCAGAAGAGGGAGTGGGAAAAGTCTAGCTTCTATACTATAAAGAGAGACCGGTTTTGCCAGTGTTTGCAGGCTATAAACATAATCCTATGGACATGTCTTTGTTTTAGTATTTGGCGCCATCTAGCGGCCAAATACTGGTACTGAACTTGAATGTTTATTGTTTTGAAGACCGCACAAAAGACTTATACAGGAAGTGACTGTTGTTTTGATCAGAAGGTTGACCCTTTTACCCAGGAGGCTTGATGACCTACCCATGAACACTTTCTACAGCAGTGCATGCTGGGTAGGACATAAAAGGAACCCGAGTGGCCATTTTAGGTCTCTTGGGATCGGATGAACAGCCTGTGAGGATCTGTATAAAGCTCCTCCTGGAGACAGGGCCCACAGCCTTTGTGGAACGCAAAGCTTGCTTGTTTGTGCGAGTGAATCTGATGGTGCCAGAGAGATAGTGACCAGATTGGAGAGATCCAGAGACACTCGTTTGAGCATCGGAGGACCTGGCTCCCTCAGTGGAGCGAAATGGAGAAATAGGGCCAGCTGACACAGAAGCAAGCTGCAGTCACTGGACCAAAGATTTTGCTGTATGTTTGGGATCATTGTCTTGTTGGAAGTTCGTTCGTTTTGCACTGTGGGCAAAAAGTTTGATTTTGGTTTCATCTGACCAGAGCACCTTCTTGCACATGTTTGGTGTGTCTCCCAGGTGGCTTGTGGCAAACTTTAGACGAGACTTTTTATGGATATCTTTGAGAAATGGCTTTCTTCTTGCCACTCTTCCATAAAGGCCAGATTTGTGCAGTGTACGACTGATTGTTGTCCTATGGACCGACTCTCCCACCTCAGCTGCAGTTCTCTGCAGTTCATCCAGAGTGATCATGGGTCTCTTGGCTGCAACTCTGATCAGTCTTCTCCTTGTCTGAGCTGAAAGTTTAGAGTGATGGCCAGGTCTTGGTAGATTTGCAGTGGTCTGATACTCCTTCCATTTCAAAATGATCGCTTGCACAGTGCTCCTTGGGATGTTTAAAGCTTGGGAAATCTTTTGGTATCCAAATCCGGCTTTAAACTTCTCCACAACAGTATTACGGACCTGCCTGGTGTGTTCCTTGGTCTTCATGATGCTCTCTGCGCTTTCAAAAGAACCCCCTTGGGGGTCCCCTTGTTAAATGGGGCTTCCAGATTCTGATAAGCCTCCTGCCCGCAGACCCCCACAACCACCGGCCATGGTTGTGGGGATGAGGCCCTTGTCCTCGTCAACATGGGGACAAGGTGCTTTGAGGGGTCACAGACCCCCAAAGCATCCTCCCAATGTTGAGGGCATGTGGCCTGGTACGGTTCAGGAGGGAGGGGGGCCGCTCTCTCATCCCCCCTCTTTTCCTGCGGCCTGCCAGGTTGCGTGCTCGGATAAAGGGTCTGGTATGGATTTTTAGGGGGACCCCCACGTCAATTTTTTTAAAATTTGACGTGGGGTTCCCTTTAATATCCATACTAGACTTGAAGGGTCTGGTATGGATATTTAGGGGGAACCCCACGTCAATTATTTTTTTAAATTTGATGCAGGGTTCCCCTTAATATCCATACCAGACCTAAAGGGCCTGGTAATTGAATTTGGGGGACCCCCACGCTTTTAAAAAAAAAAAAATGTAATTTTTTTATCAATGACTTTCAATGAGTGTTCTCTGTATTACAGCCGATAATTCATAATAGCTGCGAGTGATTTTAAAGGACTTTTTTTCCTGCATAAATGACACTTTGCGCAGGGACAGTTCTAAGCACCAGAAACATGCGCCCCTTCACAGGCATACTATAGACACCCCCCAGCTACGAAATTTAAAGGAATATTACACTTTTATTGTTTCACTTTAATCAATATTAAAATCACTGCTCCCGAAAAAACGGCCGTTTTTAAAACATTTTTTTGCATTGATACATGTCCCCTGGGGCAGGACCCGGGTTCCCAAACACTTTTTAGGACAGTAACTTGCAAATTAGCCTTTAAAATTAGCACTTTAGATTTTGAAGGTTGGAGTCCCATAGACTTTAATAGGGTTCTAAAGTTCACACGAAGTATGCCATATACTAGCTCCGTCGAATCTTCTTTATACATTCGACAGACTCCATAAGCCTTCAAAGACAGATTCGACCGTAATTCATGTGGATTTTCGGACAAATGCAATTTTTGAACGAAAAACGAAATAAATAAAAACAAATTTTGGGAGTAACTAAATAAATAAATTTTTCGGACGAAAATGAAATTCCGAAACAAAATATTTTACTCTGCACATGTCTAATAATTGCCTGATAATATCTCTTAAAATCCGGTGCTGCTAATCCCTCTGATTGTTTCCCTTTTACCAATGTTGCATATGATATTCTAATGTGTATATGCCTCCAAATAAATTTTATCGCTATAGTTCTTAATTTCACAAAAAAATCTTGTGGGACTTTTATTGGAATCATTTGGAATATATATGTTAATTTTGGCAAGATAAAATTTTTTAGGGCATTGATGCTTCCAAACCACAAAAGAGATTTATGTGGTTTAAATGATCTTTGACTTTATTCAAGATAGGGATATAGTTAGCCGCATACAGTCGACAGTGATGCTGTAAGTTTTACACCCATATACCGAAGCTCCCTCTCACACCAAACAAAAGGGAATGAAGGTTGAATTGCCTGTTGTTCTTTTTTTTTTTGTCATAGTTATATTTACAATCTCTGACTTTGATATATTAATTTTGAAATTTGTCATCTTCCCATATCTATTCAATTCCTTCATTACGTTGGGTATTGTTGTCCTGGGGTTTGAAATATAAAATAATATGTCGTCTGCATATGCAGCCACCTTGTATTTCCTATCACCTACTCACACACCTCTTATGTCAGTATTTTTTCTAATTGCAGCTAATAGGGGTTCCAATGCCAATGCAAATAGCAGGAGTTCTTAAAGCAGAAGTTCATCTTTTGGGTGGAACTCCGCTTTAAAGTGGATGTAAACCCCATTCATGAAATTTGAGCTTGGCATATATCTGCAGTGTTTTTTTATCTCTCTTCAAAGCCCTAAGCCCCTGTACACACAGTGTGACATTCTGCCAACCAAATCCGTCGGATTTTGTCCGACGGATTTTGTCCGACGGATTGTGTCCGAAACTGTTGTATACACACAGTCGGACTAAGTTGTCTGATTTTGCGGTTGCCAAGAACGCGGTGACGTAAGCCGTGTACGGCGGGACTAGAAAAGGGAAGTTCAGCACCACGTCCGGCACCCTTTGGGCTCCTTCTGTTGATCTCGTGTCTATCGCATGTTAGTAGAAGTTTGGTGAGAGACGATTCGTGCTTTTCAGATTTGTGATTCAGATCGCTACCGCTCTTCAGTTTTGTGCTTGTGTTTGCGTATCGGATAATCAGTGCGTGCAGTCATTAAGTATTTGTTTCTCATTGTGGACTATATCTTGGTATAGTACGCTTTGAAAGGAATTTTTTATTGTCTGCTTGCTTCTGCTCTTCAGGTCGTTCTTTCAGGCCTTGCTGTTTATTGGTGCTTTCTGGTGTCCGTTCTGACCAGCCGACCGTTTTCAAACCATGTTTTGTCTACGTACTCGTCGTACAGTTTGTGCTGTGCAGGGGCTTCGTGTTGGGGTTTTTACTTTGACACAAGCCCGGTCCATGAACAGGGAGGGGAGGTGTTTGTGGACCAAGAATTGGTTGTGCCAGCGTCACCAGTTCTCGCACATGCCTTTGCTCCATGAGATCCGCGAGAATAATCCTGATCATTTCAGGAATTTTCTCAGGATGACAGACCCCATTTTTCACAGTCTGCTGGCTTTGCTGACCCCTTATATCAGTAGGCAGGATACCTGCATGTGGCAAGCCATCACTCCGGAGCAGAGGCTCATCGCCACGTTGCGCTACTTGGCGACAGGGAGAAGTCTTCAGGACCTCAAGTTCTCTACAGGCATCTCCCCCCAGGCTCTGGGGATCATTATTCCAGAGACCTGTTCTGCCATCATTCAGGTCCTGCAGAAGGACTATATTATGCTAAGTTTTATCCTTAAACATCACATTATATGTATTTCATGATTGCTAAGGTCTTGCATTTCTTTCCTCATTCCCTAATTACCATCATTGCAATATGCTCTAATTCATATACTCTGCCCCTTTGTCCTCATGCATATTTGCCTCACTAACTTCCCCACCATGCTCTTCTTGGCCCATAAAACTATAGTCTAGTCACTTAACAATGTCTTTTGGCAGCTCCATAGTATTGCTTTCCACTAAACACCCCCTAAAATTTCGACAAATGTCATGTGTGTGCTTCAATTCATGCAAAGTGACTTTATTTTTATTTTTGGAGTTGTGCCAAACGCATTAGTAACCCCCCCCCTCCCCAACTGCTACCTCAGCTGATAGCAATCCTCTATCTGATGACTTGACCAAACCCAATACACACTATACTTACCTTTTTCATGATCACATTTATGGACGAATTCACCAAAGCATGTAGTGTAAGGGCCTGCCTCAATACTTTCAAATGCTATTTTTATTTTTTTAACACATTAATTTTCTTGCTATGTAATAGCAGAATGTCAAAATGTGCTTCCATTTTGTTATTATGACACTTCTTACCTGTCCCGCGGGCTGCCAATAGTGTAACTAAGGAGGGGCTTCGCAAAGTATCACACATTATTTAGGCATTCAGCTCTCAATCAAGTGGAGAGGGTTACCTGTCCTAAACATCCCCCCTCATTTTTTTGCAAGTGCCCATCAGATGGGGGGGGGGGGGGGTGATGACTCTCATAAGGGGACCTTATACTTTAGGCTTTAAATACTCAGTTCCCAAAATGTTCTAAGAATTTTGACCAAAAATGTGGGTGTCTAATCTGCTTGCAATGTTGATTTGTCAAATTACTACTTTTTGTTCTTGTTTCACTACACTGTGTCCTTCAACGCCACAGGAATGGCAGACTGTGGCCTCCCACTTTGCCAGTTTTTTTTAAGTTGTGCCTTTTTCACCAACAGTGCAAACCCAAGTTCATAGCGAGATGAGGGGACAGTCTCTTCTTCAGATAATCCAATAATTTTGTGGGTCTGCTACACACACAACTTGTTTTTGTTAACTAATGTATGTAGTGAATTACTGACCAAAATCGTGCTAATTTTCGGCACCATGGCAGGAAAATGGCATGATTGTCCAAATTTACACCTCACTCTGGGTGTTTTTTAATAAAGGCACATCCACTATGCACTACAAGTGCACTGCAAAAGTACACCTGAAACTGCACTTGGAGTGCAAAGTGGAGTTGCCTTTAGTAAATCACACTCCTTCTCAGCACAAACTCAAATTTGACTACAAATGCATTTTATGCGCAATGAAAAAGGAAGCCACACATTGTTGAGAATTAAACTTTTTAATACAAGCACATTCACATGTGCATTTTGAAAAGGTTTTTACAACAAACCAAGAGATTTTGTGTATCCAAAACAGAGTTTAATAAGAATTTTGTTTCCTTGTTGTTTTTGTGTAAACAGGCATGTATCAAACTGTAAAATACAGAACACAGGAACTTACAAAGTTCAACTTTGAAAAGTGAAGACAATATCAGACATGAGTATGTACAAACTGGGCTGATATTGCCTTCATCACATGGGGTGTCACCCCTGAAAAAAACAAATTTGGAAGATGCACACAGTGTATCAACATGTGCTATCTCCCATCATGGGGGATCAATGTACATGCTTTGGGGCTGCAACCCCTTCATCTCAGCCACTTTACACAAAACACGTACATTGATCCCCCATGATGGGAGATAGCGCATGTTTACACACTCTGTGCATCTTCCAAATTTGGAATTTCGATCAATACAACATTTTGTTTTTAAAATAGCAAAAATAAAACCCTATTTAGTTTTTGTTGTTTCACACTCTCCCCAAAACATCAGTGATGTTCTTCATTTTATTTTTAACATCATTGATGTTTTGTTGGATAATTTCCAAATCCTGATTGCACCCCATTATCTCCCCGATCAAGATCTGGGCACTTTCACTGATAAAACGGGAATCTTCTTCCACAACACCTACAAAACAAAGCAAACAAACACACCATGTAATCCAAATATGGTTATATACACTGATGAGCTTACCGGAAGCTGTGTTCTCCGACACTCACCTGTTGTGGTGACAATTTGTCCGACCTCCACGATCTCTCCTTCCTCCTCCTCCTCCTGCTCCTGCTCCTCTGTTTCTGCTTTTGGAAGTTGCCCTTCTTTGGGAGGGGTGTGGTCCCTGGTGTTTTCATACTTGCCAAATCTTCTCTCCCCTATGAGAATGTAAACAAAGATTAATTAGCACACAGAGGGCAGAAATAGGAATATGAAACATTGCTTGGAAGTGTTGTACAATTGTGTTTTTGGGCCGAGTTACAAGGTGAGAACATTATTGGGGACACTTTATTAAGCTGGAATACTTCCCTGCAGAACGATGTTTCATACGAACAAACGAAACCATGAACTTGAAAGTGGCCATTTTAAAATGCACAACATGAAATCAAAGCACATGGAGCAGTATGCAAGCAAGAATATTCATATGAACACACGACAACTACTTACTTTTTTTAAGAACACACTTGATTCTTAGGTACTGCTCGTGCTCCCTCAGTTATAGGTCTGACCAGCGTTTTCTCAGTTGATCCTTGGATTGGTGTACCCCAAAATTCTTCAGAAGACTCTTCACAACTTTATTCATGATCTTGGCCTTTCTGATATTTGGGTTTGGGTAAGGTCCATACTTCCCAGCATAGTCGGTCCTGTTCAATATGTCCACCATCTCCAACATCTCTCCAAAAGACATATTTGAGGCCTTAAATCTTGTCTTCCTGGATCGGGGCTTTCCTCACCCTCCTCCTCGTTAGTGGAACTATTATTAGTGAGCACCTGCGTTCTCTCCGCCATGTGCTCTCCCCACTGCGCCAGAAGCGAAGGGGCAGGGAATAGTCTGGAAAGAACGTCAGGGGCGGGTGGAGTTTCACGCATGCACACTGTATATAAAACGCAACACGTGTGTATCGTCCGTACGATCTGGGAAGAGAGTGAGGCGCGGACGTGACGAATGTGAAAACGAAGGTAACATTTTTAACTCGGTGCTTCACTAGACTAGACTGCTTCTATCTAGGCCGATGTTGGGACAAGATTAGGAGGATTTTTAATGGCATTATTAGTATTTGAGGGTTTGTCTTGTGTTGTGCCCTGCAGACAATATGGATCCTTTCACAAATGCAAACTTTATGGGGCTATTCATAGAACTGTACATGGAGATGCCCTGCCTCTGGCAGTTCCACAACAAGTTTTATACTGACAGAACAAAGAGGAACGCAGCACTGGAGAAACTGCTTTCTTTGGTGCGGATCATGGTCCCCACGGCAGACATGGCCTATCTGAATCGGAAAATTGTGGCCATGAAGCTTACATATCTCAGGGAGGGAAAGGGGCACCTGGAGTCCTTGAGAGCAGGAGATACAGATGCTGTTTATTACCCCAGGATGGTTCACTTTGACAGGCTGCATTTTCTGGTAGACCAAGGGGTACCCAGGCCACCACTCAGGCCACCACTCTCCAGGCTTCCTTGAAGGCATCCTTCACCCCCAGCTGAGGCTTCTGATGTCCAACCTGGGCCTTCCAGGCAGCAACATGTGGTGGGGTCCAGCTTGAGACAGGTATTGCATTGTTGAACATATTTCTTGTGGTACATTTAATGATGTTAACTAGATGTTCTTATTGATCAGTAAGTTGTGATTTCTCAAAGTGGTTTACATCTCAATAGACTGTCACGTACCTTACAGCGGAGTCAGACTGCTGAGGGTGGCCTCTCGCACGGTTCCGGTCACCACGCCCCTGGAGATGGGAACAGGGAACGTGAGGACACGAAAGGGTGCAGGTGCCTGCAGATGGAAGTAGAAGGCCTTGAAGATGCTGGGTCCTCACGGTAGAAGAGATGTAGATTGGTCACGTAGGTAGGCACCAGAAGACCAGCAGGCGTGCAGGGAACACTACGTGTCTGAAACAGGTAGGATCGGCAACTGGCAGGCAATGCGGCACAATGACAGGAGACAGGTGCGAAATCAGGAACAAGCAAGGGGTCTGGTAACATGCAGGCAAAACGAGGTACCGAATCGGGAGACAAGCCGAAGTCAAAAGTCCAAGCCAAGGTCAGAGGTGGACCAGGAATCCAAGAGTGGGTATCAGGAACGGGTCAAAGGAGCAAGGATCACAGGAGCAAGGCCACAGGAGCAAGGTTTCAGGAACAAGGTCACAGGAGCAATGATCAAGTCTTACAGGAACAGCTGAAGACGATCCAGCATTGGTGTCAGGCCAGGACCCTGTTTATATAGAGGGAAGTGAGCCAGGATTGGTGGAAGTGGCCGTCCGTGCGTGAAGACGTACATCCGTTCAGTTTGCGCGGGTGTTTTCGCGTGTTCGGATTGGCGTACAGCCACGTGTTCGGATTAGCATACGTCCGTTCGTCCTGGAATTCGTACGCCTCTGACGGAGACACCTCGCATGGCGCCTGGAACGAACAGGAACTACTGCTATACGGGAGCGGGCATAAGTACGGTGAGTTCCCTGACAGTGCCCCCCCCTTAAGGGCAGCCTCCGGGTGCCCCTTTGAACCAACCTTTGAGAGCGATGAAAAGCCCGTATAAGCCTCTGGGCATGAAGATTCGCTTCGGGTTCCCAGGAATTTTCTTCGGGGCCGAAGCCTTTCCACTTAATCAAATATTGGTTTTGTCCTTGGCGCTTCCTGTAACCTAGAATGGCTTCGATCTCAAACTCCTCCTCACCATCTATCAAAATAGCTTCTGGAGAGCATAATTCCCGATCTGGAAAGGAATTGGGTACATCAGGCTTAAGTAGAGAAGTGTGAAATACAGGATGAATTTTAAATGAGCCGGGAAGTTCAAGTTCATAGGCTACTGAATTAATTTTCTTCTTAATTGGAAAAGGCCCCAAATATCTGGGTCCCAATTTTTTAGAGGGACACGCCAGTTTCAGATTTGCGGTTGACAGCCATACACGATCACCGATCTTTAAATCCAGTTCTCCCCTTCTCTTCCTGTCAAAAAATTTTTTATCGTCCTCCTGAGCCTTAGAGAGGGTTTCTTTAAGTACCTGATTGTTGGTAACAAAGAAATTCAGCCTATCCTGGACAGCTGGTACAGGAGAATCCGGTAAGGATGTTGGTAGGAAAGAGGGATGAAAACCAAAGTTAGAATAAAATGGTGACTGGTTAGTGGCGGAATGAATAGAATTATTAAATGCGAATTCTGCTAAAGGTAGTAACGAAGCCCAATCCTCCTGAGAAAAAGAAGTGAAACAACGTAAATATTGTTCCAAGGTTTGATTAGTGCGTTCGGTCTGCCCGTTTGTTTGGGGATGGTAAGCTGAAGAGAAATTTAACTTGATACCCAGAGTTTCACACAATGATTTCCAGAATTTTGACGTGAATTGGACTCCACGATCAGAGACAATATCACCGGGAATTCCATGGAGTCTGACAATTTCTCTAATGAATATTCTGGCTGTCTCGGTTGCAGATGGGGTTCCCTTCATGGGAATAAAGTGTGCCATTTTAGAAAAGCGATCCACCACCACGAAGATAGAGGAAAATCCTTCAGAGGGGGGAAGCTCAACAATAAAGTCCATTGCGATCTTATCCCATGGTCTTTCAGGGATAGGTAATGGCCTCAATAATCCCCAGGCTTTATTTTTGCTGTTTTTATTCCGGAGGCAGGTTGAACAAGAACTAACATAGTTCCTGCAGTCTTTCGCGAGGTTTGGCCACCAGAAATGCCTTTGAACTAAATTTGTTGTTTTGTGACTCCCGAAGTGACCCGCCAGAGGATAGTCATGACAAACCTGTAAAATGGAGGCGCGAAGGTTTTGAGGGATGAATAATTTGCTTCCTCGCCAAAACAGACCATCTTTTTCTTGAAGGTTCATATCTGGAGGGATGGATGCACCTCGGGATGACTGTCGAACCTGTGATAGAAAACTGGTTTGTGTTAATAGGAAGTTTCCAGCTTGCAAAATAGTGTCTGGAGGGGATGAGGCTTCAGTTTCAGAGAACATGCGGGACAATGCGTCGGGTTTACTGTTCTTGGATCCTGGTCTGTAGGTTATGTGAAAATTAAAACGGGAAAAGAAAAGAGCCCATCTTGCCTGCCGGGGCCTGAGACGCTTAGCTGTTCTGAGATATTCCAAATTTTTATGATCTGTAAAAATCAATACTGGATGTGTTGCCCCCTCAAGAAGGTACCGCCATTCCTCCAAAGCCAGTTTGATTGCTAGGAGTTCTCGGTCTCCCACATCGTAGTTTCTTTCTGATGTATTGAGTTTTTTGGAAAAGAACGCTACAGGATGCATTAATGATTTAGGCCCTTGGCGTTGAGACAGAATGGCACCTACGGCGTTTTCTGAAGCGTCTACTTCCAGAGTGTAAGGTAGAGCAGGATCAGGGTGTTTGAGTATTGGGGCTGATGTGAATAATCCTTTTAGTTTATTGAACGCAGCTTGGGCCTCGATGGACCATCGAAAACGGTTTTGTTTGCTGGTCAGTTGCGTGATGGGGGCAATAACACTGGAAAAGTTTTTGATAAACTTCCTGTAAAAATTAGAGAATCCAATGAAGCGTTGTACCCCTTTTTTATCAGTTGGAGGTGGCCAGGATAAAATGGCTGAAACCTTTTGAGGATCCATCTCTATTCCCTCAGTTGATATTACCAGACCCAGGAAGTGAATGGTCTGCCGTTCGAACTCGCACTTCTCGGCCTTGGCGTAAAGCCCATGTTGCCTTAATCTCAGGAGAACTTGTTTCACATGGTCACGATGGGTTTCTAGAGAGTCTGAAAATACCAAAATATCATCCAAATAAACAATTACAAATAAATCCAAAAAGTCCCTGAAAATGTCATTAACAAAATGTTGAAAAGTGGCTGGGGCGTTGCAAAGTCCAAATGGCATGACCAGATACTCAAAGTGGCCAAAACGTGTCCGAAAAGCCGTTTTCCATTCGTCCCCCTTACGGATTCTGATTAGATTATAGGCCCCTCGTAAATCCAGCTTTGTGAATATTTTGGCTGATCGAAGTCTCTGGAATAATTCTGGAATTAATGGAAGGGGGTAGCGGTTTTTAATCGTTACTTTATTTAAATCCCTATAATCCACACATGGGCGGAGCGAATGGTCCTTTTTTTCAACGAAAAATATTCCAGCACCGGCTGGAGAAGATGAATGTCGAATAAATCCTTTCTTGAGGTTCTCATCAATGTATTCTTTGAGGACCAGGAGCTCGGGTTCTGATAGAGGGAATATCCTCCCGAATGGAATTTCGGCTCCAGGCAATAACTCGATTGGGCAATCGTAGACCCGGTGAGGAGGTAGTGTGTCCGCCTTTCTTTTGTCAAACACGTCCAGGAATTTGTGGTATGTGGTTGGGACCAACCCCTGGAGCTCAGATGTAGGACCCGAACAGGCAATGACCGGAACCAGGTTGTTTGAGGTCCTGACAAAATTTTGGAGGCAGTAAGTGGACCGAAACACTACCTCACCGGTTATCCAGTTTATTTGGGGATTATGGGCTTGTAACCATGGCATTCCCAAGATGATTGGAAAGAGTGGTGAAGAAATGACATCCAAGCAGATTAATTCTTGGTGACCGGATAGAATGTTGGCGAGCAGTGGTTGAGTCTCATGGGTAATGGGACCTGATCTGATGTTGGATCCATCTGCTAACCGTATAGAAAGTTGGCGTTGCTTGAGTGCCAATGGAATGTTGTGTTGCAGAACGAGAGTATGGTCAATGAAGCAACTACAGGCGCCCGAATCAATTATAGCTTGGACCTGTAGTGTTCCTCCTGGCAGCTGTAAGGAAAAAGGAACAGCTATATGAATTGATTTCGTCAGAGGTAATGCATTGGATACAAGAGGTGAGTCTTTGAACTTACGATTTTTATTGGGACATGCATTCGCATAGTGACCAGTTTCCCCACAGTAGAGGCAAAGGTTATTCTGACGCCGGCGTAGCTTCTCCTCTGAAGACAATGGTGAGCGAAGTAATCCTAGTTGCATTGGTTCTGGAGCTTCGGAGATGGGAGCAGGTGTAGAGGTAGGAGGATAATTAGGAACCTTGGGTAACATCCAGGTGGGGCGAAACTGACCAACTCTTTCAGCTCTCCGTTCCCTAAGACGGCGGTCAATTTGGATTGATACCTGTATGAGGTCTTCCAAAGAACTGGGAACTTCGATGCGGGCTAATTCGTCTTTTAATGGTTCGGACAGTCCAATGCGGAATTGGTAACGTAGGGCGGCGTCGTTCCAATGAGTGTCAGAACTCCACCGCCTAAAGTCCGTCACGTAATCCTCTACAGGTCTGCGACCCTGTCGTAGAGCATGGAGACTGGCCTCAGCAGTGGTGGCACGCTGAGGATCATCGTATAATTTAGCCATCTCATTCAGAAAAGAGTCCGTGGTATCAAGCAGGGAGCTGGCCTGTTCCAAGAGGCGATGGGCCCAGGTCTGAGGTTCCCCGAGAAGCAAGGAGACGATGAACCCAACTTTTGTGCTTTCCAAGGAGAAGGTGCGAGGCTGTAGCAGGAAGTATAATTGGCATGCATTACGAAAAGCACGGAATTTGCTGCGATCTCCGGAAAATCGCTCTGGTATAGGAACTCGAGGCTCCGGGGATGGCACCACTATTGCAGGCATGGATGCTGGAGTTGCCGGACTGGCGGACCGAGACGCTGTAGCCCCTTGGGAGGCAGTAGTGTTTGGAGATAATGACTCCACCCTCTGCTCGAGTTGATGGTAACCATCTTGCAAGCCTTGAACTGCTTGGGTAAGGGCAGAGATCTGTTGGCACAAAGCGTCCAGAGGTGAGGCCCCCCTGTCTGACTCCATGTTTCTGGCTGGATCGTACTGTCACGTACCTTACAGCGGAGTCAGACTGCTGAGGGTGGCCTCTCGCACGGTTCCGGTCACCACGCCCCTGGAGATGGGAACAGGGAACGTGAGGACACGAAAGGGTGCAGGTGCCTGCAGATGGAAGTAGAAGGCCTTGAAGATGCTGGGTCCTCACGGTAGAAGAGATGTAGATTGGTCACGTAGGTAGGCACCAGAAGACCAGCAGGCGTGCAGGGAACACTACGTGTCTGAAACAGGTAGGATCGGCAACTGGCAGGCAATGCGGCACAATGACAGGAGACAGGTGCGAAATCAGGAACAAGCAAGGGGTCTGGTAACATGCAGGCAAAACGAGGTACCGAATCGGGAGACAAGCCGAAGTCAAAAGTCCAAGCCAAGGTCAGAGGTGGACCAGGAATCCAAGAGTGGGTATCAGGAACGGGTCAAAGGAGCAAGGATCACAGGAGCAAGGCCACAGGAGCAAGGTTTCAGGAACAAGGTCACAGGAGCAATGATCAAGTCTTACAGGAACAGCTGAAGACGATCCAGCATTGGTGTCAGGCCAGGACCCTGTTTATATAGAGGGAAGTGAGCCAGGATTGGTGGAAGTGGCCGTCCGTGCGTGAAGACGTACATCCGTTCAGTTTGCGCGGGTGTTTTCGCGTGTTCGGATTGGCGTACAGCCACGTGTTCGGATTAGCATACGTCCGTTCGTCCTGGAATTCGTACGCCTCTGACGGAGACACCTCGCATGGCGCCTGGAACGAACAGGAACTACTGCTATACGGGAGCGGGCATAAGTACGGTGAGTTCCCTGACATAGACAGTAGTGACCAAAAATGATTGGGACGGGAAAGAAAAATGCTGTTCTCAGAATGATAGTCTGTTCTATTTGGTAACATTCAATTTGCAAAAGCCAGGAGCACAAAATGGTGTGATTGATGATCAAAAAACTAAAACTATGTCCCCTTTTCAAACACAGGAAGACCTCAGTCGGGAGGAGGCTGTGGCAAGTGGCAGCCAGGAGGTCGACCAATGCCCTCCTTCTCCTCCTGCCCCAACTACAGGAGCCCAGCCACAGCCTGGAAGGATGCCTGGTGGGAAGTGCCGAAGGAAGACGAGAGAGTGATGGCCTGGGTTGAGTCTGGTCTGCCAGAAGATGTAGCCTCTTGAAGATCCACATCCTGGGGACAGAAATGGCATCTGAATTTCCTGTTCTCTAGGACTTCGGGACCAGACTGCTCTCCCTGAGATATCTACTCCTCAGGTCACAAATTTTTTCTATTAGAATTTGTTCATGTCTGCCCTGGGGGCCAAAGGCTGCACCAAAGTTAAGAAGTTTCTCCAGTGCTGCGTTCCTATTTTTATTTTATAGCGACCAAAATAAAGGTTTTTTATGTTTGATGAAATACTTGTATAATGTGTTTTCCTTCCAAAAGGCCAGTTTATTTGTGAGCAGGCAGGTACATTTCAAAAATACAAAGTGAAATGAATAACAAGGGGTACCAACACTAAACAACCTCCTGTAGATTAAAAAAGAAAAACCAAAGATAAAAAATAAAATAATGTTGTTCTGGTAAGTTTACACACAAAAAACACCCCAAAAAAAGGAGAAATTAGCAAACTGTCTTTAAAGGAGATTTTTAGGAATTAAAAATAAAAAAGCATCCAAAAAAGAATAAACCAAATCTAAAATTGTGTAGATGTGACGCAAAATAAAATTGTATTGCTAAAATGGTTAAAAAAGAGTAATGGAATACGTTCGGGAGAAGTGTGTGTGACTATGAGCATCAAAAGAAGTTCGTTCTTGCAGCATTTAGAACAAGAGAATGCGCTTGATGAAAGAATTTCTAACATTGCAGCGTGACGAATGTGCTATATCGCTTTGCGAGCAGTAGTTTTACCTGAACGAGTACTTCCGTGTCTGAATTTGAATGTGAGCATGCGTGGCACCTTATCCATCGGAGTAGTTTACACATGATCGGAGTATGTCCGATCGGCCCAGTTGGTCGGGAAATATTTCCAACATGTTGGAAAATTGGGTCCGACGGATATTCCGATGGAATCAGTCCGATGCATACCACACACAGTCGGATTATTCGATGACACGGTCCGATAGGACACATTCCAACGGATTCTCCGACCGTGTGTACAAGGGCTAAGTCCTGTGGCTTTCTCCCGTCCCGTTCTTCTGTTATCATGATGATAACTTCTGACAAGTTCTCCCTTAACTCAAATAAAACCAGGTTGAATTTTGTGTCAAGGTGGCTGCTATGAATAGATTAGCAGAGAGCTGGTCTATTCACAGCACAGCTCTGCAAGTCTCTGCCTATGTGGAGAGGATGTGTATGCCTTTCAGCTGTCTCACAGTGTATGGCAAGAATCCACACCCACAGCTGAATCAGGAAGAGAAAATTCTAACACATGTGCACTTTCTAAACAGTATACAAGGTTGAAGACAGCAGATATACATGTAAAAATTAAGTAAGAGGATTTGTTTCATCTCTATGTATCATCTGAGGCTGTTCACTTCACTGGGTATAGGAGAGGGTTTACATCCACTTTAAAACTTGGTGAGGGACAGCCAAATTCCATACCTCCCAACTTTCTGAAATGAAAATGAGGGACACCTATTAGCAAAAGTATGTAGGCATAGGACACACCCCCTGCCATGCCCCCCTTAAAGGATCATTGTAAAAAAAAAAAGAAAAAAGTGCTTTTTAGCACTACTAGTCCTTTATATTGGCTTTTGGTATTTAAAAATGCAGCAATTTAGAAATTGAATGAAAGGTTTAGCACTGGGGAACACTTTTTTCAAAGATAAATAGTGCATTTTATATACAATATATGGATCAAACCATAATGAGGGACAAATTACCCTGTCCACCTTTAGGAGTTCCCTGATAACTCATTTATTCAGGGAAGCCACCCTCATCAAAGCATTCTCTGCAGCTATTACCTTTTGTACCACCTCCTCCCTTTAGAATGTAAGCTGTACGAGCAAGGCCCTCCTGTACCTTTTGTATTGAACTGTATTGTAACTGTGTTGTCCCCCCTATACATTGTAAAGCACTACGTAAACTGTTGGTGCTATATAAATCGTGTATAATAATAATAATAATAATATGCAGGTGGAACCTGTCTTCAGATATCTAGGGTCTGTTCTCTTTACTGTTGACAAGTGTGTTGTCATTATGCCAAGAAAAATAGAGCTCTCTTATGCCCCATACACACGAGTGGATTTTCCGCTCAATTTTGGCTTGCATACACACGGTCACACAAAAGTTATCTAAACTTTTGACCTTCTAATTTTTCCGAGCATGCTTAGGAATTTTGCACGTCGGAATTCGTACGGACATATCGGAATTTCCGATTGGAACTTTTTCTGCCAGCAAAAGTCCGATGCAGCATACACACAGCTATTACCTTTTGTACCACCACCCCCTCCCTTTAGAATGTAAGCTCTACGAGCAGGGCCCTCCTGTACCTTTTGTATTGTACTGTAATTGTGTTTTCCCCCCTATACATTGTAAAGCGCTGCATAAACTGTTGTTGCTATATAAATCGTGAATAATAATAATAATAGAAAAAAACGAGGAGGAATGAGGAGCAGAGGGGCATTGTTTCAAATCAGGGATAGTCCTGCCAAATCAGGGACAATTGGGAGCTATGAAATTCTGCTACAAAGATGAGGTTATGGAAGACAGTTTCATGTCACAGGTCATACACTATGGCAAGACTGAGCACAGCAACATGCCACAAGGTAGTTATACTGCAACAGCAAGGTCTCTCCCAGGCAAAGATTTCAAAGCAGACTGGGGATTTAAGATTAGGGATGGGCGAACGGTTCGGCCCGAGCATAAGTTCAGACCGAACTTTGGTTGTTCGGATGTTCTGCGAACACCGAACAATATGCAGTGTTCGGGGGGAGGGAAATTCGAAAGGCGCCGGAACACCGTTAAAGTCTATGGTTCATTAACATGAAAAATCAAAAGTGTTCATTTTAAAGGCTTATATGCAAGTTATTGTCATAAAAAGTGTTTGGGGATCTGGGTCCTGCCCCAGAGGACATGTACCAATGAAATTTATTTTCTTAAAAACAGCCGTTTTTTCAGGAGCACTGATTTTTTTTTAATGCTTGAAGTGAAACAATAAAAATGAAATATTCCTTTAAATATTGTGCCTGGGGGTGTCTATAGTATGCCTGTAAAGTGGTGCATTTTCCCTTGTTTAGAACAGTACCACAGCAAAATGAAATTTTTAAAGGAAATATTGTCATTTAAAACTGATCGTGGCTGTAATGAATTGCCAGGTCTCGGCAATATAGATAAAAATCATTGAAAAAAGATCATGGGATCCCCCCCCCAGTCCATTATCAGGCCCTTTGGGTCTGGTATGAAAATTAAGGGAAACCCTGTGCCAAAGTTTAAAAAAAATGGCAAAGGGGTCCCCCTCAAAATCCATACCAGACTTGGGTCTGGTATGTATTTTAAGGGGAACCCTGTGCTAAAATTTAAAAAAATGGCGTAGGGGTCCCCCTCAAAATCCACACCAGACCCTTATCCAAGCATGCAACCTGGCAGGCAGCAGGAAAAGAGGGGGGGATGAGAGAGCGGCACCCCCCTCCTGAACCGTACCAGGCCACATGCCCTCAACATGGGGATGGGTGCTTTGGGGTAGCCCCCCAAAGCACCGTGTCCCCATGTTGATGGGGACAAGGGCCTCATCCCCACAACCCTTGCCCGGTGGTTGTAGGGTATGCGGGCGGTGGGGTGTATTGGAATCTGGAAGCCCCCTTTAACAAGGGGAGGCCCAGATCCCGGCCTTCCCCCTTGTGTGAAATGGTAACGAGGTACAAACGTACCCCTACCATTTCACAAAAAAGTGTCAAAATGGTAAAAAAGACAATAGCCGGTTTTTGACAATTCCTTTATTAATAATGTCTTCTTCTTTCCCCTGCTTCTTTCTCCATCTTCTTCTGGTCTTCCTTCAGTTTTCTCCTTCTTCCTCCATCTTCTTCTTCCCTGCTTCTTCCTCCATCTTCCTCTGCTTCTTCCTCCGGTCTTCTCCATCTTCCTCCAGCTTCTTCTTCCCCGCTTCGTCCTCTGTATGATCCGCCTCAATGGGAGTCTCCCGCTGTGTGACGCTTCTGTTGTTCTGACACTTCTTATATAACTGAGGGCGGAGCCACACAGTGACCCCCCCCCCCCTCTGATGCAACGGGGGCTTCCCTATGGCTTTCCCATGGTGATAGAGAGGGGACGGGCTCACCCGACTCTCCTATGACGCCACAGGAAAGCTATAGGGAAGTCTATGGATGCAGGCAGTGTGGCTGCAGATCAAGCCTTTAGGTGTGCCGTGATTAGAAGCAGCTTCCTTTGGTGGCACACTGAGAAGAGGAGCCAGGCGCACCATTCAGGGACCTGAGAAAAGGAGGTTCAGGGCCACTCTGTGCAATTGAATTGCACACAGCAGGTAAATATAACTTGTTTGTTATTTAAAAAAAATGCTTTACAATCACTACCAGCCACCGTATATATATATGTAGCGCTGGCTCCTGACGAGCAGGCGCTATGGTTAACTTTCCTGAAACCACAGTTGGGTTTTGGGTCTCATTTTCAAAATTTCTGGTTTCAGTACCAGTCTAGCTGGGTTGTACTAGGTTCTCCTTGACCTCAGGTGTCACTGTCACCGACGGCAAGGTTGAGAACAGTCTAGCTGGGTGTATTGAATGCCACTGTTCTTTTGGAACCAGCCCAGTGGGAGTGTTCTCCTGCTGTGCATTCTGGGAGGTGGTATTTAAGATACTGACATCACATGCTTCAGGGTTCTGTTCTGTCCTGTTCTGTCCAGAGAATATTCCCTGTCTGTTTGGTTCTGGTCCTCCTGACCAGCCCCCATGGCCCTCCTGGCCTGGGGTGCGGAACCATGCAATTTGAGTCTCGGGGCTGGCTAGCCCGAGGCAACGCAACTGCAGGGACAGACCTGAATGGATTTTGGGGCCTATTGATCCAAACGTGTCGTCTCATCCAAGGGAGAGGCTCAGCAACTGGAGAAACCCCAGGGGAGGACTCTTCAGGAGAAGGCTGTGTGCAAGGCTGGCTTCTCTGAAGGAGCCTGGAGGCTTAGTTGAAGGACACTACATGGATCTACACTCATACGATATCGCCAGATTGGCTGAGAGATACTGGTACCGTATGATAGCTCTTTAAATTTGTCTATGTCCCTCAGTTACCCTCAAGTCTGTGGCAGAGACTTTTCTCAAATATCCTACACGCAAGTCTGTGGCAGAGACTTTTCTCAAATATTCTACACTCAAGTCTGTGGCAGAGACTTTGCTTAACACCCTACCGGCTGCTAGGCCTATTGAGAGGAGGTCTATCCGGGGGTTGTAAAATCCAGCTGTGAAACGGTTGCTAGTCTCTGGATTTTTTCTTATAAGAGACTTTCCATTTTTGCAGTCTGAAAGTACCTGAGCTTAATCCTAACCCTCTACCCTTGTCTAAAGACTGTTTATGGTTCAAATAAATAACCCAAAAGAAGATTCAGTGTCAGTTTCCACATTTCTTAGGGCCATCTACCACGGGAACCCCTAGACGGAGAAGAGGTCAAGAAGGTAACGGTAAGTCCAACAAAACCAGCAGCTCCTTCGGGGGTAAGTGCTACATATACGTTGTGGTAGGGAATGGGAACGGTTGTAACAGGATCATACTTGAGGCTACAACCATTATCCCGGTGTACTAGGGCCAGTGAATCTCTTTCATGTAAAAGTATCCCAGAGTGGCTGGCCACCACCATTACTGGGCTCTCCCTAGTGATCAGAAAGTCCGGTAATGATGCGGCCAGCGGCATCCAGGTCCGGCCTTACATTCAGAGGAACTGAAGCTGTACCTCCCACTGTGTGATGTCAGAACAGGGAAGTGATGACTATTTCTTTACTTCCCGTTCCGGCTCTTTGTTTACTGGCCACATAGCGGCCAGTGAAGCAGCCTGTCAGTTCGATCTGTGTCTGATCGGCTGCATTGGAGCCCAAAGGAGAGATGGTGGACACCCCCCATCTCTCCATAAAGAGTACTTATCATTGCTATTGCTGTCAAACGGAATGTTTACTGACACTAACAGCTCAGTTCTGCAGCTTACGCTGTGAGTTGTTGTCACTACTCATTGATGCTTTTCAGAGTGACTAAAGTCAGAAAAACCTAATACAGTCCTGACTTCTCTTCCCTCTCATAAAACTCCTCCTCTACCCCTCTGCATAGGATAAGTATGAAGGATCAAGGCCACTAGATGGCACAGGTTCTCTAGGCTGGTTGTATATCAGCACTGCATTTTCTAGCCTCGACTGCTACTGGGCAGCTTATTTCTCAGAACTTCTACTAAGGTTTTTTATATCCTTGGAAAATGCTTATGATTAGTGTTAGTAATTAACCTCGCAATACCCCTCTGGAGCTTATGTTTCTTAGCAACATATGGAAACTTAGTTCATTCAACCCCCTAACACACAATGTACTCATATCTACTAACGTGTTGCATAGCAATCTCCTCATCATTACGGCACCCTAAAGGATTCAGAAGTCAAATCAGGATTCCCTGTTTACTAGAAATGTGTTTTAACCAACTTTCTCCCACGCAAGTTAGAACTCTAAGGTTGGCTAACAATTTCTTGGCTCCCATGAAGACTAATGCATTGAGTCAAGCATAGGTAACAGCACCGGTCGACTGGAAAGAACGTAAGAAAGTTTTCCATGACCAGTCAACCGATCTCTAAGGCTTTTTATGCCAATGTGATAATTGGCAAAAGGAAAACTTGATAGAGAGGCCTCTAACGGAGACAGCCCTAGAACATTCCACTCCAATTTCCAAGGGGGAGTTGAGAACAAGAGGGAGACTCCATTGGAAAACCTCTGCTTATTCCGAGGTCTGAGCCTAGTTGCTTCCTTAAAGAATTGTTGGAAAGGAAAGGCCTGTGAAGGCCGATAAAGGTGACTCTTGAACCCCAAGGGAGCTGACCGATAGAGCCAGAACTAAATCCAACTGGAGGAAACCTAGAATAACTAAAACTAAAACCACATGATCTGTCAGCAGCAGACATGTATTGAACAACTTTGACCAGATACTCCCGTCAACTTTGTCTGCATTCATTCTTCTAGTATTCAAGAGAGCAGAGATGACTCCGGAAGAGCAGCCGTGGACCTCCAATCTCGAGAACCAGACTGTCAGACGCAACCGTGTTAGGCATGGATGTAGAATTATACTCAATGACAGAAGGCCTGAACTGTGCTAGCAAGGGCAACCATGACCTAATTGACCAATAATACATCACCGCCACTAACACCACAACCTCCATTCAGAGTCTTCATAGAAAACCCAAGGTTGAGCAGGACTGGAAGAAATGCATAGGTCCTACCGCATTTCCAATGATCCATCATGGCATCTGCACCTAAAAACCTCCACATGTAGAGAGAGACCATTCATTCTGGACTCTGGGAACATACGTCGCTGAGCTGTAGTCTTGATTCTTCTGAGCCCAAGACATAATTGGCTCCACTTCCTGTAATAGAGAACAGGCTCTGAGTCCCCAGGCTGTCTTTTAACGTAGGAGACCGCCGTAGTGTTGACTAACATAAGAGCACTGACACTCCTTTGTTATATGGTGAAAGGCCTAAAATCTGCTTCCTGGCTCCCACTGCTGGAGAAAACCCTTCCAGAAAGGCAGCTTTCACTTGGTCCTCAGATCCATAGACACCATAGTGCCAATCATTTTAGACACTGAAAGGCGCTCAGGTGAGAAGAAGACCGGGCCAGGAGTATTCAGATTCAAACCCTCAAAATCCAGAGCCAATGCAATGATCCAAAATTATATTGAACTGTGCCCCGAGGCCCACAACAAACTGAGTGGGCTCCAAGTGTGTCCTTGCCAGATTCAGCAGCCAGCCAAATTTAAGGAGCATAGAAAAAAAACTGGACTCCAGCAGCTGCCCTCTGTTTTGATAAAGTCTAAAAACCAATAAGACCCTGAAAACACACAGGGTGATGTTGAAAGCAACTTGCAGAAGTCTTCTACAATGGGCACATGAAGGTAAGCATCTTAAGTCTATTGGAAACAAGTAAGTCACCTGGCTGAACCCCCTATGAAACAGGGACGATGTTTCCACCTTGAACGTCTCCTTTGTTTAAAATTGTCTCAGGTGTGTAAGGTTTAAAACCGGCCTGCGTAAGCTGTTCCTCTTCATGAAAATAAGAGGGGCGAGCACCTGCCCTGAAATCTCTCGCATTCAGAGACTGGCACAGCAGCAATTTGCGACACCAGCGACTTGCGTAAAGCACGAGTATATGCTTTCTTTACCTCAGCATGAGGCAAAATCCATGGAAATGAATCAGAGAAGATGGAGGACCTCTGATGGACCATGCATGTCCCGAAATGACCACTTTGATGTCCCAATTGTCTGAAATCCAACTCAGTAGCTTCTTGGATTCCAGGTTCTAGCTTTAGTATACATCTGAGGGGATATTAGGTCCCCTGACCAGCTCTTCCTGAAATCCCGACCTGGTCTGTAAAAATGTGCGACCCTCACACACTTTGAACTTTGTTCTCTAGACTGTCCTCTTCTGGCCTAGCCAGTGCTGGTCCTGAGGTAGGACCTCAACGTGCCAACTGTGGCCCGGGTTACGGTGCTATCCAGCTTGCCAAAAGATGAAGCTCCCTAAAAGGGATTGCTACACTATGGCTATCAGAGGTGGGAACAGCAAGCCCAGGCCCCAGCCATAGCACTCAGTTTGCCATAACTGACAAGAGCATAACCCATGCCACTATGTGGCTGATGTCATTTGGAGCCTTATCATGGAAACCGACATCAGCTCCAAAACTGAACTATAGAGTTTCTGAAAACGCTCCTGTATACTTTCTCTTCATTCTCCATTCACATTTCTATCCTTTTCGATATGGCCACAAGAGCCCAGGCTGACTTTCGGGCTATTCATTGCATCTTCCAAGGAAGAGCGATCATGCTTGCTAGCCTTATCAAGGTCTCAGCCATTTAGAGAGTTAGCCTCATCCTTATCTCTGAATGGATAGAGCTTGGCCATCTTACTCAGAAGGGAGGAATGTCTCACAACCTTGCTCCACTTATCCAAAGTAATGTCCCCTAGTTCTGTTAAGAATGAGAATTTAGAACACTTTTTTGTTTTACGAAATATGTAAACAAACAAAAAAACAAGGAAAAGGCAAAAAGGAAAAAAATATAAATTTTTTACAGTTTTTAAATTTGTCTTTGCTTTTGTCTTTGTTTTTTTCCCTTTTTTTGGTGTGTATTTTTTTTTATTATTATTCTTTTTATTTGAGATTTTGCAACATACTTTAACAGTAGGCAGTATACAATTTTTTAATCAATAGTTTTTATTAAAGTTTACATTTTTATCAAGACAAATGACAGAAATTATGACTAAATAACAGATCAGTTACAGTATTTAGATACATAGATAATAGTATCCAAAAATAATAAAAAATATAATAAAAAGAAAACCATATTAATTATCTCAATTATAATGCAGTATACAATTTTTTCACTGTTATTAAGAAGCAACAAATAATTGTACAATGCACACATAAAAAACTATGATCTCCTTATATTTTTTAATTCTATAGTTTTTATTGAAAGTTTATCCAGACAGATAACAAAAAATAATAACAGATAAGAAGATATTATTACAACGTATATATAACGTATATATGAATAAACATCAGTGTCAAATAAGAGATATTAAATGCATTTGCCTTTTAACTAATGAAATACCTATTTAAAAGATAATAGAAGAGTAACAATACAAGAAGTATCTTTTCATTGATACAAGTAATGGTAATTCAAGGGAATTGGAGGTTACAAAGAAAATTATTGTCCCGGACACCCCTATGGGAGCTATAATGTGTCCGAGAGGAATGTATCTCTCTGAAATTTCAAAGAAAAAGATATTTTCAGTATAAGTTAGGAATAGAAAACCTGGACAATATCTTGGGAGTTAGTCCATTTCAACCAAGGTTGCCATATTTTATAGATATGTTCTTTACTCGTTTGTCAGAGGGCTAATGTTAATTCATAGATAAAATGTGTTTGGGTCAATTCTACTACTTCCAATACCGTAGGAGGATCAGATTTTTTCCATTTCCTTGTAATACTAATTCTAGCTAATAATAGGACATGTGTTAAGACATTTCGAAATGGAGTAGGATAACAATCAATATCAAGGGACAGTAAAGCTAGAGAAGGATTTAAAGGTATGTTTTCGTTGGCGAATACAGAGAGTAACTGAAAAATGTGTTCCCAGTATAATTTAAGTTTTGGGCAAGTCCAGAATATATGAAACATATCGCCTTTCTGTCCATATAATCTCCAACATTTATTATCTGAGTTTTCACTAAATTTAGAAATTTCTTCAGGAGTAAGGTACCAGCGTTGTGATACTGTATTTTAATGGATAGTTCCCAAAGTGTGGAACAACATGTGGCTTTATACGTGGTATTACAAGCTTTTTCCCATTGATCCACTGTATAGGTGCGTCCTAAATCTTCTTCCCATCTAAGCATTGGAGCGGATTTAACAAATATATTTTTTTGTTGAAGAAGAGTATAAAAGAGTGAAATCCCTTTTTGAGGATGAGTGGGAATTTTGAGGAAGGACCAAGCCTTTGTTGGAACATTGTAGTACCATGAAGGAAGTTTAGCAATACAGTTCTTAGTTCTAATGTAAAGAAATATGTCTGAATTTGGCAAGTGAAATAATAAGGAATAAGTAATAAGGTAATAAGGTATGCAATCACATGATGGTAAGCGCCAAAGAAACATACACTGAATAATTGAGAATAACATGATAGACAATAGTAACACCATAACAGTTTATTAAACATGATTCACAGTAATAATGATAGATACAATAATATATAGTGATAAAAAGTTCCAAGTTGCCTTCAGTCACACATAACATCATTATTTGCTATATATCCAATTTATATACAGGTAAGAGTGTTGGGGCATTGCCATCCCTCCTCTGTCCTGTGTGTAAAAATACCTGCTCATTCTTCCTTCTTGTTCTACTATAGATCTATCCCAATTGATATTTCTCCTGATGAGTGGACTCTCCACGAAACGCGTAGAGCCCCAGTCATATGCTACATCATTGCAATCATGTGATTCTGAGATTTAATAGCATGAATTGTAACATCAATGATTATCACTATTAACATCATTACCTTTATTATGAATTTTAACTTTTTATCACTATATATTATTGTATCTATCAATATTACTGTGAATCATGTTTAATAAACTGTTAAGGTGTTACTATTGTCTACCATGTTATTCTCAATTATTCAATGTATATTTCTTTGGAGCTTACCATCATGTGATTGCATACCTTATTACCTAGCCGTGCTTCATACAGTCCCACCCAACTCTCTTCTTTTAATAGATGATACATATGTGCTATACTTACCAATGGATATATTTATGGCTTGCACAAAAGATATATACAGTATATCCCAAAAGTGAGTACACCTCTCACATTTTTGTAAATATTTTATTATATCTTTTCATGTGACAACACTGAAGAAATTACACTTTGCCACAATATAAAGTAGCGAGTGTACAGCTTCTATAACAGTGTAAATTTGCTGTCCCCTTAAAATAACTTAACACACAGCCATTAATGTCTAAACCACTGGCAACAAAAGTGAATACACCCCTCAGTGAAAATGTTCCTCCCAGTGTCATGTGACTCATTAGTGTTACAAGGTCTCAGGTGTGAATGGGGAGCAGGTGTGTTCAATTTGGTGTTATCGCTCTCTCTCTCTCATACTGGTCACTGGAAGTTCAACATGGCACCTCGTGGCAAAGAACTCCCTGAGGATCTGAAAAAATGAATTGTTGCTCTACGTAATGATGGCCTTGGCTATAAGAAGATTGCCAAGACCCTAAAACTGAGCATGATGGCCAAGACCATACAGCAGTTTAACAGGACTGGTTCCACTCAGAACAGGCCTTGCCATGGTCGACCAAAGGAGTTGAGTTCATGAGCTCAGCAACATATCCAGTGGTTGTCTTTGGGAAATAGATATATAAGTGCTGCCAGCATTGCTGCAGAGGTTGAAGGGATGGGGGTCAGCCAGTGCACAAATCATACACCGCACACTGCATCAAATTGGTCACAAGGCTGTCATCCCAGAAGGAAGCCTCTTCTAAAGATGATGCAAAAGAAAGCCCACAGTTTGCTGAAGACAAGCAGACTAAGGAAGGACATGGATTACTGGAACCATGTCCTGTGGTCTGATGAGACTAAGATGAACATTGTCAAGCATGTGAGGTGGCAACCAGGTGAGGAGTACAAAGACAAGTGTGTTTTGTCTACAGTCAAACATGATGGTGGGAAAGCCATGGTCTGGGGTTGCATGAGTGCTGCCGATACTAGGGAGCTATAGTTCATTGAGGCAACCATGAATGCTAACATGTACTGTGAAATACTGAAGCATGATCCCCTCCCTCAGGTGACTGGGCCGCAGGGCAGTATTCCAACATGATAACAACCCTAAACACACCTCCAAGACAACCAGTGCCTTGTTAAAGAAGCTGAAGGTAAAGGTGATGGACTGGCCAAGCATGTCTCCAGACCTAAACCCTATTGAACATCCTCAAATGGAAGGTGGAGGAGCACAAGGTCTCTAACATCCACCAGCTCCATGATGTCATTGTGGAGGAGTGGAAGAGTACTCCAGTGGCAATCTGTGAAGCTCTGGTCAACCCCATGCCCAAGAAGGTTAAGGCAGTGCTGGAAAATAATGGTGGTCACACAAAATATTGGGCCCAATTTGGACATTTTCACTTATGAGTGTACTCACTTTTGTTGACATTAATGGCTGTGTGTTTGAGTTATTTTCAGGGGGCAGAGAATTTACAGTGTTATACAACTGTACACTCACTACTTTACATTGTAGAAAAGTTTAATTTCATGAAAAGTTATAATAAAATATTTACAAAAATGTGAGGTGTGTACTCACTTTTGTGAGATACCTTATTCATTAGTGGATATACACCTCATATAAAGTCCCATGTTTGTTACCCCTGGTAAAAATAAAACATATAAACATTTTCCGCTTTATTTTATTTGTTATTATCTCTATTATTTGATATGGTTCAGCACCATGGACATTATTTTGCGCAAATTGTCGTGACGACCAACAAACCAAACAACAAGTTCCCAGTATCAAGCTTATTTTTTAAAACTGCAAGTTTCATGAATTTGCCAAAGGTACAATTGATTTTTGTTGTTACGGGTTACTGCATATCTTCATTGCTCTGTGCTGCCTTATGATGAACACATATGTATCATTACAACTAGAAAATATTAAAACTGTTTCCTGTAAAGATTGCATTTTTCTGAAAATAGCTGCACTAAATTGTTCCAACATGTAGCTGATTGATTTAATTTAAAAATAAATTATCCATCCTCCATGGTTGTTGAGCTCAAGAATGGGTACACAGACAGAAATTAAATATGACACACAACCCTCCCCATTCTACCCAAAGAAAAAAATATAATTCCAGTTTAAGTGATAATCTGAGAGTAAAGGTTAAAGTAAAATGTAAATAACTCATCTCATCATTAAGAAAAATAGAATACCAGGTTTCTTCCTATGAAAATCTATTTTTTTTTTCAGAACTGGCCAATGTCCAGAAATAGTAACAGTGGTTGGGCACTAGGGGTTCTTCAGTCGACTTCCAGCCAAAATATTATTTTTTTCTTACTGCCAATGGATAGATTAGGAAAGGGTTAGAATCTCTGCCCAGTTTTAATGCTGCCTGAGTATCTGTTGAATTGACAGTGCTTCTGCTGGGCTAGTAGATGCAGGAAAGTAAAGACGAGAGTAGGGCTTGAGGGAGCTGACATCTTTCCATGCTCTGAGACTGCGGAAGGGGTCAGGTAAATATTAAAATTAAAAATCAATGTTAACATAAAGGTCTGATAGTTGACAGCAAGATAAACTTCATTTGGTCTGTATGTTTTGGATGTTACCCAGAGAACCCCCTAGAGTAGTTGTACACTTACATTTTCATTCAACGGTAGACATTCTGCTTTCAACCAAAAAGTATTGAAGATAGTGGGTCAGTGTTGAGGTGAGACATTTTGAATGATCAAAAGATTTTTTTCTCATGACAGGTTTATTTTAAAGCACAGCTGTCAGCCAGGAGTTGTATTTGGTATTATAGCATATTTTCTGTGCTGGAAGAATGAAAAAAGGCTACCCATGAGATATTAGCTTTGGGCCCACCAGTATCTTAAAACAAGTCTGGCAGCCCCATATTTCTCTCTTGACAGTTTTTCTTTAAAGAAGCCTGCCAATATTTATTTTTTGCTGTACACCCCAAATCTTAACATCAATATCTGTGTGACTCAATAATTAGTTTTTCTCTATAATGAGGATAAAATGCGGGAACTGGTTCTGCTGTCATTAACCTGCAACAAGCTTTCAGTTGATGATACCTAGCAAATCTGAATTTACATCTTAAATTCCTGTTCTAAGACAGCGGGGGTTGATTTACTAAAACTGACAGGTACAAAATCTGGTGCACCTGTGCAGTGCATTGTGGGCAATCATCTTTTAACTTCAGCTTGAAGAAGGAAGTTGAAGTTGAAGAAGGAGTAAAGTGAGGGGTCCCTGTAGCCCCCCTACAACCCTGTTGTCTAGGCAAGGATTGAGGTGCCAAATATTATGCCACTTTTCTTCAAGAAACAGAAGCAGAGCAGGGAGGCCAGTAGACGCTTAGAATATCAGATGTGCCTGGGACACAAGTACTAAGGAGGAACATGAGAACATCGGGAGAGGAGAATTGTCAGGGCTGGGCACAGCCCTTCCTTCTCAGAGCTGGCTGCTCAGCTGTCGGCTAATTGCCAGCTCCTATCTCTCCACAGTTACTAAGCTGTTGATGATATCCTGCTCCCTACTTAAGCCATTCAGCCCAGTGGATCTCTGCCTTCACCTTAGTCAACATCACAGAGATGCTTGGCTGACATCCCTTCTGGCTCCAGATCCTGCTTGCTGGTTTACTACGCTCATCTCCGACTCCCTGACGTTTGGCTTGTCTGACTATCTGTTCCGGTTACTGAACTCTGGCTATTTTTTGACTACGTTTTGTTCTATTTACTTTTATTATTAAACAAGTGTGATTTGACTGTACTTCTGTCTCAGTCTGATTTCATGGTTTCTGACCAGAATTAGGGAGAGGCTGAACCTTGCTGCCAGAATACCCAGGAGGGTTTCTCCCCATAAGCATGCTATGAATTTGGTGCTGAACAAGCATAAAGTGAATTTGATCTGGTGAGTGTATGGAAACACAGCATTTGCATGGAGCACTAAGAATTTCATACGGGCACAGAGTACTTTATTGCAAAATTAAGCACTTTATAATGGAAAAATATAGTTTGTGATGGACTTTTGAATATTTAGGACTGTTTAGTTTAGACATTCAATGCACTGAATAATACTTGATTATATTTGATTTCATGACAGCGCTGTGGTATAGGTAGTTCATCTGACTTCAGCATGTCCAATTAGGCTTTGACAAAATAAATAAATAGCTGGAAGCTGATTGGCTTCTATGCAGAGCTGCACCAGAATTTGCCCATTCCAGTTTTAGTAAGACCCCTTTCAAACTGAGGCGCATTGCAGGCACTATAATGTTAAAAATAGCGCCTGCATAGTGCCCTGAAGCAACGGCTCCATTCACTCCAGTTTGAAAACACTGGAGAGGTGCACAGGCAGGGCATCAGAAAAAGTCCTGCCAGCAGCTTCTTTGGAGCGCATTAGGAGTGGTGAACTCTAAAGCGCCCCTGCCCATTAAAATCAATAGCCTTCTGGTGCTTTGCCGGTGGTTTTAACCCTTTTTAGGGTTAAAAGTGCCCTGCTAGCGGATGAATAGCCCACAAAAAAGACAGTAAAGCGCTGCTAAAAATAGCAGCGTTTTACCACCGATGCCCGGGGCGGCTCAGTGTGAAAGGGCTAAATCAACCCCTGTGACTAGCATTTGGCATGCTACTCATGATAAGCACTCTTGCACTAGCTGTCACTACAACTCATGTAAATTCTTGCAATAACACTGGTTGCTTCTGATGTACACCCTTGCACTAGCCACCACCGCATCCAACGTGCATCTTCTCTTTCATGTGCCATCATTGAACCTGACACACACTCTGGAACTTGCCACCCTTCATGTAACATGCATACTTGCAATAGTGGCTACTGAACCTGATGTGCACTCTTGCACTCATTGCCATTGCACCTGACCCAAACTTCCATATTCATCCCATTCGATAAACAGCCCCCTTTTGATAGACAAATGAAAAAAGATAGCCACCTAAATGTACAATGAAAGAAATCATCATTATCTTGCAGAGCTATACATTCTAGTAGTATTCAGCAGCTTGATATTTCTCTACCTGATGGAGGGACTGGTATTTTTATTGTACTTTTTAAGGCTTTTTTTTTGCAACAGAAAAAAAATGGGCCATCTCCCCTGCCAGACAGAGCAGTGTTGTGTGGCAGAGCCGTTTAAAGCTCAGGACTGATATAAATACTAATCTTTTGGCAGGTAAAACCATTTCCTAATGTACATTCCATTTGTGTATTTAGCTGTTTCCCTGGAGTTCAGCGTTTAGACATTAGGTGTTCGGTAAAGTCATAAAAATTTGAAATCACTTCATTGCCACATCTGTAATTTGAGGGCAGAAAGAAAACAACTAGGGATTCAGACTTTAAAGGCAATTCGGACCACATACATTTTATAAAAAAATATATTTTATTTATACATACATAAAAGCTTGCAAAAGCAAAACACAGACGCTAAAAACATGGAATTACATATGCATAGAATTTGGCCCACAACGGGCAAGTATTCTGTAAGATGCTTGTTACACTGGATCAGATGAGTGAGCCCCTGTGCGTCAACGCATTTCGCTGGTTCACTTTCTTTAGAGCACACGAAGAGAAGAAGTAAGTAAAGACAGGTCTCACTTGCCTAAATGTGAATACAAAGTGGATCTCACAGGATAGTTTAATATGAGCATAAAGTTGGTGTTCCAAAATTCTATATATAAGAGCAATCTTCCACCACCTATGCAGAGGGCATATAACTTAAAACCCCACCAAGACATACACACATACTTCTCAAAACATCAGGGGGACAGCAGGCACTATAATAGGCATATCGATATCAGGTCAACATGGATAGTCCATGCTCCTGGAATATATAAGAGGAGCAGTATCTCCCGGGGTTACCTGTTGGCAGCATGGCCGTGTTAGGTCTGAAGGGACACATAACCTCCACTTTGTCAGAAACTTTTTGACATGATATCGTGCTGCCTATTATAGTGCCGGCTGTTCCCCTGATGTTTTGAGAAGTATATGTGTATGTCTTGGTGGGGTTCTAAGTTATATGTCATCTGCATAGGTGGTGGAAGATTGCTCTTATATATAGAATTTTGGAACACCAACTTTATGCTCATATTAAACTACGTGGGTTTTTAGACCTCTGGCTTATCCTGTTGCTCTGGTGCCCGCCCAGTGAGATCCATTTTGTATACATGTGTATTCACATTCAGGCAAGTGAAACCTGTCTTTGCTTACATCATCCCTTTGTGTGTCCTGATGAAGTGAACCAGTAAAACGCATTGACGTACAGTGGCTCACATATCTGATACAGTGTATTAATATCTTACAGAACACTTGGCCAGTGTGGCCCAAATTCTATGCATATATGATTACATGTTTTTAGCTTTGGTGTTTTGCTTTTGCAAGTTTTTATGTATGTACAAATAAAATATATATTTTTATAAAATGTATGTGATTTGTGTTTGGTCAAGTGTTTAGGTTGGGGAGGGCGTAGGTTTTAGGGGTTGCTTTAGTTTTAGGAATGCTTTTTACATTAGTAACAAGAAGGAAAACTGTGAGTTTTTTTCGTTTTTGTTTTTATTACGGGAGGAATGGAACAACCAGATTTTATTAAGAAAATGTGCATGTTTAATAATTGAGAGTTTCCAACCCATGTTGCAAAGTATTGTATAGAACTGGAAAGTATACTATATACAGGGGCGTAACTATAGGGGGTGCAGCAGTCGCGACTGCAACTGGGCCCTGTGCTGCAGGGGGCCAATGCAGCCCCCTCTACATATGGCTGGCAGCAGCATAGGCAGCTAGGGGTACCAGTGCACCATGCACACAGGTGGCTGGAGGTGGAGGGTGACTAGAAGGGCTCCATGCTCGACTATCGCACTGGCTGCTCTTTAGTTGTGCATTCCCCGCATGACCTGTGTCCTCGGCTGGCTCCTCAGACTACCCCTCTCCTGCTCCATGCATTGCCGCTCAGTCCGATGTCTGTTCTCCCCAGCCAGAGTCCCGCCCCCCCGAGTCCGGCCCACACTGCACTGCATACTTCTCCCGGGTAAACAAAGTTTAAGCACACAGAAGCAGTGCAGCCCTATGAGAGCCGGTCCCCCCGGGGACACTGCAGGCTTGTCTGCCAGCCCCCCTCTTCCCCCGTCATACACAGATGATGAAAGGTCTTTCTGGGAGATATGCCTTGGTCATGGTGAGTGAGAGGACCCCATCCCCCACACACCATTACTTACCCCCTCCATCTCCCCCTGGGGACAGGGGCCCCTTCTCACGTGGGGACAGGGACCCCCATCTCCCCTGGGGACAGGGACCCCTTCTCACCTGGGGGCAGTAACTTCATCTGCCCTGGAGAAAAGGACCTCATCTTTTCTGGGGACGGGGACCCCATCCTGCCTAGGGGAACCAGCGGTGGAACTACAGGGCTCACAAAGGTCATACCTGTGACCACGCCCTGGAGTTCCACCGCCGGACTCGGAGGGAAGGGCCCTGGCTAGGGTTCAGCGGGGCCCTTCATGGTTTCTTGCATCGGGGCCCTGAAGGTTCTAGTTACGCCACTGACTATATATACAATAATATTAGAAACTAGAGAGTCGTTATAACTTTTGCCAGAGTTCTGTCCTATGTACTTCCCAATTTTACAGCACAATATTTCCTTTGGAACAAATCAGCAGTTTCTAAACCAAGGAATTGTGTGCTTGGAAAGATAACTTTTATTATCATCATCCTGGTGCTGTTAGATCAAATTACTTCCCAGCATGGTAATATTCATGCTGGAATGCAACACTTTCTAACAAAGGACGGTTTTGTTATCTCAAGCCTTAAGAAATGGCACAGAATTAAGTTTTAAAAATATAACACTATTTTATTTATTTTGTAGTCTGTAAGAAGCACTCTGAAATATGTACATTTAGCTCATAGTATTTCTGCTTACATAGACAAAATGGCTACAATCTATAATTCACTTTATTCAAGAAAATTCTGTAAGCATACTAGAGGCTTTTTAACAATGTTGTCATATTCAGCCAAACCTGAGGTAAGAGTTTGCTTCTTTAGTTTTTAGTGCACAGCTCCCAACTGTCCCTTTTTTGGAACATACATGCCTTGTATTACCCCCTAATCCACTACCTCTTTTTCCTTAAAGTAAAACCCTCCCTAAAATAATTGCTAAAGGCAAGGCTTTTTATTACAGAACAGACAAAAGTAGAGCTAAACAAAAACTTTTATCATTTTGAGTAAATTAGGATTATAATCCCTGTCGGTTTTATGTTTGCCATATACTGCATGTCCCATTGGGGAGATTTCTCTTCATTTTCTGTCCCAAAGCAGTAAGTGATAGGAAAACCCTCCAAACTCGCTCATCCATGTCTTTATGGACCTTGCTTTGTGCACCGGTGCAAACTGTTCCTACACAGCATGAAATTGTCCAAAATGTCTTGGTATGTTGGCGCCTTAAAAATTACATTCACTGGAACTGAAGGGCCAAGCCCAACCCCTGAAAAACAACCCCACACCATAATCCCCCCTAAACCAAATGATTTGGACTGGTGCACAAAGCAAGATCCACAAAGACATGGATGAGTGAATTTGGGGTGGAGGAACTTGACTGGCCTGCACAAGTCCTTACCTTAAACCGATAGAACACCTTTGAGGTGAATTAGAGGGGAGACTGCAAGCCAGTCAGCTAATAGGCTTCAAAATAATGTGGGCTCCGGTTGCAGAGCATTGCGCTGAGAGCCCGCCCAGGTGTGTTAGAATAGCGAATGAATATTCGCTATTCTAACACTGATATGCCTCTCCGCCTGATACCTGTTTCCCGATTGACTGAAAGGACAGACGATCCTATTGGATTCCTAGAAGGAGGGAGATGCATGGCAGAAGCCGCCGTAATGCACAGGAGGAGGAATAAAGAAAGCTGCCATTTGGCGCCCCCACAAAAGAAAAAAACACCAGCCACCACTGATCCCCGCAGTATGATCTTATAATGAATAGAAAGTTCATATGTGGTAAAATCCAAACTGTCCCCCCAGGGTATGTATGAAAGAGCAGAGACAAGGAAAGGTCCTAAAGTATCAAAGTGCTTTTAATATATAGAAGTCCCAAAAGGTTAAAACATGTTTCCCAAATTCAATTGAAAAGAAGAGCTCATACCTGGAACTGATGTGGACAGATGGATATTTATATGGTGTAGATGGGTAGTAAAAGCAGCACACACGAGCTGGTTTAAAAATGTTGCCCATGAGGGATCTTCCTGCCCCTCACACTGTCCCTCCCCCTCACTAAGGGAGAGTTAAAAAAATGAATGCTGATATCTGAGATAAGCAAAACTGAGGTACAACAAAGAATGATGAAAGGGCAAAAAACTTTTTTTTATTTAAAAAATAGTTTATGATAAAAACTGTTTTAGCAAACTAGATATCATGACTTAGACCCCTTTCACACTGAGGCACTTTTCAGGCATTTCAGCGCTAAAAAAAAAGAACCTGAAAAGTGTTTTAAAGACACTCCTCATGCATCTCAATGGACGCTTAAACACTGAGGCGTTGCGCTGGTGAGGCATTAAGAAAAGTCCAGCCGCTGAAAAAAGCGCTTCAAAAAGGCGCCTCTCCATTGAAATGAGTGGTAAGCACTTTAAAAGCGCCTTAAAAGTGCCCTGAAGCTGTGGGAAGGTCACATGATCAAACTCAAGTGTAGAATGCTGGGATATCAGGAAATCTGATTTGTAGAGGTCCTTCTACTAACCCTTAAAACAATTACATGGACTGTGTAATATGGGTTTAAACGGCCACAGCAGCCGAAATAGATAACATTACATTAACATAACAACAATTAACATTTTTGCAATTGGGAGGGCGTCTTTAGGTGTCCTTAAAGGCACAGTTTATAACTAGAATTTCCCATGTCAGCGTACCCCCGCCGGCTCGAATACATTACAAACTCACACGTTCTTAATTTTTCCTCCAGGGGAACTAGCTCCTGGGAGAACCACCAATAACAAACCAAGTTGAAATGTCATACCCCAGATGGGCCCCCAGTTTGTGATAATTAAAGTATTAATTGATCCCACAAAGACCCCCTGTCCTGCCAAGCAGCTGTGACATTTTTTTATTTTTATTTTTTAATTAACACCTCCCACAACCCTTGACATCCAATGAACCACAATTCTAAGGTGGGTGGGGAAAATTCCTTTTCACCTGAACTTTTTGGAATGAATACCCAGCATTCTTCACACAAACAACCCCATGCAGCTCCACTCATCCCATTTGACCCTCAGCCTCCAAACCAGTAAGACCTACAGCCCCTGTATATTAAACTCACATGTTTAACCCTCTTTTGATCTGTTCCTCCCCTTAGGCAAGCAGACCCTCCGTCCATTTGGTCTTCTTCGAGTCCCGTTTTCATTTAGAATTTATTGAATATGCATTTTAATATATTTTTTTAACTTAATAATTTATGAATAATTTGACACCCCATCCTGCAGCTAGCCAATAAATGTTTCTGTATCTCATGCAAATGCACGTTCAGGCTTACTTTATAAACAATGCCAAACACCATTGGGTGCATCAGATCGCAGTGTACAACTTAATATATTCTGCAGAGCCTGTTAGTATTTGGATTAATTGTGTGCTGCGTTCTTCTCTCTGGTAACCCTTTTATAGACATTTTCTCCTCCCACCTAAATGCCTGAAACATGTTGTAATGTAAATTCTGTTTAGAAATCTGTTGCAGAATACCTTGCTGCATGAAAGATGGGGCGGTGAGATTTTGTCACCGCGGCAATCTGTTTTGGTTCATAAACGATCACTTAACAGGTCCAGGTCAATAAATTATGGCCTGGACCTGCTGATCAGTTCTGACCAATGGACAAATGTCCTCTGTAATGTAAACACAGGCAGAGGAAGTTATGCAGTCTCCCGTCCTAGAGCCCTCTCGGTTCCAGCATGCGGGAGAGAAGCATCATACCGTCAGTACACTAACACTACACTAACACCAGTACACGTAGGTACATATTTTCACCCCCTGATTGCCCCCCCAGTTAACCCTTTCACTCCCTGTCACTCTCTGTCACAGTGTCACCAAGCGCAGTTTTCATATTTTTTATTGGTCACTGTACTGGTGACACAAATCAGCATTAGGGCAGTTAGTTGTAGACTCAGGTAGGTTTAGGGTACACTATATATCCCGTAATAAAGGTTTAACCCCTTGATCATCCCCCAGTTAACCCCTTCACTCCCTGTCACAGTGGCATTAGTATAGTGTACGCATTTTTTTTCTGATCACTGTATTAGTGTCAGGTGTGATGCTAGTTAACTAATTATGCCACGTACACACGATCGGAAATGCCGCCAGCAAAACTCAGATGAGAGCTTGTTGTCAGAAAATGTGACCGCGCGTATGCTCCATTGGTCTTTTGCTGGCGGAATTCCAGCCAGCAAAAGATTGAGAGCATGTTCTCTATTTTTCGTTCAGGAAAAGTTCCTATCCGAAAATGCGATTGTCTGTATGCAATTCGGATGCGCAAAAAATCACGCATGCTCAGAAACAATTCGATGCATGCTCGGAAGCATTGGACTTCATTTTTGTGGCTCGTTGTAGTGTTGTACGTCACTGCGTTCTTCACAGTCGAAAGTTCCAAGAACTTTTGTGTGACTGAGAGGAATTCCGTTGGAAAAACCATCCAAGATTTTTGGGACGGAAATTCCGCTCGTGTGTACATGGCATTAGTGTCAGTTAGTGTCAACGTCAGTTTAGGTGTTAGCGCTTGTTAGCAACAATCCCAGACAGTGTCAGATTTTAACCCTTTGATTGCCAGTAACACTAACACACGCATACACCTCTCTTACTAGAATAGTGTCTGAATGGATCAATATCTTTGATCTGATCAAATCTATACTAGCGTCCTCAGTAGTATAGTGTTCCCAAAAACACAGCGTTAGCAGGATCAGCCCCTCCACCCAGCCCACCCAAGTACAGGATCAGTAGATCACTGTCACGTACAAAACAGAGCACACAAAACTGCAAGGTTTGCAGAGTCAGGCCTGATCCCTGCTAGCATTAACAGTACTTTTTTGTAGTGGTACAAATAGTCCTCTGACAACCAGGTGCTCTTTTACCTGTGAGTCACACTACCTCCCTATAAATGTATTGGCCAAAATGTCAAACGAAAGGTACACTAGTGAAGATGTCTACAGGATGCTGAGCTTGACAGATGAGAGTCCTCACTGTCAGTTTCAGGCTCAGGATTTGAACCTGTAGTGATCGGCACCCAACAGATAGTTCTGACGATCGAGAATGGGTCCCTGCTAAGGTCAGGTGTACCCGTCCCCGTTCTTCTGTTGCTGAGGTGCAACAACCACATGTTACTCGTATGCAGCAGAGTGTCAGTACTAGTGCCGCGCAACCTTCTTGTGAACTGACAAGCACCTGCAGCCTAGTACACCATGGTTGTAGACAAACCAGCACTGCAGTATCACTTTGTGACATGGTGAGTCCCATAAGTGCAGATCAAGCTGGTGCGGTGGCTAGCACAAGTAGTGCCCCGCAGCCACTAATAGTTCAAACAAAGGACCGTAATTCCCATAGTGTACTCCCCCCTGTGCTTGCAAGTCCTGATTGGCAGCCCATAGATTTTGCAGTGCCTGTACTTTCCCCATTAACTAGCCAACACAGAATTCAAGTGGAAACAGCAGATTTAATGTCCCTAGAATTTTTGGAGCTGTATTTCACTGAAGATCTGTATGGATCAATTGTGGACCAAAGCAATTTATACGCTGGTAACTTGTGGCAAAATGTAAAATATTCCATGGACTCGACATGCCTCTCAGCAAATAGCTTGGGGTGTCTGCTTTCCAAAATGGGGTCATGTAGTCCCTCTGTTTTAACACAATATATGACACAGTGTAGGTGTCTTTAAATACCTTTTAGTTTTTTTGTGTTATAACAGAGGGGCTTGCAGTAGTTGTGAGCACTGACATTATAAGGACGTTAAGGCTCAATATAAAATTGGTAACATTTAAATTAAGTTAAAAATAACCAAAACCAGACATGGATTAGTTTCCTAAGTTGATAAAATGCATTCAAATACAATATGGACACTCATCATATATATTATATACTATATAAGATATCTACCACCATGTCATTGTACATTCCATTTAACATAAAGGTACTTTTATAGTCATTTTTTTGTAATATTTTACCTGTTTTTCTTCTAGATTAAAATTTTTTATAAAATAATTATAGGTTTACAATAACCTGCAGACAGAACCTGAATTATGGACAACCATGGAACCTGAATTAAGGAACAACCATGGAACCTCTTCTAAACCTTTTACTGATGGGTGACATTTCAGTAGGTAGGCAAAATGGATCTCTATGCATCATTAACCAATTTTTTCAAACATAGAGTGATAATTAGCACTGGTATCAGCATGCATTATAATATATAATGATGTAGAGTTAATACATTTTAACCTTTTTGCAGCAAACATCCTCGGGGAGAGAATTCAGTGTTTTTATTCTGGATGTACTCCATTAATTCAAAAAGTTGCTACTATCTGTATTAAGTACCCAGCTCTCTCTGCTAACGCTGCAAGTCCCTTGAGCTCCACATGAGTTAACCTTTCTTTTCTGCTTGACAATGCTTGCCGTAATCTAATTACAAAGAAAACCACTTAATTATTTTAATTGGAAAAAGAGAAGTATCGGTGACAGAAGATGACTTGAGTTCTTGCTTTCCCTTTTAACCTCTTCAGTGCCACTGCTTAGCACCAATTGTTCCTTCTAATTTTAGATTTTTAGACATTTTTGTGGTGCCAAGATATTTTCTATTTAAATTGGTTGTAAACCTCAGACATGGACTCTGAACAACGCACATATTTCTTTAGTGTTTACTTGCCTCTCTCCATAGCACAACGTGGCATTTCTCTCTACTGTCTAGGTTCTCTGCTATCAGCATGAGTCGCTTCTGACAAGTTTTCCTGACACCAAGAGCTAAAAAGGTGACAGGGGAGGGATCTCCAGCACACAGCTTGTGATTGAGAGCCTCAACTCTGTTCCTGTGTGTTGTTCCTGCATACAGCTCTCAGAGCTATTGTACAGTGTGTAACTGCAGCTCCCAACCACCTGCTTTGTAAGTCTGTGAAAAATCATTTTCACCTGAGTTTTACAAGGATATAAAGGACAAATTGCTGCAAATAAACAAGTACAACTTATGTAGGAGGATTTGTGTCACCTCTGTGTATCACCTGAGGCTAGTCACTGCACTTGGTTTAGGTCAGGTTTACAACCACTTTAAAGCGGTCATTAGGGGGTTCAGTAGCTACAGCTGTACATAACAATAAACATTTACAAAATCCGTGAGTTTCTGAATCTGCTATATATTCCTTGTTTACATTTTTGTGTATGCATTTGGCATGTCATTTTTTTTTGGGGGGGGGGGGGGTCAGTTACCTAGTTTTGACAGGTACTTGCTCCCACTTCTGCTCGGGCCATCTTGGAAACTCAAATGGAAGTTCTTCTCTCCCCCTCCCTCCCTGCAATCTTCTGGGACATGTCACAGATCCCAGAAGATTGCCCAGCGATTAAGGAGGTGTAGCGTGGCTCGTGCATGTGCAATGTGCACCTGGCTGTGAGGCCGCAACCTGTTACGGCTGGGTGCCCACACTTGTAATGCCGATGCCGGGGAGAGGTGAGGAAGAGAAGTGAGGCTTCGGGCAGCCGCATCGCTCGATCCTGGGACAGGTGAGTATGTGTTTATTAAAAGTCAGTACACTTTTTGTAGCTGGTGACTTTTAATAAACACAAAAAAACAAAGTCACCAGGACCAGATGGCTTGCACCCTAGGGTCCTTAAGGAACTCAGTCAAGTAATTGCCAGACCATTACTCATAATTTTTAAGAACAGTCTACTGACTGAAATTGTACCAGCTGATTGGAGAAAAGCCAATGTAGCACCAATATTTAAAAAAGGGCTAAGATACATTCCTGGGAATTACAGACCAGTTAGCCTAACATCAATAGTATGGGATAGTAAGTAAGGGATGACATGGGACTATATACAAGATTTTAGTAATGACAACGGTATCATTAGCAGTAATCAGCATGGATTCATGAAGAATCATTCTTGCCAAACCAATCTATTAACCTTCTATGAGAAGGTGATTATCTAGATCATCTAGATAAAGGAAGGCCCGTAGACATTATGTATTTGGATTTTGCAAAAGCATTTCAGTTCAGTTTCAGTTCCCCATATACATTTATTGTAAAAAGTAAAATCCGTTGGTATGGACCATAGGGTGAGTACATGGATTGAAAACTGGCTACAGGGGTGAGTTCAGAGGAAAGCGATAAAGGGGGAGTACTCGGAATGCAGGGTGGAAAGTGGGGTCCCCCAGGGTTCTGTCCTGGGACCAATCCTATTTAATTTATTCATAAACGACCTGGAAGATGGGATAAACAGCTCAGTCTCTGTATTTTCAGACAATGCTAAGCTAAGCAGGAAAATAACTTCTCCACAGGAGAACAAACTAATGGGGTGGGCAACTCCATGGCAAATGAGGTTTAATGTGGAAAAATTAAAAATAATGCATGCAATCTACTATACTCTACTCTACAGGGGGAGAACATTTGGGGAAATCTAGCATGGAAAAGGACCTCGGGTCCTAGTAGATAACAGGCTCAGAAATGGCATGCAATGCCAAGCTGCTGCAAGCAAAGCAAACAGAATAGTGGCATGCATTAAAAAGGGAATTCAGAGATCTGGTCTCTGGTCAGGCCGCACCTGGAGTATGCTGTCCAGTTCTGGGCACCAGTCCTCAGGAAGGATCTACTGCAACTGGTGAGAGTACAGCGAAGGGCAACAAAATGAATAAAGAGTCTGGAGAACCTTAGATCTGAGGAAAGGTTACATGCACTGAACTTATTCTCTCTGGAGAAGAGATGCTTGCGAGGGGACATGATTTCAATGTACAAATATTATACTGGTGACCCCACAATAGGGATAAAACTTTATCACGAAAGGGAATTTAATAAGACACGCGGCCATTCACTAAAATTGGAAGAAAAGCAGTTTAATCTTAAACTGCATAGAGGGTTCTTTACTGTAAGAGTGGTAAGGATTTGGAGTTCTCTTCCACAGGCAGTGGTCTCAGTGGGGGGCATCGATAAATTCAAAAAACTATTAGATAAGCACCTGAACGACCACAGCATACAGGGACATACAATGTAATACTGACATATAATCACACACATAGGTTGGACTTGATGGACTTGTGTCTTTTTTCAACCTCGCCTACTATGTAACTATGCAACAAAAATGACTGGAATTCAGCTTTAAGGGTAGTTTTTTGTAATTTCTAATGTTCAGCTTAAACATACAATAAAAAAAATGTGAGAATGTGTAAAAAACTGGGACCGAAATATATACAGTATAAAGAATAGTATTTGATATATTAAACAATACTTTAACCCTTTTTAGCTAGCAGGGGATGGCAGAAGCATTACATTGGCTACCCAGTTATGTGATCACTGCTATCACCTACAACATGTCCCAGGAGGACTTTCGTCTGGATTGTATAGGTTATCCAAGTGTGAGGGGGGGGGGGTGTAATTTAAAAGAACAGAACAACCCTTTTAAGGTAAAGTTCTTCTTTAAAGCAATCAATGGTGTTTTAGAAGTTCTGATTCCTGGTTCTTCTGGTTTTGTGAATCGGATTATTTATGTGCAATGTCTGAGTGAATGTTGTTTTATTCTTCTTTGTACAGAATATTGCACAGGATCTCAGTTGCTGTGCACAACACCTGAATGTTAATCTGCATCCAGAGTCCTTTAAAGTGGTTGTAAACCCTTTTATATACCCAGTGAAGTGACTGGTCTCAGATGATACACAGAGATGAAACAAATCCTCCTACATAAGTTGTAGCTGTCTATCTGTTAATAGACAGGTGTTGAATTTATTATCTTGTGTGAGAGTTCAGAAAAGGGGCAGAGAGCTGAAGTTACACTCAGCAGATATCAGTGAGGAGAGCTCTGAGAGCTGACTGGAAGGAAGGGACACACCCCTTTTCACATGGCATATCGGAACAGTCCTGAGGCTGTCAATCTGCTGGAGGTCTCTTCACTGTTAACTTCTTTCTCTTGATGTCAGAAATTACTAGATAGCAGAAGAACAAAGCACACACTATAGAGGGATATACTTTGTTCATATTTAATGTCTGAGTTTACAACCACTTTAAAGCAGAGCTCCACCCAAAAGGGTGTTCGCACCCTCCCTTCTTCTACTGCCACATTTGGCACTTTTGGGGGGGGGGGCAGGCACCCAGGTTTGACAGGTACCTTCTCCCTTCCACCTTCGGGTAAGATCGCCGTGGCAATCTCCAATTATTTCTCGCCTCTTTCCCTTCCGCCCGCTGCCTTTTAGGACACACAGGGGTCCCAGAAGATGACGAGACCATTCAGAAAGCGCAGGCTGAATGGTGGCCAATCAGAAGTCTTCTGGACCAGATGGTCTTCCTACAGAGATTTATAGGTGGTATGGGGAGGTGTTGCTCCCAGAACTATTGAGGATGTTGGGGGAGGTGGCAGCAGGGGGAAGGATGCCCTCCTCAATGTCAGAGGCCACAATAGTAGTCCTGCCAAAGGAGAGAAAAGATCAAATGGACACCTCATCCTATAGACCAATATAATTGCTATGTTCAGATGCCAAAATACTGGCAAGAGTGCTGGCAGACAGGGTGAATAAATATATACAAAAGAATATACACCCAGATCAATCTGGGTGTATCCCCCATAGATCTACCAGTATCAATATCAGGAGGGTGTATTTGAACTTGCAGATTCCGATGGTAAATATGGGTTCACAAGCTATTGCTTCCTTGGATGCCGCTAAGGCTTTTAATAGCTTGGAGTGGAACTATCTATGGTGGGTTTTGGAGACATTTTGGTTCAGACCTATCTTTGTAGGCTGGGTAAAAGCGCTTTATAAGGCTCCAAGTGCCAGGATAAGGATTAACAATGCACATTCTGAGCCGATCCAGCTTGAGAGGGGAACACGACAGGGATGTCCTCTGTCACCCCTGTTATTCGCCTTGGCAATAGAGCCATTAGCAATTGCGATTAGATCAGCAAGGGGGATACAGGGATTCAAAAGAGAGACGGGGAAAACAGGATAGCATTATATGCAGATGGAACCCTGTTTTTCCTTGGTGATACAGACTTATCCTTAGTGACAGCCATGATCATTGTGGAGGACTTTGGGCGGTTTTCAGGCTTGGTAATAAACTGGGAGAAATCCAACCTGATGCCTGTAGATCCAATAAACTCTCGGCCACCTTCGGTTGTGCAATTGAGGGTGGTGGATAGGATGGAGTACCTAGGAATATGGCTAATAAGGGACCCAAACCAGTTAATCTTGTTCCTCTCCTGCTTAGATTTGGACGTAAGCATGATATCTGGAGCCGCCTCCCCTTGTCAGTGGCTGGACAAATCAATTTGATTAAAATGATTTGTTTGCCGCAACTGCTGTATCAGCTACATAATTCAACAGTTTGGATCAGAATGGAATGGTTCAAGAAAATTGAAACATTGTTTAGGAAATTAATCTGGAAGAGGGGTCAGCCTCATATAGGCCTACAGATACTGCATTTACCAATAAAATAGGAAGGAGCAGCAGTTCCACACCCCCGCAGTTATTTTTTAGCCGCCCAGTTGCAGCATCTGAGGGGATTTGGTACATCGGGAGAGGGGAATAAAAGTGAATGAATGATGTTGCAGGGAGCCCTGCATGGTAGCTTGGTTGAAGCCCTGGAGCGGACTCTCTTCTCCTGGGGAGCCCCACATTAAAATGAATCACAAAAGTTTGGAAGATAGTTAAAATAGTAATGGGATATAGGGGGCCAACAGAATAAACCCCGATTTGGGACAACAAATACCTCCCAGACTTGATCTCAATGGGTAAAATAAATGAATGGGGAGTGTGTGGTATTGGAAGATTTATTCAATTATATGGGGGGAGCACATTAAAGTGATTTGCGGAGTTAAGGCGTAAGTATGGTATTCCAAAGCATGCATTCATTCTACTGATACCTTCAAATTAGACACGCTTTGGATGCTCATTTCAAAACCCAAACAGTGGAATAGTGTAAAGCCCCCTTATCCAAAAAATAGTTAAAACAGGATCTTCCAAGGGTTTGATATCTGAGATATATGAACAGATATGTAGTAAAACTATCACTGGGGAAAGACTGGCCAAAAATAAAAGCAGATGGGAAGAGGATTTGTGGAAAAAAACTGAAAATGTAGTTATTTTTGCTACATAGAGTTTATTACACCTCAAAGAAGCTTTTTCAATTCAGCTATAGAGCTGATGCTAAATGTCCAAGGTGTCAAGAAACAGGTGATCTGATCCATATGATGTGGAGGTGTCCAAAGCTATTTAGGTATTGGGCAGGGATACTGGAAGACATTAATAGTACTTTTAGGATTAAGCTCGAGCTGGGTGGCATGATATGTCTGTTAGGAAAAATAGATCAATGCATCTGGAAACATTAAAACTGCAGTAATAAGGTGCCTATTTCAAGCACGAAAGATAATAGCCCATAATTGGCAATCAGTGAGGCCCCCGACACTTGAAAAATGGGTCAAGGCGATGGACGCCACTGTATGGAGAGAAAAAGTGGTATTTACTAGACGAAGGAACTTTGACAGATTTTTAAAGGTGTGGAAGCCATGGTTAGATAAAAAGGGTTGCCCGCCATAGAGGTGGTTACTAGGTCAGCAGAGATGGTAGATTAAAGGGTAACACAGGGAGGGTTGGGGGGGTCTGGGAGGAATGAAGGGGGGATGGGGTATAAGTATTTATATGGAGCACTTACCCCCGAAGGAGCTGCAGGTTTGAATTGGGCCTGCACTTTACCTAAAAACCCCACTAACTTGGCTCAATCCCCTTGGCACAGCTGTGGTGAAATGTAATACAGTCTGATATAAAGCAATGTAAAGTACCTGTATATACCCTCAGGAACCACTGGCTCCACCGGGTGGGGAAAAACACACAACTGGATACTTAACCAGAAATATTGTTTACTGTAAAATATTTAGACAGGTGGTTACAGTAATTGTGCTGTCATCCCAACGTAGGACCACAGCACAATATATTTCAATATAACACTATATATTTCAATATTACACAATATATTTATGTATATATGTATTTATATAAACCTAGGAGCTCCCTCTGCTTTAAAGACTATACGTGAGGCCTCACTTAAAGTACTTCATACGGGGTCTTCTTTTCTTCGCTAGCTAAAGTCATTACTTTGTATTTGTAATCCAAAGTTCATGGAGGATTAAGCTGAAATGCTCCTGGTGTAACTCCAGTAACTTATTTACAAACGCTGAGGTGCCAAGGTAGATAGACCTCAAGCCTGCTCAGTGTCAGTTGCTCTGCTACACCTCCGTGGAACTACAGGTTCCAGCGAGGCCTGTATGTGAGTCTAACTGCATGCAAAAGTTAACAAACGGTGGGCCGCAACCCGCTCACCAACTGGATCAGAGTTCCGCGTGATCACTTTGGTCGGGTGACTGTTGCTTGCCTTTCCGTCAGCTAGACCAGATGCTCTGTATTGCTCCTCTGAATCGATCCGATTCTCCGCTGAGTGTCTTTGGACCTTCTCAATCTGGCTACCGTCTTTCAGGCTCTGTCAGGTCACCTCACAAGAAAAACAAACAGGCCTGCGCTCTGCGATAGCTGTCGGCCGCTGTCTCTCGGGAAACCTCTCCACAGATCCGCACAGGCAGGTAGCGTGGTCCCAAGAGACCTAAAATGGCCGCTCGAGTCCCTTTTATTCCCTACCCAGCATGCACTGCATAAGAGAGTGTTCATGGGTAGGTCACACGGACTCCTGGGTCACAAGGTCAACCTTCAGAATCCAAACAGTCACTTCCTGTATAAGTCTTTAGATCGTTCTGAGGTAATAATAAACAGGTGTGTTACCCATATTTGGTCACTAGATGGCTCTAGTACGAAAACACGGTAATGTCCATATACCTCACATTAAAGCATGCATAATCACATCAATAGGCAAGGATGTCAGCACTACATATAGAATTAACAAGAGGTGATTTTTAAGTGGAGTAAATATGAATAGTGTTTAATAAGTCTATATAAATGTATTTAAGTTTGACAATTGGCATGGCATTGTAAAATTAATGATGCTACAGGAATATGCCCCTGGATCTTGATGTTTCTTGTTTGTGGTGTATGTTTATTTAAAAATGATAATAAAAAAATGTATTAAGGGAAAAAAAAAGAAAGTTCAGCGAGACTTGCACATGCGCAGTAGAAAACCGGCTGTGAACCCGCAAGGCTCCTGCACCCAAAGCTGACTGACAAATCAGCTCGGGGTGCTGACATCGCTGGATCCTGGAATGGTAAGTGTCCTTATATTAGTTATATAGTTACACAGGTTGAAAAAAGACACAAGCCCATCTAGTTCAATTAATAATAATAAAAATGCAATCCCATATACACTATTCTTCACCCACAGTTGATCCAGAGGAAGGCGAGCAGTATTTGCAGCTGCTGACTTAAAAAAATATTTTTGCCCAGACTGGAGCTCCTCATTAAATGTTATTTATCATAATAGACTGAGAAGTGCTGCTAGTCCTTCTACCAGTCCTCAGTCCTACAGTACAGAGCATGACAAATTTAAAGTGTTACTAAACTCACAACAGTAAAATCTATGTGCACAGTAAAACAATAGAGTTTGTCTGTCAGCATACCTGTCTCTTCAATTCATCTCTAGAGACCAGCCTACTCTCACCTGACTGCTTTTATAATCCCTCCTCTAGCATGGCTCCACCCTAGCTCCTATCAGAGAACTCTATATTAACCTGTGCACTGCAGGCCAACCCTGCTGATCAACCATTGTGTGTTTGGCTCCCTGTTTCCTGCCTGCTGTGTGCTCTACATTTGTTTCTGTTACTGACCTTGGCGTGTTCTCTACTATTCTTGTCTGCTCGTGACCCAGACCTTTTGCCGTGTCCCAGACTATCCCTGTTTGCCTGTGACCCTGAAACTTTGTAGCGTGAACTCTGTTGTCCTTGTCTGCTTGTGGCCCCGACCTTGGCTTATTCCCTTTCTATCCCTATCCTCCTGTTACCTACTGTGGGTGTGAGCTGGGGGACCCTGGGGGTCGTGACCTGGAGCCAGTTTCAGCCCAGTCCATCCTCGCCATTAGAGGCTCTGGTAAACACCTGCTGGCTCTTAGACTCCGCACCCTAGAGAATCTTAGGCTCTAACCCCGGTGGGATCTGTCTTGGTGCTTCAGCGGCCCTGCCTTCCTTACCACCTTGACTCCCATTTGCAGCAGTCAGCCGTAGGGTCCACTACCTTGTGGTGCACTCCTGGTCTTAATGGTGTGCATCTGTCACCTAGCCTCAAGGTGACCCGACAAATACTCTTTAAAGTGGTTGTAAACCTCAGACATGAAATATGAACAAAACACATCCGTCTATAGTGTGTACTTGTCTCAGTTAAGAGCACTAAGTGTTATTTCTATCTGATTCTTTGTTCCTCTGCTATCAGCATGAATCACTTCTCACAGGGAAGGGATTTCCAGCAGATTAACAGCCTCAGATCTATTCCTGTGTGCTGTGTGGATGGAGGTGTTTCTCTTCCCTTCAATCACTTCCTCACTGAGCTCTGTAAAATGTAACTTCAGATCTCCTCCCGTTTTTTTCCTGAACTCAAAAGCCTTGTACACGCGATCGGATTTTTCCGTGGACAAAACCTCTGACTTTTGTCTGAAGGGCGTTGGCCAGGAACTTGTCTTGCATACAAACAGCAAGGAATTGTCAGTCAACAAACATGAAGGTAGTGACATACTATGTGGTTTTTCAGCTCTTGAGCGCCACCCCTTTGGGCTCCTTCTGCTAATTTTGTGTTAGTAGAAGTTTGGTGAGTGTTGATCTTTTAATTTTGCACTTTTCAGTTTGTGTCTGAATGGCCATTCGTCAACCAGCCATGTTGCGGAATAGGAGGAGATAACACGTTATTTATCATTGGCCTTGGAGTTATTGCTTTAACCCAAGTCCGGTCCAGGAACAGGAGGAGGAGGATTTCTTGGACCAAAAATTGGTTACCCTATTAATCGTGACCAATTATGTCATATGCCTTTGCTGCGGGATCTCCAGGAGAATAATCCAGATGATTTTTGGAATTCTCTCCGGATGACGGACCCCTGCTTTCACCAACTCTTGGCATTGTTGACCCCCTATATTAAGAAGCAGGACACATGCATGGGGCTTTTATTTTATTTTTTGGTTGAATTATGATTTAATTTGGTATATTTTCTAGCTTTTTAAATGCATGAAATGCACTTTTTGGTTAAGTTCTATTGGCAGATAGCATGTCTAATTTTATTTGTTTTCTTTAATGCACAAGAAAAAAACTGTGTGGAATAATACTTGGCTATGTGTTTTACTTCAAATGACAGTTTGGGAGTAGGCAGTTACATTTTAAAAAATACAATGTAAAATTGACAAGGGACACCAACATAGTTGTATCTTTGATCCTAAAAACTATGGGATAATAGTGTTGTGGGAACTTGCACCAAAAAAAAGAAAAGAAAAATAAACATAATAATATTATTCTTGATATCACTAGAAAAAAAAAAAGCCTTTGAAATGTTGTTTGCGTATCACCGGCAAAGCTGCTTCATTATTATGCCATTAAAGAAGAAGAAAATGTGCATTGCATTTCCAGATTTCATAATTTGCTTTGATTTCACAAATGTTAATTCTCCATTACAAACGCTAGTTTACAAGACCGCTTCCAGCTCGCCTTACTTCAGAGCATGCATGTTTGTACTTTGGACTTTTGTCCGACAGACTTGTGTACACAAGCTCGGAAAATCCTACAACAGACGTTTGTCCACAGAAAATTTTAAAGCCTGCCATCCAACATTTGTCCATGGAAAATCTGACAACAATTATCCGATAGAGCATACAAATGGTCGGATTTTCTGCCAACAGCCTGTCATCACACAATTCCCATCAAAAAATCCGATCGTGTGCACACCTTTCACACTGAAGGAGTTTTCAGGCATTTTAGCACAGGCAGAAATAGTGCCTGTAAAGTGCCTGAAAACTGCCTCCCATGCCCCCGAATGTGAAAGCCTGAGTGCTTTCACAATGGGGTGGTGCGCTTGTGGGACATTAGAAAAAGTCCTGTATCTTTGGGGCAGTTTAAGAGCGCTCCCAAAATGCCCTGCCCATTGAAATATATAGGCAGCGCTTCCGAAGCACTTGAAAAGCGATTCCGAAGCACCACAATACTGGCGCTTTTAACTAATTCCTCCTCTGCTAGTGGGGGGTAATAGTGCCCTGCTAGTGGCCAAAAAGCACAGCATAAACAGCGCTAAAGTGTCGCTAAATTGAGTGGTCGCTTTATAGCTAACGCTCGCTTAAATAAGCTTAGAAGCACTTTGAACAAACATAGATGCAGACCGCAGATAAATATGTACAACTTATTTAGGACGATTTTGATACATTTCTGTGTATCACCTCAGGTCAGTCACTAAACTAGGTATATTTAAGGGTTTACCAACACTTTAAATATAACTAACCACATTACTTAACAGTTTTCTTCACTTCTACCTGTGGATCCACCTAGAAAACTTGTTTTTCTTCCAAGTTTGCCTGGCACAACTTTGCAATGAATGACAATAGCTGCAGACTCTTCCTATTTTTTTTTACATTTGTATTAGTAATCTTTAAGTATGTATAAAACATTTTAAGGCTACATAAAGTTCTACTTTCAAAGTCTATAATAAAGAGAAATAGACATCTCTATCAAAAAAAAAAAAAGCATCTAAATTGGTGCAATTTAATAGTTTTCCTCCTAACAGACACATTCAGCTATAATTGCAGCCTGTCATCATAAAACAGCTTTCACAAAAAAACTCAAGCTTCATATTCACACCACATCCATAAAGGCAATGTTATTTCCTCAGTTAAATATTGCAATAAACCTTGAATTACCCTGAATTAAAGTGGACCTGTCATAAAATCCACAAACTACTGTATTAAAAAGTTACACAAAACAATAAACGTATTACAGAGCTTACAATATATTATTCTGAGCCCAAGATTTTTTCATGTATTATGTTTAACAAAATGATTTATTTATAAAGCTGTAATAATTTCGATCATTTCCATGTTTATTGTATATTCATATCGGTGCCTGCCTTCAAGGAGCTTAAAATCTGTCCCTCACATGCATATATGTACACTCATTTGTTATGCCTGTGGTGCAGTGCACAAAAACATATCACCATGCAAACCAAAAAATGCATCTGAACACAAACAAAAAAGTGCACAGGGTGCATTAATGATCCCCTCCTGAAGAAGAAGGACTTTCCTGACCCCCTGAGGCATACACTCATAATGGGGCAAGACACTGTGGTCCACTTTGCCAAAAACCCTGGCAGAGCCTTCTCTTTGTGCCTAGTCAAAGCTGACCACCAAGTACTAGGTTTGGACCAGTGGCGACCCATCCATAGGGGCGCACGGGCAACGCCCCACCCCACCCCCACCCAGCAGTCACAAAATATATTTTTTTAAATGTTCTTTAATTGCACTGTGTTCAGGTTCCGGACACAGTGCACTATGGGAAGTGTCACAAATGCAGTCATGAGATGAGTCGCTTCATTTGCAGGCTTTTGACCTGCTTTGCGGCCTAATCCAAAGTGCCGAACAGCTTCGGAAGCTTTGTTTTTCAAGATAAGAGGTTACTTCCAGTTTCCCTGTTCTAGAGGCAAACCGGAAGTGATGTTGACAGCTCCGTGGAACGCAAGGCCCGAGCGGAGCTGCCTGTACAGTAAGCAAGTATGGGGCACAGTGAGTCGGCATTTGATGGGTACAGTGAGTCTGCATTTGATGGGCACAGTGAGTCTGCATTTGATGGGACACAGTGAGGCTGCATTTGAGGGGACACAGGGAGACTGCATTTGATGGGCACAGTGAGGCTGCATTTGATGGGGCACAGTGATGCTGCATTTGATGGGACACAGTGAGTCTGCATTTGATGGGGCACAGTGAGGCTGCATTTGATGGGGCACAGTGAGGCTGCATTTGATGGTACACAGTGAGTCTGCATTTGATGGGGCACAGTGAGGGTGTACTAATGATCAGATTATTGGACAATCACTCAGAAATCAACATTTTTCATCCGATTTTCTCATTGTGTGTACTAGGCATAAGAATATGTAAATACTTTACTTTCCATAGTCTGAGCACAAGTGCACTTTAAGCCACATTAGAGTAGAGTATGAGTTAGGCAATTGAATCCAGTGAAGCCCGTCACCTTTGCCAGCTCTGACTATACTGGCACATCCCCTATGTTCATATAAACTGCCTTGAAAAAGTATTCATACTTTTCACATTTTGTTATGTTACAACCAAAAACTTAAATGCATTTTATTGGGATTTTATGTGATAGACCAACAGCAAGTTTCACATAATTGTGAAGTGGGACAAAAAGATAAATGGTTTTCAATTTTTTTTACAATTAAAGTGGGAGTCTGCCGGGAGTCTGCCGTTTTTTTTTTTTTTTTTAAGCCAGCAGCTACAAATACTGCAGCTGCTGACTTTTAAAATAATGACACTTACCCACCCAGCGCGCCCGCGATGTCGGCACCCGAAGCCGATCTCTCGATCGTCTCTCGGGTGCTGCCGCCGCCATCTTTGGTATGGGAATCAGGAAGTGGAGCATTTCGGCTTCATTTCCCGGTTCCCTACTGCGCATGCACGAGTCGCGCTGCGCAATAAGGATGGCCCCCGCTGTCTCTGGGATACGTGTGTTTCCCAGCAGGCAGCGAGGGACCTTCGGAAAGGGGCGTAGATTCTGCGGAAAGGGGCGTACCTTCTGCAGAATCTACGCTGGAAGTGGGGGCAGATACCTGTACTGTACAGGTACCTGCACCCCCCTCCCCCCTAAAAGGTGCCAATTGTGGCGCCGGAGGGGGGGAGGATTCCAATGAGCAGAAGGTCCCCTTTAGGGTGGACCTCCGCTTTAAATATGTGAGAAGTGTGGCATGTATTTGTATTCAGCCTCCCTGAGTCATTACTTTGTAGAACCACCTTTTGCTGCAATTACAGCTGCAAGTCTTTTTGGGGATGTTCTAAAAGCTTTGCACATCTAGAGAGTGACATTTTTGCCCATTCTTCTTTGCAAAATAGCGCAAGCACTGTCAGATTGTTTGGAGAGCATCTGTGAACAGCAATTTTCAAGTCTTGCCACAGGTTTTCTTCTAATGCCGCGTACACACACGAGCGGAATTTCTGTCCAAAAAATCTTGGATGGTTTTTCCGACGGAATTCCGCTCAGCTTGTCTTGCATACACTCTGTCACACAAAAGTTCTCTGAACTTTCCACCATCAAGAACGCGGTGATGTACATCAGTACGACGAGCCAAGAAAATTAAGTTAAATTCTTCCGAACATGCGTCGAATTGTGAGCATGTGTGATTTTTTGCGCGTCCGAATTGCATACAGACGATCGCATTTTCGGATAGGAACTTTTCCCGACCGAAAAATAGAGAACATGCTCTCAATCTTTTTCTGGCTGGAATTCCACCAGCAAAAGACCAATAAGGCATACACATGGTTGCATTTTCTGACATAAAGCTCTCATCAGAGTTTTGCTGGCGGCATTTCCGAACATGTGTACGCGGCATAAGATTTCCCTGTATTTGGCCCCATACATCTCCCCATCTACTTTTACCAGCTTCCCTGTCCCTGCTGAAGAAAAGCATTCCCATAACATGGTGATGCCACCACCATGTTTCACTGTGGGGATGGTGTGTTCATTGCGATGTGCAGTGTTAATTTTCCACCACACATAGCGTTTTGTTTTTAGGCCAAAAAGTTAAATTTTGGTCTCATCTGATCAGAGCACCTTCTTCCACATGTTTTCTGGGTACCCAACATGGCTTCTCGCAAACTGCAAATGGGACTTCTTATGGCTGTCTTTCAACAGTGGACTTCTTCTTGCCACTCTTCCATAAAGGCCAGATCCGTGAAGTGCATGATTAATAGTTGTCCTGTGGAAATATTCGCCCACCTGAGCTGTGGATCTCTACAGCTTCTCCAGAGTCACCATGGCTTTCCTTGCCCGACCTGTCAGTTTAGGTGATAATGGGGTACTTTGATGCAGTAGTGGGCTTAAAGAGGAAGTAAAGGCTATTTAAAAAAAAAAGAAAAATGCAACCTGCAAGGCAAAGGCATAATGAGCTAGTATGCATTGCATACTAGCTCATTATGAATAACTTACCTGAGAACGAAGCCCCCGAAGTGGTCCTCCATCTTCATCTTCGCCGCTGCCATGTATCCCAGAGTGACTTCCGGGTCTCGCTGCTCCAGCACTGTGATTCGCCGGAGCCGTAATGACGTCACTCCTACGCATGCGCACGGGAGCGGACACGAGCGGCATATCGCCGTGATCTGCGGCCTGCTCAGTGCGCCTGCACACCGCTGTCTAGGGCGCATGCGCCCTAGACAGCGGTGCCTGTCTTTTTGTAAACATCTCTTAAACTGTATAGGTTTAGGAGATATTTCTTGAAGATTAAGGCTTACCTGTAGGTCAAAGTGGTTTGTAAGGGTTTACAACCACTTTAAGCACCATATGGTGTGACCAAATTCCAATATTTTTGTTTGTTTACTGAATATGTTCAGGTGTTTTAAATAGCCTTGCAGGATTCAAATGTCACTTTTTTATGTGTGCGCTGTAATCTTCTGTTCTGTTTGCATGGTCTTATAGCTGCACTATCTTTAATATGATGCATTTTTAGGGTATGCCCCCCAAGTCTTTGTTTGTCTATTGTATGGGTCCTTACCAGATCCCTTGAGCTGGAGCACCCCATCCTCCCACCATTACCCATAATTAGCATCCACCTGTGTTATAGAAGGAGTCCTCTTAGTTCTCACATAAAGAAGAGTATATTTCTGGTTGAGAAGCAGGATCTTTCATTCTATTAACCACTTAACAACCGCCCATTGCCGAATAACGGCTTCAGGGCGGTTGTTTAACTCTGAGAGGCCGTTAATTAACGGCCTCCCAGAATTCTGCTCTCGCCCCCCTGGGGCGCGCACACGAGATCATCCGTGACCGCCGGGTCCAGTGGACCCGGTGCATCACGGATCACGGTAAACGGCCGCTCGTCGCGGGCGTTTACCACGTGATCGCTCCGTCAAATGACGGAGTGATCACTTGTAAACAGACCGGCGTCATAACATGACGCCGGTTCCTCCCTCCCCCTCTCTGTACCGATGGGTACAGCGGAGGGGAAAGAGATCGGTGTCAGCAGCGATGTGGGCTGCATCTGCAGTGCCCACATCGCTGCTCATCGAATTTAACCCCTCAATTCCCTGCTAATACTCTGCAATACCAGCTCATACTCTGCAATACCCCCAATACTCTGCCAATACTCTGCAATACTCTGCAGTACCCCCCATTACTCTGCAGTACCCCCGCCATTACTCTGCAGTACCCTGCCATTACTCTGCAGTACCCCCGCCATTACTCTGAAGTACCCCCGCCATTACTCTGCAGTACCCTGCCATTACTCTGCAGTACCCTGCCATTACTCTACAGTACCCCCCATTACTCTGCAGTACCCTGCCATTACTCTGCAGTACCCTGCCATTACTCTGCAGTACCCCCCATTACTCTGCAGTACCCGCCATTACTCTGCAGTACCCCGCCATTACTCTGCAGTACCCGCCATTACTCTGCAGTACCCTGCCATTACTCTGCAGTACCCGCCATTACTCTGCAGTACCCGCCATTACTCTGCAGTACCCCGCCATTACTCTGCAGTACCCTGCCATTACTCTGCAGTACCCCCCATTACTCTGCAGTACCCCCCAATACTCTGCAATACCCCCCAATACTCTGCAATACCCCCCAATACCCCACCAATACCCCACAATACCCTGCCATAAATTGCCATACCCAGCCATACTCGGAGATACCCAGCCATACTCGGTGATACCCTGCAATACCCAGCCATAGACGCCCCCCCACCCCTCACCACCCTCCGGTGCTTCTACCAACTCGCCAGTACGATCAAAGCCAGAATCTTTTTTTTATTTTTTATTTCAGGCTTCCCAGCCTAGAGGTGAGATGTGGGGTCATATTGACCCCCAGATTTCACTGTAAAGAGGACCTGTCACCCCATATTCCTATTACAAGGGATGTTTACATTCCTTGTAATAGGAATAAAAGTGATCAAAAACTTATTTTTGGGGAAAAAAATGTCAAACTAAAATAAATAAAGTAAAATGAACAATAAAAAAAATAAAAAATTTAAAGCGCCCCTGTCCCCATGTGCTCGCATGCAGAAGCGAACGCATGCGTAAGCCCCGTCCACATATGAAAACGGTGTTCAAACCACACATGTGAGTTATCGCCGCGAACATTAGAGTGAGAGCAATAATTCTAGCCCTAGACCTCCTCTGCAACTCAAAACATGTAACCAGTAAAAAAAATTTAAAGCGTCGCCTATGGGGATTTTTTAAGTAGCGACGTTTGGCGCCATACCACGGGCATGTGCAATTTTGAAGAGTGACATGTTTGATATCTATTTACTCAGCATAACTTCATCTTTCACTTTATGCAAAAATTGGGCTAACTTTACTGTTTTTTTTGTGTTTTTTAAGCACAAAACTGTTTTTCCCCCAAAAAAACGCGTTCGAAAAATTGCTGCGCAAATACCGTGTGAGATAAAAATTTGCAACGACCACCATTGTATTCTCCAGGGTCTTTGCTAAAAAAAAATATATAATGTTTTGGGGTTCTCTGTAATTTTCTAGCAAATAAATGATGATTTTTACATGTAGGAGAGAAATGTCAGAATTGTCCTGGGTGCTCAAAAACGCCTGATGGCGCTCCCTGCATGTTGGGCCTCTGTATGTGGCCACACTGTGTAAAAGTCTCACACATGTGGTATCGCTGTACTCGGGAGTAATAGCAGAATGTGTTTTGGGGTGTAATTTGTGGTATGCATATGCTGTGTGTGAGAAATAACCTGATAATATGACAATTTTGTGGAAAAAAAAAAAAAAGGAAAAAATATCTTGATTTTGCAAAGAATTGTGGGAAAAAATGACAACTTCAAAAAACTCATCATGCCTCTTACTAAATACATTGGAATGTCTTCTTTCCAAAAAGGGGTCATTTGGGGGGTATTTGTACTTTTATGGCATGTTAGGGTCTCAAGAATTGAAATAGGCCGTCAGTCCTTCAGGTGTGATCAATTTTCAGATATTGGCACCATAGCTTGTGGACTCTATAACTTTCACAAAGACCAAATAATATCCACCAATTTGTACTTATTTTTACCAAAGATATGTAGTAGTATAAATTTTGGCCAAAATTTATGAAGAAAAAATGACTAATCTGCTAAATTTTATAACAGAAACGAAGAAAATTCATTTTTTCGCAGAATTTTCGGTCTTTTTTCTTTTATAGCACAAAAAATAAAAAACTGAGAGGTGATTAAATACCACCAAAAGAAAGCTCTATTTGTGTGAAAAAAAGGACAAAAAACATATAAGTCCAGTGTTGCATGACTGAGTAATTGTCATTCAAAATGTGAGAGCACCAAAAGCTGAAAATTGGTCTGGTTATTAAGGGCGTTTAAGTGCCCAGTGGTCAAGTGGTTAATAGTGTAGGACCCACTGATAATTGGGTATTTTGATGCAGTAGTGGGCATAAGCACCATAGCGTGACCAAATCCCAGTATTTTGGCTGAGTATGTTCAGGTGTTTTAAATGTCATTTCTGCATATGTGCACTGTAATCTTCTGTTCTGTCAGTTTCGGTGGATGGCCATGTTTTGGTAGGTTTGCAGTTGTACCATACTCTTTCCATTTTCAGATGATGGATTGAATAGTGTTTGGTGAGATGTTCAAAACTTGGGATATTTTTTTATAACCTAACCCTGCTTTAAACTTCTCCACAACTTTATCCCTGACCTGTCTGGTGTGTTCCTTGGCCTTCATGATGTTGTTTGTTCACTAAGATTCTCTAAAAAACCTCTGAGGGCTTCACAGAACAGCTGTATTTATACTAAGATTCATGTTGGTTTTGATTGGGCCTGTACTCTATCCTAGAAACCCCACTGACTTGACTCAAAACCCCTTGACACAGCTGTGGTGCAATGTAATACAGTACAATATACAACCATGCAAAGTACCTGTATTGTACCCTCAGGATCCACTGGTTCCACCTGGTGGAGAAAAACAGTACGCCAAACAACTGGATACTTAACCAGAAATATTGTTTACTGTAAAATATTTCTATAGGTGATTACAGTAATTGTGCTGTCATCCCAACATAGGACCACAGCACAATATATTTCAATATAACAGAATATAACAGTTTATAACAGATGTATATAAATGTATTTATATGAACCTGGGAGCTCCCCTTGTTTTAAAGGCTATACGTGAGGCCTCACTAAAGTACTTTAATCTGGGGTCTTCTTTTCTTCGCTAGTTCAAGTCACTCCTTTGTATTTGTAATCCAAAGTAAGGTGGAAGATTAAGCTGACATGCTCCTGGTGTAGTTTCAGTAACTTATTTACATGCGCTGAGGCGCCAAAGTAAATAGGCCTCAATCCTGTTCAGTGTCAGTGGCTCTGCTATGCCTCCATGGAACTGCACATTCCAGTAAGGCCTGTACGTGATAGATCAGTTGCTACTCCTCTTCAGACACAATGTGTCCCAGGTAATTCACTGAGGGCTGGTAGAACTGACATTTCTCCATAGAGAGTTTCAGGCCTTCCTCATGAAGTCTCTTCAGGACCTTTTCCATGCATTCTTCCTGTTCTTCCAACGTTCTTCCAAACACTATTATGTCATCCAGGTAGACCAGTACTTCTATTAGGTTCATGTTACCCACTGTTTTTTTCCATCAATCTCTGGAAAATTGCTGGGGCCCCAGACAGTCCTTGCCACATCCGGATGAACTCAAAGAACCCCACCGGGGTGATGAAAGCAATTTTCTCTCTATCTTCAGGGCGCATGGGGATCTGATAGTACCCACTTTTCAGGGCCAGCACACTGAACCACTTCACCCCTGACAGGCTCTGCAGGGCATCTTCTATCCGAGGTGTGGTGTATTGGTCAGGAATGGTCCTCCAGTTCAGGGTCCTATAATCAATAGACCCGTTCTTCTTCCTCACCACCACGATTGGGGAGGCATAAGGACTCCTGGACTCATGGATAATGCCTGTTTGGCGTGGGATTCAGTGTGGATTCAATTACAGCAACCAGGCGCCCAGTCGACTGCTTCACTGGGGCCCTCCAAAGTTTTCCACCGGCTGCTTGAACTTGGCCTCAGGTACTATGCTTGGGCACACTTGTCTGAAATGTCCTACACCTCCACATTTGAAACAGATTTTCTGTACTGGTTTTGTGGGGCGGCTGGGGGTCTCCTGAGACTTTTGTGAGGAGGCCTCTTCTGTCTGGGTATTTGCCAGATGAGTCATCAGCATTGCCATCATCTCCAGTATCTCCTTCTGGATCTGGAGCAACTTTTCCAGCCCAGTCTGGCTTGCAGAGATGTGTTGAGGGGGCAACAGCCATGACCCTTGTTCAGTGCCCGCTGCCAGTACACTGAGTTCCCAGGTATCCGAGGGGACATCTACCTGCTGCACTTTGGCACTGGGAGCATTGGGGGACTGGAGCTTCCTCCGTTTTTGGTCCCTCTCCATCTCCATCTTATCTGCTTCATTCATCTTCTTGATAAGTACCTCATATGGAGTAGAGAGGTCTTCCAATACTGTTTCAGAGCCATCTTGATATTATCACTCCTCAACCCTGTAGTCACAGATCTGCAGAATTTCTTCTGGATTAACTCTGCTCCAAAGTGTTCTCCCACTCCTTCTTCCTGGCTTGCAGACAGCAGGCGGTCTTTAAGCTCAATAGCCTGGAACAAGAAGTTCTGAGGAGTCTCTTTGATATCCTAAGTTATATTCATCAATCTGTGATACAGTTCAGCGGTGTCATTCCAGTCTTCCTCTCCAGCATGTCTCTGACACTTGAGCCTGGGCTGATGACATGGATTACAGCCCCTCTGATTTCGGATTCCTTTCTGTAACCCTAACTCTACTTGGTGTAGGACAGCTTGTACTTCTGTCCCTTTTCTCCTATCTGACCATCAATGTGAAAAACTTTCCGGATAGTTAAGCGGCCCTGGTTGTTTCTTCACAGGGTTAAGCATCACTTGTTCATCCATCTGATCTTCTATAGAGGCATGTGCTTCACTGATGCGCTCAACCATTAATCTGGAGGTCTTCTGAAACTTTTCTTGTATATATCGCAATACTGTCTCTTCAGGTCGGCCAACTGTTGCTCTGCCTGTGATTTTCCAGAAACCCCACTTTGACTGGATCCATGGTTATGCCAAGGGGGCAGGCTTGCTAGTAGAGTGACAGAAATCCCGGACGAGCCCCCACATGTAGCATTTACCCCCGAAGGGGCTGCTGGTTTTGGGCATAACAGTTTATAACAGATGTATATACATGTATTTATATAAACCTGGGAGCTCCCCTTGTTTTAAAGGCTATACGTGAGGCCTCACTAAAATACTTTAATCCGGGGTCTTCTTTTCTTTGCTAGATCAAGTCACTCCTTTGTATTTGTAATCCAAAGTAAGGTGGTAGATTAAGCTGACATGCTCCTGGTGTAGTTTCAGTAACTTATTTACATGCACTGAGGCACCAAAGTAAATAGGCCTCAATCCTGTTCAGTGTCAGTGGCTCTGTTACGCCTCCATGGAACTGCAGATTCCAGTGAGGCCTGTACGTGAGTCTAACTGTATGCAAAAGTTAACAAATGGTGGGCCGTAGCCCGCTAACCAACTGGATCAGAGTTCCGTGTGATCACTTTGGTCCTGTGACAGTAGCTTATCTTTCTGTCAGCAAGGTCAGACGCACTGTATCACTCCGTCAGGTCACCTCACAAACGTGAGCAGTCTGTCGCTCCGTAATAGCTATTAGCCGCTGCCTCTCGGGACACCCCTCCGCAGATCCGCACAGGCAGGTAACATGGTCTGAAGAGACCTAAAATGGCCACTGCTGTCCCTTATATTCCCTACCCAGCAGGCACTGCGTAAGAGAGTATTCATGAGTAGATCACGCACAAACTCCTGGGTAAAAAGGTCAACCTTCAGAGTCCAAACAAACAGTCACTTCCTGTACAAGTCTTTAGTTTGTTCTGAGGTGTGATAAACAGGTGCGTTATCCATATTTGGACACTAGATGACTCTAGTACGAAACCACAGTAATGTCCATATACCTCACATTAAAGTAGGCATAATCACATCAGTAAGCAAGGATGTCAGCGCTACACACAGGTGGACTTTATTTACAAATTAGGTGACTTCAGAAGGCAATTGGTTCCACTAGATTTTAGTTAGGGGTATCAGAATAAAGGAAGCTGAATACAAATGCACGCCGCACTTTTCAGATATTTATTTGTAAAAAAAAAAATCTTCTTACTTCACAATTATGTACCACTTTGTGTTGGTCTATCACTTAAAATCCCAATAAAATAAATGTATGTTTTTGGCTATAACATGAATACCTTTTCAAGACACTGTAAACTTTCAATATCATAATACAAAATTCTAATCTTCACACTTTTTGCGACATGGGAAATTTTATACCACAGGTCATGTGTGCCAGGCAGTACTACTGGCAGACTTGACTTGTTCAAATGAATGGGGCACACTGCAAGAGCATGTAATATATGTAGTTGCGGTGTTAGGAGTTGGACATTGCAAGGGTTAAAACAGGCATCCAGGAGGCAACATAGTGCCTCCGATCCGCCTGTCAAATGCCTCTGAAAAACGCTCACCCCAATTGCTTTTCAGAGGGGAAGTACATGGTCACAAGTGTAAACAAGGCATTGGCAATTCTGTCAATGAACCTTAGCTGGGAACAGCTGGTACTTTTATTTGAGGAGTTAGCACACATAAGTGAACCAATATCACTACAGGTTTGCACAGAAATAGAAACATTTGAAAAGAAGAAAAATCAATTCGTAGTGAGATGTTTTCCAGGTCACATTGCAGGAGCTATATACAGCTGTTACAGCTAGGGGATTGCATTCTGTAAGGTTTTAGATAGGAATCTTTTTTATGAAAAAAAAAAAAATAGTCAGTATTGTTCCCTCAATGTGCACTATAAAAAAAAAACCCTTATAAGTTCAGTTGAATGCATTGCAAGTTAAATAAGGAGTTGCAGGGTTTTAAAATTAATTTTTATACACTACATTCTAGTTTTTTAGTAGATATAAACTTCATCTCATTATCTTTAAAGCTGACCTTCAGGCACAAATAATTGAATTTAAAAGCCACAAAAGATACAAAACCACCTTGTGTGCACCAAACACCTTTGCAAATCCAGATATCACCTTGTAAAAGTTGCAGTGACATCATCACTATGCTAAACATAACCTGTCTAGAAAGCAGAGCTTTGGGAGGGACCCAGCAAGCTCCATCCACTACAGGCTGCCTGCAAAAAAACTACAGTAGGGGGAAGATACAAGACCAGCCACCCTGCACAAGGAAAGAGCGGAAGTAATTGCACACATGTTGCAGGGACTCACATGGGACCCTATAATTCCTGGCAGCACAGGGGGCACAGAGGGAACAGCAATATACAGGCTCAGCCAGGGGAAAATTGAAAAGGGAGCTCTGATGAGGAGATTTAAAAAATCTAATGGGCGTGAGTTATGTTATTTATATCTGGTTTAGAAAAAAAAGATATCTGACTTTATTACCACTTTAAAGATAAGCTCTCAGCTATGAAAGAAGAGAAATAAGCATAGGTCCAAATAACTGGGTGGCAGGAGAACTAGGTTGCATGGAGTTTGTTGGAATGTAAACAATGGTCACTTACCAAATTGGTCAGAAAAAGTTGACTGATAGGTGTGAGCTCTAAAGGTTTGTACAGTATGTGGAGAGGAATAAGGCAAGCTTCAGTCGGAGATCTGCAGTCATCAGGAGGCGTTCCTCCTTCCCACCCTATTTATCAATTTTGGACTATTTGATTCTAGGTCATTGCAGGTATTGGTGTCCTTGAAGTTGGTTTAAAGCGGTAGTAAACCCGCTATTTTTTTATTTTTTTTTTAACACCTGCAAAGCAAAAGGCATAATGAGCTAGTATGCACCGCATACTAGCTCATTATGAAATACTTATCTTAGAACGAAGCCCCGACATCTGGCCCGATCCACGCCTAGGGAGCTGACATGCTCCCTCTGCGTTTCTTCCGGGTATCGCGGCCCCGGCGCTGTGAGTGGCCGGAGCCACGATATCTTCACTCCCGCGCATGCACGCGGGAGATTTCATTCCGGCCGGTCGGCTACTGCCGGATTTTCAGGCCGGGAATCCCCTTGTGCGCATGCGCCGCTGCAGCCAGCGGCGCATACCGAGGGGAATATCTCCTAAACCGTACAGGTTTAGGAGATATTTTTTTTTACCTACAGGTAAGCCTTATTATAGGCTTTCCTGTAGGTAAAAGTTTAAAAAATGAGTTTACAACCACTTTAAGCTGGCATTTTAGGAAAACAGTTGGGGACCCATCTTCAGTTGGTGTCCTCTAATCGGTCCTGTCAGCTCATTGTGAGCGGGTAGACCAGGACATGTCTGAGGTCAGTTGAGATCATCCTGAGGCTGTGTTTTGCAGCTGGGGTCATACCAAAATGAACTGGTACCACAGACACAAGGTTTTTCAAGTATTTACATATGGTACCTTCAAGTGCCTGTTACCTTATCTGATCCAATCTGTTATAGCTTCTTGTTATTTAACCACTTCCCGACCAGCGCACGACGATGTACGTCGACAGAATGGCACGGGCAGGCATATTGGCGTACAGGTACGTCCAATATTCGATGCCGCCCTGCCATCGGGAGCGCGCCGCCGGCGGCGCGCTCCCGCGCTGGTCGGGACCCCCGTGAGTCCGGTCGCGTGACCCGCGGACTCGATCGCCGCGGGCATCCCCGCGATCGTCTCACGGAGCGGCCGATTGGAGGAAATGCTGTGTAAACAACATTTTCCATTCTGCCTAGCAACTAGTGACGCTGATCTCTGCTCCATGTGATTGGAGCAGAGATCAGTGTACACTAAATGAAAGCCCAACCCCCCCACAGTTAGTAACACACCCCTAGGAACACTTAACCCCTACACTGCCACCCACTGGTTAACCCTTTCACTGCCAGTGTCATTTGAACAGGAATCACTGCATTTATACAGCAGTGATTACTGTATAAATGACAATGGTCCCAAAAATGTGTCAAAAATGTCCGATGGGTCCCCCACAATGTCGCAGTCACAATAAAAATTGCAGATCGCCGTCATTACTAGTAAAAAAATAAATAATAAAAAATTATTAATAAAAATGCTATAAAACTATCCCTATTTTGTAAACGCTATAACTTTTGCGCAAACCAATCAATAATCGCTTATTGTGATTTTTTTTACCAAAAATATGTAGAAGAATACGTATCGGCCTAAACTGAGGGAAAAAAATGTTTTTTTATATATTTTTGGGGGATATTTATTATAACAAAAAGTAAAAAATAATGCGTTTTTTTCAAAATTGTCGCTCTATTTTTGTTTATAGCGCAAAAAATAAAAACCACAGGGGTGATCAAATACCACCAAAAGAAAGCTCTATTTGTGGGAAAAAAGGACGTCAATTTTGTTTGGGAGCCACGTCGCCCGACCGCGCAATTGTCAGTTAAAGCGACGCAGTGCCGAATCGCAAAAAGTGGTCTGGTCTTTGACCAGCAAATTGGTCCGGTCTGAAAGTAGTTAAATTATTTAAAGGGGTTCTGAAGGTTAAAGGTTTTTTTTTACCTTCATGCATTTTATGCATGAAGTTAAAATCCTTCAGTGTGCAGTTCCCCCCTCAGCCCCCAAAATACTTACATAAGCCTGATTTCCATCCAGCGATGTGCACAAGAGCAGTGGCCCTCCCTCCTCATTGGCTGAGATGCAGCGGGCTGCTCTGTGCAAAACAATTCCACAGAGCAGATAAGTATAACATATTTGTTATTTTAAAAAAAATCCTTTACAAACACTTTCAATTTGGGAGTCATTCATAATAAAAGGTTGCTATGGTCGTTTAAACTCCACTTGAGAGTAATTGGTCTTTCTTGAGATTTGTGATGGTGGTGGTCAGAGGTGGGTTAAGGAGCAGGTTACCTCTGACCTACCCTGGTCATGTACAATAAGATGATTAACTGAAGAATCAGATGTACCTCTCTGCATTGTGATTCTATAGTCAGCAGGATCCCTAGTGAACTGTGCCTATGTTATAAGCTCTAGGTTATAGTTAGGCAAATAATTACAATATTCACTCTGAAGATTTTATTGTTTAGTTGCTCTAGGTTAATGAATTGAAAATTAACCCTTTAGAACAGACTTTCTCAACTTTTTTTTAACACAGAGGAACCCTTGAAATAACCTCCCAGTCCAAGGAGGAACCCCTGCTAAAAATAACTATGTCTACAACTCATGATATGCTCCTTATACTTTTGGTCATTGGGAAGAATTACCCCCTTAGAGATAGATGAAAAGATCAATGGTGTCATTGGGAACTTATCTGAGAGGCATAAATCACCCATTTAGGAACCCATAGCAACCTCTAGAGGAACCCCAGGGTTCCATGGAACCCTGGTTGAGAAACCCTGATTTAGAATCATCATTTTCCATTGAATATGGTCATAGACCTGCTTTGATTTCTAGTAGTCTCGTTTGCCAACCATATTTTTAAAGCTGCTGGAAATAAAAGTATGGGAGGACTTTTACTTATTCCCCATGAGGGAAAATAGTCATGATACAATGTAATACAGCTTTTATGAGGCTCTAGCGTCAGTACCAAATTTCAAGATCACGCACCATAGAACCACTTTAAATATCAGCATGATTTCCCATAAGCAACCTGTTCTTGTTTTGTTGTCTGTGTGTACCGATTACAAATCTAATTGTTGATCTATCATTCCATTTCCTGCTCAGTGTGCTGTGTCATATCAAGCTGCGGCATGCCACCTGCCTTACACTTTCGCAGTGGATAAAATTACACCCAATTACCTGTATTACACAAAGTTCTGTATAAAACTAGGACGTGTGAGTCACCTTCAAGCCAAAAGACAAAAAGTGTGCCTGCCACTTTCCATCAATAATACTGTACTATGCAGTTTCATTGACATTTCTTGCCATGTACACACTCCTCTGCGCACTTTACAAATGAACACTACTCATTGATGTCACTTACATGGAAGAAGACTGCTTTGTCATGTGCATTTTAACAAGAATAAAAAAGGCAATGGGGCTAATTTACTAAAAGAGCAGACAATGTTCATTTGACAAAGTGGACTTGTATTCGCTTGTAACATCTAGTAATGTGCAAGGCAAAATCCATTTTGTTATATTCCCCTGCACATGACGAGGCATTCATAGGGAACACAGCTTCATTGGCCAGGTACACATTTTTTACTCAACCCTATTGAGTGTTACAAATACAGAAGAGCGCAAAGCTTCAGGCTCTTTAACATACGGTACTTATATCCATGAATGGCCCATAGAACAGCTAATATTGTATGAAAAGAATGGCAATTTTCTATCCTAAGACACATGTTGATTGTTAAAGCTTATGTGCAGCCTGTAATTATCAAGCAGGCTATTCAATTTATATGCACCTCTGCATATGGAAAAAAAGTCTCTTTAAAGTGTAAAATGCTGTCAATTAGCTTCAAAATAAATTTTATCTAGCAGCCACATGACCGCAACAGCTTCATTAAGATCCTTTTTTTGCATGGCAGGAGGCATGGTTAGAAAGGAGGCACCCAGCCAGTTCCTGCTGTCAGTCAAGCTGAGAGGGGGAGTATCTCCTAAGCTGACTATGGAAGTACAGTCAGACTGTGCATTGGCAGGAAATCCTGTAGGTCTAATTAGAAGATAAAGGGATGCTTTAGCATGGTCTTAAACCCCCAAGAAGGCAGGGATCTGGCAAGTATTTGGTGTGCTATTAATTTAGTGTATACCGGTAATTTAAAAAAGCCAGTATTTGGATTACAAAAAAGGACAGAGCAATGTACCTCCAAAGGTTTATGTTGTGTTTGACTCATCCAACATTTATATCAACACAATACAATGTATAAAATCTCTAAAAATTGTTACACCCAACAGGTCAAGTTTTCAGGTTTTCTGTTTTTTTCATCTTGCAAACATGATTTAATCCTTATCACTCATGGGCAGGTTAAAACAGTTAGTTAGGTGCTGTCCTGGCTGGGATGGTACGAGCTAATGCCATGCGCAGTTTCTTCATTATTTTGGGTGGTTCTTGTCTGGGTCTAGCCCACTTGTTCTGTGGCATATACATGAATTGGATCAGTGGTCTGACTCAGAGAGTCTTTTCCCTCTAGCAAAGCACTGAGAGAGTTTTAGTGCAGCTGTGGGTTGTGAGACCCATAAGGGATTAAAACGGAGAATGAGACCCAGAGCAGCAGAAGGATGTCTGGCATCACTGCTCACATGTAGAAACGTTTAACTTGGGGTTCACCCTGAAGACAACAGCACTGGAGTATGCCTCTAAAGGATTTGCATCTGCATGAGACTGCCTCTGAAGGACTATGATTGCTGGACTACACCGTACACAGATATGCCAGGCAGCATAAGCCTGTAATTAGGCGTAGGGATGTAGAAGTAACCTTGCACTTATATGTTGGACTTTGGAATGTTTAATTTGCACTTTCTTAAGTAATGTATTGAAACATTGTCCTTGGCTGGTCTGAAGTTCCTAAAGAGCTGTATCGCAAGTAGGGATGGGCGAACAGTTCGGCCCAAGCATGAGTCTGGGCGAAACTTTGGCTGTTCGGCCATTCGCCGAACAACCAAATTATTGGGTCGTTTGACCATTTGTTCGGCCCGCCGAACGACCACAATGCACTGCGTCGCCACACAGTGCATTGAAAGCCCTTATTAGCTGAAGCAATGAAAGGGCACAGAGCTCTGTCAGAGCCTTGATTTAAGAGACATAGAACAGGGCTCTGTTCAGTGCTATTAGACAGTTAGTGTGCTATAGTAAATAAAAATCAATCGCTCTAGCATAAATAAATAAAATGGTAAATTGGTTAAAGTGCTATATAAAGTGACATCGCATGTGCAAAATTGCATATATAGTGACAACGTATGGGCAAATTTGCATAGAAATGCTTCTCGTTTTTATATAGTTTTTTATCTGTTTCATTATGTGAATACTTTTAAACCTGCAAACTCAAATAAATATCTTTGATTACATACTTCATGATTTGGGTTCCCCCTCTCCTTTTTACTCTATGTTCCCTGACCTGGGAGGCTGTCCACTGTCATGCAGGATCTCCCAGTCTATGGATAGTGTAGGACACACTAATCATGGGGTACTTTGTCGCAGTAAGTGGGCTTAAGCACCATATAGGAATATGGTGTGACCAAATCCCTATATTTTTTGATAACGTTTTTTGAAAATGTCTAGGTGTTTTTAAAAAGCCTTGCTGGAGGTAAATGTTAGTTTTACATGTGCGCGCTGTAATATTTTTGTTCTGTTGTATGGTCTTATGCCAGCACCATCTTTATGCATTTTTTTAGGATGTGCCCCCCCAAATATCTTGTTTGTCCACTGTCATTGACACTTCCTCTGGCCACTACACCACAACAGGAACATCGGATGCAAGCCATTGAAGGATTTACTGACCACCACCATTTGTTACAACACGCTGTTACCTTACAATGGTAAGGTAAGGTAGCCACTGCACACCTGAGGTGTTCATACTCTGAAGAGGATTCACATTACCTATGCACTGAAAGACTGTATTTTCACTGACTGTCACTTGGAGCACAGCACTTCGCTGCATCTTATTTTCATTTTATTTTCAATTTTTTTCTATCCATGTGCACTGTTGGACTCTACCTCATATTTTGTCAGCATTAGCACCTTTTTTTTCTATGCAATATGAAGGTTATGCGATTATGTAGCAAATTTATGCGTTTCTATTTAATTTTTTAATTTTCTCTTTTCATGTGCACTGTTGGACTCTACCTCATATTTTGTCAGCAAAAACATCCTTTTTATTCTATGCAATTTGAAGGTTATGCGATTAGGAAGCAATTTTATGCATTTCTATGCAATTTTGCACATGCGATGTCACTTTATATGCACTTTTTTGCAACTTGAAGGTTATGTGATTATTTAGCAATTTTATGTGTTTCTATGCAAATTTGCACATGCAATGTCACTTTATATAGCACTTTAACTAATTTAGCACTTTATTAATGGTACTAATTTTTTCACTAGAGAGCGACACCATATATTGATTTTTATTTACTTATTGTTGGTGCGGGTTGACCAGTTTGGTGTCTGCTGCAGCTAGTGTTCCGTTGTTTATTGTTGTCCTGGTAGTGCAGAGATATTCTTTCCTATTTAGTGTGCTATAGTGTTCTATTCTGATTCTATTGTCAGTGTAGAATATCAGCATGACCATTCATCTTTACATTAGTGTGAATGTAGGAATAGTTCAGTCAGCGTGAGTGTAGTGACGGTTTAACACAGTATATTTTATTGCGTTACTGCAAATGTAATGCCGTACAGTTCAGTGCGTTACTGCAAGTTTAACGCCATATATTTCAGTGCATTAAGTGTCTGCGTTACGTGAAAAGACCTCAGATCTCATATTTACACTAAAATTCAATAAAAAAATGTCATTTAAAAAAATGATTTAAAAAAAATGTCCCTTCCAGCCTGCAATGTCATGGAGACAGGTGGGGGCCATCTTCCCCTCACTCGTCTCCATGCACAGCCACCGAGAGAACTGGATTGCCTCCGTCGCTGCCAACGGCTCCTGTAAGTGGAGGGCACCGGATCGTGGCAGGGTGCCATCTCCCACCACCGACAAAAGTGATCTCGCAGTGCATCCACCGCAAAGATCACTTTTATCTGGTAGCCGACCGCCGGCCAAACACGAGGATACCGGGGTTATGGCAGCTAGCTGCTGCCATAACAAAGATATCCATCCTCAAAGTAAGGACGTATATCAGTGTTCGCAAGTGGTTAATGAAGTATATTTCAGTTGCATTACTGCAAGTTTAACACCATATAGTTCTGTGCATTACTGCAAGTTTAACGCCATATATTTTATTGCATTACTGCAAGTTTAACACCATATAGTTCTGTGCGTTACTGCAAGATTAACGTCTTATAGTTCTATGCGTTACTGCAAGTTTAATGCCGTATGTTTCATTGTGTTACTGCAAGATTAACGTCTTATAGTTCTAAGCATTACTGCAAGTTTAATACCATATGTTTCATTGTGTTACTGCAAGTTTAGAACTTGCCAGAACTTGCCCAGTATGCCATTGAGCTGCTGGGCTGCCCTGCATCTAACTTCCTTTTTGAATGGCATTCAATGCTTCAATGCTGCTGGAGGTTTTGTTACTGATCATAGTACACGTCCATAGACTCTGTGGACTATATGACTTTTATCAAAATTAATCAGTCCTAGATTACCAGCAGCTATGAAGCCCCTGATGCTGATGTCACAGATTAAGTGTTTTGGAGATGTGGAATCTCTGCAGGACTTCTAGGCTGAGAATGAAAACAAATAATGTTTTTGGTGTGGGTTTCTTGGGCACCAAAGACCACATTTTCTGCACCTGTTTGACAGGTGCATATCATTGCAATTTTTGAAAGCAAGGCCAATTCTTCAATTCCAAAGTCATGCGACATGCCGTTAGTTGCGGCTCCTGCGTGCATGCGTGGGAGTGATGTCATCGTGGCTCCGGGCCAATCACAGCGCCGGAGCCACGATACCCAGAAAGAAGATGGACACTCCGTGGAAGAGGGGACAGCAGTGATATCGCAGGCTCCTGTGTCAGGTAAGTGACACATAATGGGCTACTATGCAATGCATAGTAGCCCATTATGCTTTAGCTTTGCAGGGAAACAAAGAGGAAGTAAACCCATCAGGGTTTACTTTCTCTTTAAGCATCAATAAATCACTGCTCATTTAAAAATTATGTTTTTTACAAACTTTTTTTCATTGATACATGTCCCCCAGGGCATTACCCAGACCCCCATAACCATTGTATGCCCAATTACTTGCATATAAGCCTTCAAAATTTCACGTTGGGGTCCCATAGACTTCAATTGGGCTTGATTTTCGGTTCTGAAATTTTGCGATCTTTGAAATTTCTGGTGCAAAACGAACAGGGGGTCGTTCGGCCCATCCCTAATCACAAGTAACCAACAACTATATGGGTAACAAGTGGGTCTTTACACATTGGGGTATAAAGCTATTCGTGTGGAATGCAAAGTAATGCAAAGACATATATAGTTGCCAAGAGTAACAGGAGTGTAACAAGCAGCCTGTTGATAGCGTGTACCTGTTATAGGTGGCACAGCCTCTAGCAGCGAGGGAGATGTTGTTGGCACTCCTTCCTTCAGTGGTCTGTCTTCCATGACAATGGGAGCGGATTGCAGTGCAGAGGTTCCCACCCTGTACAGAGGTACAGAGGTTCAAGAGTCAAGTTAAATGCACAATTGGAGCCTGTGTAGAGTGCATGGAGGGGCTCACTCCCCTACTGGGGATTAGTAGTGGAAAATGCTGGACAGGTGGATGTGGACATTGGCTCAAAGTGTCTCTCCTAAATGCACATTACAGAGGTGTACATTATCATGGGGAACCAAGAGTTAACTGGAGAACAGTTGCAGTGCAAGTGGACATGGTGCATGTTCATTCAGTATTTCCCCACGCCAGCCTCGGTCTGGTCCCAATGCATTGATAAAGATGGAACAAAGCAAAAGTATCCCATGCGTGCATAGTACAGAGATGTTGTCACAAGGTGCCTAACATAGCCCAAAAGAACACCGGGGTAGGCCTTCCATGTGACCCAGTACTTGGCGACCAACGAGTTAATGCAAAAACATGAAGGATGTGACAATCACTACCCTAGTTCAGTGGACATATGTAACCAAACAATAACAGCTGTGTTTTGTTTTTTTAAAGCAGCATCTAGGCAACCATTTTGTTATAGCGTTATACCATAGCCTATGTTTTTTTTTTTCTTTTGTCAAATTTTAGTTTTTTTTTAGAACACAAAGATGCAATGAGTGCAAATATGTTTTCATATTGTGGGTGAATAAACTGTACAAAAAAGTACTGTCATGATATCATATTTGGTCGAGCGACAGAGCAAGTTCTCAATCAGATATACAGTGGTGTGAAAAAGTGTTTGCCCCCTTCCTCATTTCCTGTTCCTTTGCATGTTTGTCACACTTAAGTGTTTCGGAACATCAAACCAATTTAAACAATAGTCAAGGACAACACAAGTAAACACAAAATGCAATTTGTAAATGAAGGTGTTTATTATTAAAGGTGAAAAAAAATCCAAACCATCATGGCCCTGTGTGAAAAAGTGATTGCCCCCTAAACCTAATAACTGGTTGGGCCCCCCTTAGCAGCAACAACTGCAACCAAGCGTTTGCGATAACGTGCAATGAGGCTTGTACAGCGTCCTGGAGGAATTTTGGCCCACTCATCTTTGCAGAATTGTCCTAATTCAGTTACATTAGAGGGTTTTCGAGCATGAACGGCCTTTTTAAGGTCATACCACAACATCTCAATAGGATTCAGGTCAGGACTTTGGCTAGGCCACTCCAAAGTCTTCATTTTGTTTTTCTTCAGCCATTCGGTGGTGGACTTGCTGGTGTGTTTAGGATCATTGTCCTGCTGCAGAACCCAAGTTCGTTTCAGCTTGAGTACACGAACAGATGGTCGGACATTCTCCTTCAGGATCTCTTGGTAGACAGCAGAATTCATAGTTCCTTTTATCACGGCAAGTCTTCCAGGTCCTGAAGCAGCAAAACAGCCCCAGACCATCACACTACCACCACCATATTTTACTGTTGGTATAATGTTCTTTTTATGAAATGCAGTGTTCCTTCTACGCCAGATATACTTGGACACACACCTTCCAAAGAGTTCCACTTTTGTCTCATCGGTCCACAGAATGTTGTCCCAAAAGTCTTGGGGATCATCAAGATGTGTTGTGGAGAAATTGAGACGAGCTTTGATGTTCTTTTTGCTCAGCAGTGGTTTTCTCCTTGGAACTCTGCCATGCAGGCCATTTTTGCCCAGTCTTTTCCTGATGGTGGAGGCATGAACACTGACCTTAACTGAGGCAAGTGAGGCCTGCAGTTCCTTGGACGTTGTTGTGGGGTCTTTTGTGACCTCTTGGATGAGTCGTCGCTGCGCTCTTGGGGTAATTTTGGGCGGCCGGCCACTCCTGGGAAGGTTCACCACTGTTCCATGTCTTCGCCATTTGTGGATAATGGCTCTCACTGTGGTTCGCTGGATTCCCAAAGCTTTGGAAATGGTTTTATAACCCTTTCCAGACTGATAGATCTCAATTACTTTCTTTCTCAATTGTTCCTGAATTTCTTTGGGTCTCGGCATGATGTGTAGCTTTTAAGGATCTTCTGGTGGACCTTACTGTGTCAAGCAGCTCCTATTTAAGTGATGCCTTGATTGTGAACAGGTGTGGCAATAATCAGGCCTGGGTGTGGCTAGAGAAATTGAACTCAGGTGTGGACAACCACAGTTATAGTATGTTTTAACAAGGGGGGCAATCACTTTTTCACACAGGGCCATGATGGTTTGGATTTTTTTTCACCTTTAATAATAAACACCTTCATTTACAAATTGCATTTTGTGTTTACTTGTGTTGTCCTTGACTATTGTTTAAATTGGTTTGATGTTCCGAAACACTTAAGTGTGACAAACATGCAAAGGAACAGGAAATGAGGAAGGGGGCAAACACTTTTTCACACCACTGTATAAAGCCTATTTGGCATAGTTACTGGGCAGACCTCGATGGACTACTCAGTCTTTTTCTGCCGTCACTTTTCTATGTTTCTATGTTTCTGTGTTTCTACTAGTGAAAAGTGTAACACATTAAAGAATAAACAAATTGATCAAAGAATTTGATTAATATATTTGTATCTGAATATTTAAATTAATACAGTCTATTCAGGAAAATACATGTTCACCAGTCAGTATATTATTACTAATCTGCTTATTTACTATGCTGTTTTACAGTAATAGAAGGAACATACAATGATCATTAGGCTATATTTTAGGTGAAGCTTTTTTTGTAAGCTTGTACAAAGCAAAAATGAAGCCTTTACCCCTTAATTCATTTGAATTCATCTAGAGGGTTTGTAATTTTTAGATAGCAAATGACAGGTTTTTATCATAGACTGAAGACACTATTATTATTTGGGATTTATACAGTATGAACAGCACAGTGTTTTTCAACATTAAGGGAGACAGTACAGCTACAATACAATTCAATACAAGCGGGTCCAGAGGGCCCCTAGTTGTGAGAGCTTACAGTTTAACCACTTGCCGACCGGCTCACGCTGATATACGTCGGCCAAGTGGCACGGGTGCACATAGTCAAGTACTTGTACATCGCTCCCGGCCGTGGGCCTTGGGGGCCCCTGTTGTGCCTGCAGCGATCAGATTCATAGCAGAACCGATCAGTCTTCAGGTCCAGGCCAATGATTTCTGGCCTGGACGTGGTGATCGGTTCTGGCGAATGAAAATGCTTCCCCTGTCTGTAAGTGTAAACACAGACGGGAAGTGATGCCATCTCCCCTCGTGGAACTCTTTTCCATTCCAGAGAGAGGAGAGAGAACATCTTACGGTGAGTTGCACAACACTACACTAACACCCAGTACACGTAGGTACACTTGTCACCCCCCCCCCCCCCAGTTAACCCCTTCATTCCCTGTCTCTGTGTCACCTATTTCAGTTTTCTGATTTTTCACTGATCACTGCATTGGTCTCACTTGTGACTCTAATCAGTGTTAGGACAATTAGTAGTATTAGGTCTAGGGTACCCCCAAACCACCCTAATAAAGGTTTAACCCCTTGATCACCCCCCAGTTAACCATTTCACCCCCTGTCTCAGTGTCACTAATAGATCTTTTTTCTGATTGCCGTATTAGTTTCACGGGTGATGCTAGTTAGCCAGTTCGTTGATTAGTTTCACCGTCAGGTTTTTATAGCGTCAGGTAGCCCCATATATTACCTAATAATAGGATTGTCCCCTAGTTAACCCTTTCACCCCCTGTCACCAGTGATCACCGTATTAGTGTCATGGGTGATGATGGTTAGTTAGTTCATTTTTTATAGCTTTTTAGCGCTTTTTATAAATAGTTTTTAAAAATAATATTTTTTTATAGGGCCCCTGCCATATATTACCTAATAAAAGTTTAACCCCCTGATCACCTGGTGGGTGACATCAGTTAGGTTTTAGCATTAGTCAGGGTCTGCGCCGCCCCAGGTAGTGTCAGATTAGTGCCTGTTGCACTAACACCCACACACGAACTATACAACTCCCTTAGTAGTATCGTGTCTGAACAGATCAATATCTGATCAGATCTATACTAGCATCCCCAGTAGTTTAGGGTTTCCAAAAATGCAGCGTTAGTGCACCTGCTAGCACCTGCTTTTAGCCCCTCTGACCCAGCCCCACCTACCCAAGTGCAGTATCAATCGATCACTGTCACTTATAAAACACAAAACACAACTACAGCATTCACAGAGATGGGCCTGATCCCTTTGAACGCTAACAGCAGTTGCTGACAGTCAGGTGCTCTTTTTTCCTGTGCGTTTCACTAGTTGTACCAGTAAATTTAGAGACCACAATGGCATTTTCCATATGTCCTCCATGTAGGGTGCCCACGTGTCCCGGATTACCCGGGATTGTCCCACAATGGACATCTCTGTCCCTGGTCCCGGGCACCTTCATTCCGGGACAATACAGTGTCCCGGAATGAAATAGTGAACACAGCCAGTGCAGCCACCTTATTAACTTAATTTGCGGAACTGGTTGCTAGGGCCGGCCCCGCCTGCCGTCTAGTAACCAGTGATGTCAGCACAGTGAGGCCGGGAGCGAAGCCCGCGCCTAATGCTGCCCTGCTCTTTCCACCCACCTCGGAAGTCGGCACCTCTTCCTTCTCTGGCACCCGGTAGCATGCAGCAGGGAGTCAGAACAGTGTCTCCCGAGTCCCTGACCTGCTGTGTGTCAGCCTGCCCCACTGCTGCTACTGATGGGGTAGCAGGCGGTGGGTCTGATTACCAGTGATGACAGTGCCAGGAAGCAGGGGTGGCAGAGGCTGCCAGGCTGACCCCAGAGAAGCACAAAGTATCCAGACTTCAGTCCCAGAACTCCTCCTCCCTGCACTTCACCGCAAAGACTGAGAGCAACTGGCACCGACAAGGAACTGCAGTAAGCCACAGGCAGGGGCGGTACAAGGGGTGGGTGGAAGGGGCACCTGCCCTGGGTGGTTTTCCAATATGCAGTGAGGGGGTGCATTGGGAGCTTCCATGGTTCTCCTGCCTTATTGCCAGGAGTGACTGTTGTTCTCCCTCATTCTCCGCACTGTAACAATCCTCACTCTGTCTTATCTCTCAGTCTCTTATCTGTGCAGTTATAAATCTGTCTCCTGTAGCCTGTGCCATGCCCACTATGTGCTTCTACACTGCACATGGAGGAATTCCTCCCTAACTGAGCTCCCCTGGAGTCCTGAGCAGTGAATAGTGATTACAGAGAACCAATCTTTAAACAGCAGCCGACAGAGACAAGAACAGCTGAAAGATCCATTTCCTGTAATCACTATTCACTGCCTAAGATAGGGCTCTGAAATTCTGAACACCTCTGTGCTCGCCCTTCTCCCTCCAGTTATTGGATACTAAGTCCACTGTGGGGTCCTAACCCCCAGCTCCCAGAGGAGGACAGAACTTCCCATGTTACACACTTGCTCCTCATCCAATCTCCCACTGTGAGCTACAGCCATGCTGCTTAAGGTAGAGGGCACACTAATGTAAAGGGGGAAGGAGGGGGGCAAACTAATGTAAGGAGGGGGCACTCTTATGTAAGGAGGGGGCGCTCTTATGTAAGGAGAGGCCGCTCTTATGTAGGGAGGGGGCACACTAATGTAAGAAGCGGGGCACACTAATGTAAGGAGGGGCGCTCTTATGTAAGGGCGGGGCACACTAATGCAAGGAGGGGGTGCTTTTATGTAAGAAGGGGGCACACTAATTTAAATGGAGAAGGAGGGGGGGCAAACTAATGTAAGGAGAGGGCACTCTTTTGTAAGGAGAGGCCACTCTTATGTAAGGAGGGGGCACACTAATGTAAGAAGCGGGATACACTAATGTAAGGAGGGGGCGCTCTTGTGTAAGTAGGGGGCGCTCTTATGTAAGGAGGGGGCACTCTTATGTAAGGAGGGGCACTTTTATGTAAGGAGGGGCACTTTTATGTAAGGGGGGGTGCTTTTATGTAAGAAAGGGGCACACTAATGTAAGCAGCGGGGCACACTAATGTAAGGAGGGGGTGCTTTTATGTAAGGAGGGGGCACACTAATGTAAGAAGCGGGGCACACTAATGTGCCCCCTTACATCCTCCAGAGAGTCCCCTTACAACCCTGGGAATGCCACTTAGTACAGTAGTACTAAGGGGGCACCCTGGAGGAGGATGTAAGGGGGGGATAGACCTGCTGTACTCCCTGCGGTAGTCCCTATGAAAAGTGGTCCTAGTACCCACTTATGATCTTGCACACAGGCCCACTGATTTAATAATATGCCACTGCCCCAGCCTCAAAAATTGGCCAAAAAGAAAAAGTATCAAAAATTATCTTTTTTTTGGGGGGGGGGGGGGTGTCCCTGAATGGAAGTCTGGAAATGTGGTCACCCTACCTCCCTGGTACCCCTACCCAACAATCAACCCAAAGAAGATGTTGTGTCTGTAGCAAGCGCGGGTATAGGCATGACACCCACTATTATTGTCCCTCCTGTCCTGACCAACCTGGTCTTTGCATAGGTGAATGTTTTCGAACACTTCCACACACTAGTGGAGTATTGACGTAGAGTACAGCACTACACATATTAGGACACACTTTCACAGGGTCTCCAAAGATGTCATCGCTTTTTGAGAGACCCGAACCTGGAACTGCTACTGTTACAGTTACAAATAAAAGTGTAAAAAATAAATAAATAACCCCTATAATCAATACAAGGTCTCTGTTCACCACTCTTCACAAGGAAGAAACCAGCACCAGCAGGGGATGAGGACTTGCACATGAATCCTCGAGAAAGTGTGTCTGCAACATACTCCTCCATGGCCTTATCCTCTGAGACCGACAAATGGTAAACCCAGACATGAGGGTGTATGGCACCAGGTTGAAGGTCAATTGCGCAATCAAATATCAGTGCCCATCAGTGCCACCTATCAGTGCCCATCAGTGCCGCCTATCAGTGCCCATTAATTCTACATATCAGTGCGCATCAGTGCCGCCTCATCAGTGCCTGTCAGTGATGGAGAAAACTAAATTTTAACCAAAAACAAAAAAACTTTTTTTCAAACTTTTTTAGTTTGTTTAGCAAAAAATAAAACACCAAGTGGTGATCACATACCATCAAAAGAAAGCTCTATTTGTAAGAAGAAAATTATAAAAATGTTGTTTAGGTACAGTGTTGCATGACCGCGCAATTGTCATTCAAAGTGTGACAGCGCTGAAAGCTGTAAATTGTCCTGGCCAGGAAGGAGCGAAAGTGAGCTGTATTGAAGTGGTTAAAGTGGTTGTAAACCTCAGTCATGAAATCTGAGCAAAGAACATATATCTGTAGTGTTTACTTGTTTCTCTCCAAAGCTCTAAGGTTTCCACCACAGAAACACACTCCAGATCCGTTCCAGGTGCGTTTTTGCATTCATATTTTTAATGCATTTTTGGCTCGTTCTGGTGCCTTTTTGATGCATTTTTTATGCATTTCCAGATGTTTTTTTTATTTTTTCCTGTTTTTTTTTCCACTTTTCTATGGTCCGGTGTATTTTTGATGCATTTTACTGCATTCAAGTACATTCCAGTGCAGGGAAAATGCAACATGTTCTACCTTTCTCTCTGGAAATGGAAAGCCCTGGATTCTTTTTTGATGCAGAAAAAAATGCATCGGACTGCATGTGGTGTGAACTGGCCCTAAGTGTTATTTCTCTCTGGTGCTTTGTTCCTCTGTTATCAGCATAAGTCACTTCTGAGAAGTTTTCCTGACACATGAGATAAAATGTGTGTCGGAGAGGGAGCTCAGCACACAGCTTGTCTATTCACAACACAGTTCTTCCGCTGTGTGGAGGGCGTGCGTTCTTTTCCTCAAATCAACTCTCACACGCTGTAACTGCAGCCTCTCCGCCCCCTCCTCTGTGATACTAACAGATGAAGAAGGATTTTAACACAATTTTGCACTTTTGAAAGGGGGTGTAGAGAAGAAAAGATAAACAAGTAAAACCTATCCAGGAGGATTAATTTCATCGCTGTGTATCATTTGAGGCTATTCACTCCACTGGGTATACAGTATATGAGGGTTTACAACCACTTTAAGGACATGTAACAAAATAATCAAAGGGCATCTCACTACTTTGGCCTCTAACATATTTCCCCAGACTTTCCATGCTGCCTACAATGGTTCTTGTTGAATTACATACAGTAAAAGCTCTGTTGGGTCACATACGATGGCTCTTCTAGCACTTTCAATATCCTCATCTAAAATATTTTACTACATCTGTGAATCATTGACAACATTTTACCGTGGAGAAGTCATTTGTTCAGAAATCATATTTAGTAAACTTAGCTCCCATAGAAGCCGTTGATGAATATATTTAGTGTTTCCTGTCATTATCCCCTTATTTTGTAGTTTAATATTGTTGTGACAAAAACTTAGAACATATCATTATTCTTTATATTTGCTGCCTATCATGTAGGGCATGCCCTAATCCTCGAAGGAGCTTATAGGTTGCCACTTTCAATTTCATATAAGACAAGGTAAAAATAGCAAATAAAAAAATCACAAACACAAACATATTGTCAACACCAAGGAATTACATTTAACTGTAGCATTCATTGGCTGATTCTTAGTAGCTAATCCGTCTTTGTTACCTGCTTTATTCACACTGAAAAATTAATCCAGGATTATCTTTAATTAGCATGGCACCTTGTTTACTATTGAAACAATATTACACTTCATAAAGATTTGTAACACCTGAAGACTCTCACACAATTTAAGACAAATATAACAAGATATGTGAAAGTTTGTGAGAAAATAGTTACAGCGGAGTTTCACCCAAAAGTGGAAACTCCACTTTTCTGACTCCTCACCCCCTCCGGTGCCACCTTTAGCACCCTTTGGGGGGGGGGGAGCGGGTACCTGTTTTTGACAGGTACCTGTGCCCACTTCTGGAAGATCCCCACTTCTGGGAGGTACCTTTCCCCACTTCTGGGAGATCGGCCCCCCTCCTCCTTCCCTCGTTGCCGGGCCATTCAGAAAGTGCAGAGCAATTCCTGCATGTGCAATAGAGCATCCAGCTACGAAGCCGCAAGGCTTCACTGCCGGTGTCCCCTACCATGAATGGCGGCGGCAGCACCCGAGAGCCGATGGAAACATTGGCTGGGGTGCCCACATCACTGGATTCCAGGGCAGGTAAGTGTCCTAATATTAAAAGTCAGCAGCTACAGTATGTGCAGCTGCTGACTTTTCCATTTTTCCTGGGTGGGGATGGAACTCCTTTCTAAAAAATGAAACCTAAATCTGTAAACCAGCCCTATCTACAACTGTAGCTAAAGCTTGCCATACACTAGTTTGTGGTCCTGCCACATCCTTTCTCTGCTCCTTCTTTACTGTTGTCTTTGACTACCTCTTGTTGGGTCCTTCCTATATCCATATTTACCTCCAGTTTCCAGGTGCGTACATCTGCTTATCCATAATATCCTCAGGGGCTCTGTCTACCTAATGGGGCATGGTGCAGTATGTGCACATTAGTGAACAGAAGTTTGTGTCTTTATTGATCTGGCTCGCTTTTAAAGAGGAGTTCCGGTCACCGAAATGTTTTCTTTTTTAACAGGCATCCCCTCCCACTGCATAAATAAATAAATAAATAAAAAAATTTTTTTATTACTTACGATTTATCTGATCCTCTTCTGGCCGTTGGCATGAGGAGTGTGGGCATATGAAGCACACTTGCAACCTCTTCCTGGCCAACATAACGAGAGGTGCATGCACCTCTCGATCTCATGCATGCGCAATGTTTATCAAGTGCCAATTGTTTATCAATTTGCCATAACAACGGATGCTGACGGAGGAAGGTCCCACCCTGTTGTTATGGCAACCTAGATAGATCCACCTTAAGTTGCCTCATTTCCTGTCGGGAATAACACAATTATTTGACACACTCCTGCCCACTGACTACTGGGAAAGGATGACTCACAATTCCCAAGAGCACAGGCGAAGTGAGGAAATGATGCAGAACTCTGTGGACCCTGAAGTGGCAGATTTGGAGCCACCACCTAGCAACAGGACACTTTGGGTAAGTAAAAATTTAGAAAAGATTTTGCTAGTTCCTGTATACAGCTCTTTCTGTTTATCTTATGTTAAAGCAGAACTCCAGCCAAATATAACAAAATAAAAAACAATAGCCCAGTGTCCAACCTTTTGACAATCCTGAGCCAAATTGGAAGAAGAGAAATTGTCTTGGCCACACATAATATATACAGACAGTCCCCGGGTTACAAACAAGATAGGGTCTGTAGGTTTGTTCTTAAAGGATATGTAAAGGTTTGTTTTTGTTTTGTTTTGTTTTTTAAATCAAGCAGATCACAAGTTAATCACTGATGTAGATGATGTACCTATAGTATCTCAGTATTAAAACTACTTTTTTTTTTTTGATTTTTTATTATAAAAGTACAAATATTCCCAAATGACCCCTTTGTGAAAAGTAGACAGTTAAAGGTATTTAGTAAGAGGCATGGTGAGTTTTTTGAAGTTGTAATTCTTTTCCATAATTCTTGGGAAAATTAAGAATTTTGTTCCACCAAATTGTCATAATAACAAGTAATTTCTCACACATAGCATATGCATACTTCCAATTACACCCCAAAATACATTTTGCTACTCCTCCTGAGTATGGCGATACCCCATGTGTGGGACCTTTACACAGCCTGGCCACATAGAGAGGTCCAACATGCAGGGAGCACCATCAGGAGTTGTACGAGCATAAATTACACCTCTAATTTCCTAACGACCTATTACATTTGTGAAAGCCCTGGAGCACCAGGACAATGGAATTACCCACAAAACGACCCAATTTTGGAAAGCAAACACCCCAACGTCTATTCTATGAGGCATCATGAGTCTTTTCAACAGTTCATGTTTTTCCACAAGTCTTCGGACAACTTGATAAGAAAATTAAAATGTATTTTTTTTTTTTACACAAAGTGGTCAGTTTATATAGTCAGATGGACCGTGGCAGGTACTCAGGTACTCGGGTACTCAGAGGAACTGTGACAGGTACTCGGGTCCTCAGATGGACTTGTACAGGTACTCAGGTACTCGGGTACTCAGATGAACTGTGACAGATACTCAGGTACTCGGGCACTCAGATGAACTATGACAGGTACTCAGTTACTCAGATGGACTGTGACAGGTACTTGGGTACTCAGATGAACTGTGACAGGTAGTCAGGTACTCAGATGGACTATGACAGGTACTCAGAATCTAAGAGACACACCTCATCCCGATCACCGCGATGCGGGCCCCCGAGGGCCCACAGGAGCAGCGAGAAACCGAGGACATCATATGACACCCGCCCAGGGTGGGAGATCCCATCTGCGGACGTCATATGAATATAGCCCGGTATTGAAGTGGTTGAGTAAGTTTATGATTGTGTGTTGGGCTGCAATAATAGCTGTCTGGGGCTGCATGTGACCCTTGGGCAACAAGTTGGACACCTCTTGAAGAGCCCTTTGGACCTCTTTCATACTGAGGTGTTTTACAGGTGTTTTTGCACTAAAAATAGCACCTAAAACTGCCCGTTCTGCAACCACAGTGTGAAAGCTCGAGTGCTTCCACACTGGGGCGGTGCACTTGCAGGACAGGAAAAAAATTCCTGCAAGCAGCATCTTTAGGGCAGTGGGGGAGCGGAATTAGTGGGAGCACTGCCGAAGCACCTGCAAAGTGCTTTGGCAGTGGTGCTTTTCAGGCTCTATTAACCCTTTCCTTGGCCGCTAGCAGGGGTTAAAAGCACCCTTCTAGCGACCAAATAGCGCCGCCATAACAGCGGTAAAGCTCTGCTAAAACTAGCAGAGCTTTACCCCTAGCCCCAGCGCCCCAGTGTGAAAGGAGTCTTAAAGGTAAAATATCAAAACTAGCTTTTGATACAATATTCATGTTTAATCCAGAGGTTTCCTACCCAGTACTTTTTTCTCTCACTAGATGATGGCCGGCATCATTTACCCACTTCCTCTGGGCCCAGGTTGTCCTGGACCCACCTGAGCCTGTTACTTTGAAGTGAAATGAGAAGTAGCACAGCAATGAAATCATCTCTCTGTCACTCTGCTCTCTCCTCTTGTCAGTATGCTTTTTGTCAGCACATGAACTTATTGGCCCCTTGTACTGCGTCTTCTTCCCACATACCAGTCCTGCTCTGCAGGGATTGTAGGGGATTAATACCAGACCAAATTCAGGTATTTACAATGCTTGCATTAAAAAAAAAAAAATGTAGTCATGTATTAATAATTATGGGGATGCAATCATTTGTGTCCTTTTTATCTGCTTAAAATTCAGCTTTAACCTTGACTTTGTTTGATCTCCACCTGCCTAAACCATGCTGTGATTTCTGACTACACATTTGCCTCCACACAAACTGTCATACCCCATCTTTTAGTTTAGTCTCCTGGAATATAGAATAAAAAAAACAGCTGTGAGTGGGCCTTGGAAAAATATGAACACCTCCAGAGTCTGGGCCATCCTAGGGAGTGCCTGCCTTCCCATTTTTGGAGCCAAAGCATTACAAAAAGAAATAGAACACAATGGTTTTAATCAATATTGGGGCTTGGAAAAAAATAATTTGGATAATTTTATCAACAGACTGTCCAAAACAATGGAAGTAATTCATGTAGTTGAACTTTTATTTCACTTTACATCAACTAGTGCCTGCTACAAATGTAGTACAAGACAGGAACAACATTCACGTGAGCAGTGCTAAGACAAGGTATCAGACAAGGTCGTAGAGCCAAGGGCAAACATGCCAAACTGCGCTTTCCCAAGATGTATGAGCATTATGTGTCAGCAAACCCCCCTCCAAAAAAATAGACACTAATCTGCATAATTATCCTCCCCTCCACTCCAAAACCCCCCTCCCAACACAAATCCCCCCCCCCCCCCCCGACTCCCTCCTAGGTCAAACTCCCCCGTCCCCCAAAAAATGTTTCCCTCCTAAAACAGTTCCTCTCCCCCCTCTAGCATATCACCTCTTCTAGCACATCCCCCCCCCCCCAATCCAACCCAAATATACCCCTAAATCACCACTCCTAGCACACCCCAATTTTCTCTCCTAGAACAGTTCTTGCCCCTCAAATTCCCAACACATATCCCCTCCCTCCCATCTCCTTCTGGGGCCTCCCTCACCTCACATGATACCACAGTGCCCAGGGCAGCCGTCCCTCCTGCCCACCTCTTGTCCCAGCCCTGCACGTGAGCATATACTTAATGCAGGTAGGAAAGTATAAGCAAGTTGTAGATTGACTGCCTAATAAAATGTCCCTTTTTTTTCTTTTCTATCAGTTAGTAAAATCAGTTGGTTTATTTTCTGTTACTAATAAAGTTGTCAGAAAGTACATACTACAGATGTTTGAATAGCCTAACATAGACTCCCTTATCTTATAGACTTAATTTTGCTACAAGTCTCCTGTGTAATTTCAGTTTCTACATTTTGTCTAAATTTCAAGCAAAGAAAATTATTGTAAATGTTAAATCAACAAAATATTGCAAGGTATCCTTTATCAAACAGAACTGATCTTACACTAGGGAATAAAGTGTAATATAAGTTAATACATGCAGAACACCACCCCCCGCATGCTCCAGGACATGTCAACAGAATTAATGCAAGCACTTGGCAGCAACAAGATGGGTTAGCCTATACAGTGGTATCCCCAATAGTACACCTACTTCAAGTTTAAAGTTAACAGTGCATGAAAATTCTTTTTCTTCTTCTATTACACCTGAGAAATGTCTCTGACAGCGCATTCTCCACAAGAATAAAAATGATCTGAGAGATCTCTAGAGAGGGACTCTGATTTTCATTATTGTCACCGGTACATGAAGCCTGTATAGAGGAATTGTTCACTCTTAACATTTTGCTATATTTTATACTGGAAGACGCTGCAGAAAAAAAAATGACTGAAGAATTTGTTGTCTAAAATTTTGGGATTTTCAGACTTTGAATGACTCGTCAAGACTCTTATTCTGTATTCTATTCAGCAGATGTGTCACAGGCCAATGCATACAAGAAACTGGGAATAGAAATCGTCTTTTAATGCAATGTAGAAAGAGGGTCATCAAGGAATCTTAAAGGTTATTTTTATGACAATTTATTTAATAAAGTATATTTCTATAATCTATGGCAAGGCCAGCAGGTTAAAGTTTTGAAAGTTTTATCCCATAGAACATATTGTGCCTAAACTTCAATTTAAATTTGTACTAAATGCCATTTCTAAATAAATAAAAAACATATAAGGGTTGACTTACTAAAGGCAAATACACGGTGCACTTTGCAAAATGCAGTTGCACTCTGCAAGAGCAGCTGCTCCAGAGCTTGGTAAATGAGTAGAAGCTCTGCTGACTTCCATCATCCAATCATGTGCAAGCAATGCTGTTTTTTTTTATTTTCCTTGCATGTGATTGGGTACTCTTTACAAAGTGAAGATTTGCCTAATTTGCTAAGCTCTGGAGCAATTGCATTTGCAGAGTTCAACTGCACCGTCTATTTAATTAAATAGCCAAAGCGCCAAAGAAAAACCAGATGATGAAAAATATATATAGATATAGGCCCCTTTCACACTGGGGCGGTGCAGGTGCTGGCGGTAAAGCGCCGCTATTTTTACCAGTGAAAAAAAAAATTGCTGTGCAAATCAATACAAATGGAAAATACAAAATCCGCGCTCTATGCTAAAGGTATATAAAAAGCATAAACCCCATTGTGTTATGGTGACCTGAAAGTAAGGTCGCTGAAACTTCAAAGTCCCAATAAAGTGCTCATGCTCAAACCCAAATTACTTAAACCGTTGAACTGTAAAGATTCCAAGTCCCAAATTAAGTGCTCGTGCTCAAAGATAGATGCAGGATTCTGTACTTGATGTGCTCAGACAAGGTGCCTCCACATAGATGTAAACTCAGAATGGACCAACTATCGCTAGTATGGTCAAATGCACATGTGGGGTAGCCCCTGTGGAATCTTCTTTAGACTAGTGTTGCCTGGGATAAATGTTCCTCAAGTGGATAGATGTGACAAAAAAACCTCATTGCGCAATAACGTTTAAAAATGTATTCCAAATATTAAAAAAATAGTAGTCCACTCACATATAAGGGTGCCTAAAGCCTGGCACCCAGTGTAAATAGCAGGTAAGTTATCCAGGAAATCTGCCTATAGACAATGGTAGACTGCCACGGTTAGTGCTCGATTTCTGGAAACGGTGGGGCGGAAGTATGTCACGACAACGCAAATCAACCTCAACGCATTTCAGCCTATCAAATGGGCCATCATTGTGATTTACCGTCTATTTACCTTTAGTAAATGAACCCCATAGTGCATACAATTGCAAGACAAGTCATATTGTAACTGAATGGTATTAAAATGACCTTTCCTTTTCAATCTGCAGCTGTGTAATTTTCTGAAAAATTCAATTCAATATGGCTACCTAGAGGCTCTCTGTACACAGATGGTAGACAGAACGCCCCCTAGAAATGTCCTGGGGGCTTGAGTGGCTCAATGATTTTCTCAGAAGTCTGCACTAAGATACAAATTCAATTTTGAGCATCCTCTGCCACAAAAAAAAATAGCATTTTTGGTGAGATATTCCCAAAGGAATATCACATCTAGGGAAATGACATCTAAAGTGATGCAGACCCTGCAACTTTCCTCATAAGAACCCTGCAGGTTACCCCTTTTCTGTTTTCCTTGATTCTGTATGAAATAAAGATTGTGTAGAAACAAAAGTGTCTTCTCTTAGATTCCTTTATACTGTTTTTAAGTTACCCAAGTGCTGCTCAGTGGCTAGGGTTTATTGGAGTGCTTTACTATAAAAGACACAAAACTGTCCCTCACAAATCTACACTCTATGTTCCTCCAGCTGTCCACGCAACATGTATGAATGATGGCAGTGGGGCTTAATTGTATAGGTTGGTGTTTTATTAGCATTGAAAGCAGGGTTTTAAGGTTAAGTTCACTTGTTCGGGCAGAATTTTGCTTTTTATAATAGAATAAATAATATAATAAATAAAAGTGTTTTTTTAATGTAACTTCAACTTCAGCCACTCCAATGTGCTTATCTCTCAGTTACCTCATTTAGGGCCGGTTCACACAGCGAGGCGAGGCGAGGCGACACGGCTCGCCTCGCCTCGCTCCCGCAAGTCGCCCCCATTCAGTACTATGGAACCGTTCTGAGAGGAGCGACTCGAGTCGCTCCGACTCAGAAAAAAGGTTCCTGTACTACTTCGGGGCGACTTCGGGGGCGACTTGCATTGACTTCTATACAGAAGTCCTCTGCAAGTCGCCGCTGAGCTCCCCGCAGGTCGCGGCGAGGTAAGTCGGAGACGCCTCGCCGCGCCTCGCTGTGTGAACCGGCCCTTAGAGAAGCTTTGAAATGTTATGTGTTATCCGAATTTTGAAAAGTGTTTTTTGCTTCCATCAGTTCCTGTAGATCATGTGACATCCAGGAAGCTTTGAATCCCAGAAAACTCTGGCTTGCTACTTCACAAAAGAAGGCACGATAGGGCGTGTTTACCACTCTCATTACTATACCACCTTTCACCCACTTTCTGTACAAGCTGATTGTACAATCACCTTTAGATCAACATCAGCTATCTAGTACATTGGTCTGTCTGATTTGATACAAATTGAATGGATTATTCAGGTGGGTCCTCCTTTAAATAGTTTTGGTAGATCTAAAGGAAATTATACAGAGATTGTACAATCAGATTGCATAGTGTATGGCCATCTTTATACAAGTACATACGAGGGAGTGGACAGAAACACTCAGCTGTCAGGCCCCATTCATATCTCCACATAATGGGAACTCACGTTCTTGTATGCATTTTTTGGGGTGTTTTGGATGGGGCAGTCTATTCACTGAAATGGGCTGCCCTATGAGCAACAATTGCCCCAAAGAAGCTCCACAACTTTTTTGGGAGAGGAAAATAGTATACTTTTTTACAGCACTAATTGGTACATTTGCAGTGCATTTGCCAATGGCAAACACGCACCTGCTCCCCACGCTTAGGATGCCAGTAACATTCAAGGTCAATGCAATTGCAATGTGCATTCAAAGTGCAAAGCGCTGTTTTCTATGTAGTTTTCTGTGCGTCCAGAAAAAAGCAGTTGTGAACGGAGCCTCATTGTTCTTGTGTAAACCCACCAATTTTACTTTCAGGCCCAACTTGCACCTAGTGTAGTGGGAGCACATGTTTTTTGGCTCATTGTTCCTGCAACACACATAGGGCAGCCCATTGATTTCAATGGGCTGCGCTACACGTGGCACAGTAGCTCACAGGACATTTTGGCGTACTGCGGTTTGCGCATTTTTTACTGCGCGTTTTCCTGCCTTTTTTGACGCTGTATTTTCAGGTAGCAAAATATGCGTTTGCTTCTGTGTTTGGGTTGTCTTTATCAAATAATGGCCAAAAGTGCTATTAAAGTGCGACAAAATCATTTTAGGTGTATAATGGTGGTGATACACTATACAATCTGAAAGCCCTGAAAAGTTTCCCCACTGAGTCTGTGGACTTCTTTGCACTTTTCATGCCAGAGTCTTTTAACTCACTGGGAGGCGTGCCACCCAAGTCTGAAAATGGGACATGCGCCCCACCACCAGAGTGAAAAAGTTTGAATCTGGAATTTAAAATTAGCAGGGCCACAGGCATGAACCCATCGGAGGCAGACCACACAGGGGCATCAAAGTCAGGCTGAGCCTCAAGAAGGGGAGAAACAGTGGCAAGCTGGGCATCCAGCCAGGAAGCATCAGCGACAAACTGGGCATCAGAAACTGATTTAGCGGGCACCATATCAACAGGCCGGGTAACTGCCACCGCTCAGCAGGCTGGGTAACGGCCAATGGTTCAGCAGGTTAGGCAGCAGGCTCTGGGTCATCAGGCTGGGCAGCAGGCTCTGGGTCATCAGGCTGGCCGGACGAAAACAAAATTCCGAAACAAAATATTTCACTCTGCGCATGTCTATTGAGCATCTGTGGGGCATTCTCAAACAGAAGGTGGGGGAGCGCAAGGTCTCTAACATCCACCAGCTCCATGATGTTGTCATGGAGAAGTGGAAGAGGACTCCAGTGGCAACCTGTGATGCTCTGGTGAACTCCATGCCCAAGAGGGTTAAGGCAATGCTGGAAAGTAATGGTGGCCACACAAAATATTGACACTTCGGGCCCAATTTGGACATTTTCACTTAAAGGTGTGCTCACTTTTGTTGCCAGCAGTTTAGAAATGAATGGCTGTGTGTTACGTTATTTTGAGGGGGCAGCAAATTAACACTGTTATACAAGCTGTACACTCACTACTTTGCATTGTAGCAAGTGTAATTTCTTCAGTGTTGTCACATTAAAATGTAGCACTGACTCCCAAAGGAGCGGCTGATTTTCTTGGGCTTGCCGTTTACCTCCTCCGCATTGTAGCTCGTCGTTCTTGTCTAGGGGTTCCCGAGGTTGATGGCCCAATAACTGCAGAAACCGACACTTGAATTCCTTTTGGAATTTTTATTTGCTTAAAACGTTGAACAGTAACACCGTCTCTCAGTTGAGAATAGAGGGTATAGGTATGGAAGATTAGGCACTTTGAAACTGCTGACACTTAATAAATGCCTCTCTCTAGGTAATCCAGGGAGTAGCCACTCGTATCTGGATATTTCCACCATTGGATAAGTCCTGGTCTTAGGGACTTAGCAGCCGACACATGAATCAAACTTAGCAAAGTCTCTGCCACAGACTTGGTTGCAAACTTTTAGATGAACACAAAAAGTCTCTCACAGGAACTTAGTTGTAACAGAAGGATAGGAATAGGAACTTTCTTGCGGTATCAGTATCTTGCAGCCGGTCCGGCGATACTGTAAGAAATGTGGATTCCATTAGTGTCCATACAGCTCAACATCCAGGCTGTTACCGAGCAGCCAGCCTCATGCGTGGCCCTCTTCTAAAGAGTACTCCCCTGGTTTCATGATGAGTTGCTGGGCCTCTCCAAAACCCGACACGGCACAAGACCACTTTAGAATCCTACTTCCAATTACTGTGCCTTGGACTAGCCAGTTCCGAGACTCGGAAATGGATGGATCCGCACCCCAGGCTATGAGGGCCTCTGGGGGCTGGTCAGGAGGACCAGAACCATGGAGTCAGAACATAACTTCTGGACCGGAACCCCGAACCACATGACTTCAGCACCTTAAGTACCCTCTCCCAGAATACACAGCAAGACAACGCACCCACTGATTGGCTCCGAGAGAGAGATTAGTACCCAATGCGTCCAACCGGACTGTGTTCTAATGTCTGTCAAAGGTGTTAACTGCACCCATATCCAGGCAGAACATTAGTACAGCCCAGCCAAACGGATGCCAAAACCACAATTTAGAGCAATTAGCCCCAAGACTCAACTATAGTCTTGGGAAAAAACTACATTTACAGACATAGCGGGTACTCTTCAGGAGTACCGGCGCTACAAAAAGATATAATAAAATATTTACAAAAATGTGAGGAGTGTACTCACTTTTGTAAGATCCTATATATATATATATATATATATATATATATATATATACTGCCACATGTCTTTGTGTTTGGGGAATAACAATAGTTTTTTTTTTATTCTTTTGATAAACCTTAGTACTTCAGCACCTTGTTTTTTTTTTCATTTCAAAATGTGTTAAAAGGACAATGATAAATGCTTAAAGATGAACTCCGGCTTTTGTTCCACTTCATGCCTCATACACACGATCAAACAATCCGGTGGAAAAGTCCAGTGGACTCAATTCCGCCGGACAATCCCCCTGTGTGTGGGCTCCGGCGGACTTTTTTTACCCAAAAGTCCGGCGGACTAAGAAAGTATTTTTGCACTCCAATCTGTCCGCCGGTCTCGCATTTCGGCGGACAGTACAGCCGTGTGTGTGCCAGTCCGCCATACTTTTGAAATGAATGGACTTTTCCCGCCCGGAGAAAAGTCCGCTCATTTTGAGCGTGGCTGCAGGTAGCCAAGGAGGCGTCGCTGGCCACGCCACCTGGTATGGACTTAAAGGGAATCCCTACGCCAAAAAATTGCCCCCCTAGTCCCCCCTAGGTCCATATCAGACCCTTATCCGAGTACGCTACCCGGCCGGCCAGGAAAGGGGGTGGGGACGAGCGAGTGCCCCCCCTCCTGAGCCGTACCAGGCCGCGTATGGGGGGTGCCTTGGGGAAGGGGGGGCGCACGGTCCCCCCCACCACAAAGCACCTTGTCCCCATGTTGATGAGGACAAGGGCCTCTTCCCGACAACCCTGGCCATTGGTTGTCGGGGTCTGCGGGCGGGGGGATTATCGGAATCCGTGAGTCCCCTTTAATAAGGGGGCCCCTGGATCCCGCTCCCCCACCCTATGTGAATGAGTGTGGGGTACAATGTACCCCTGAAAATAGAGTGATAGTAGGGGCGCTGAAAAATTGTAAATATAAACGTCAATTACAAATGTAAAAATTAATAATCATAAAACACCTCAAGTAATAGTCACTATCACCATGAATTTGAAAAACAAATAGTTGCAACGAAATGAATAATAATATAAAAAATAAAGTCCCACTTAGATACCAGAAAAACAAAAATATCCACAGTCCAAGACAGTGATTCATTCAGTGGAAAACTCCATCTAAATCCATATGCCAGAAGGCAGCTGAAATCTTCTACAAAGTCGTGACACGTCCCTTCAACAAAATTTTTTTGGACACAGAAAAACACCCCAACTGTGAAGATAAAGTTGTCTTCTTACCAGATGCTGTTGACTACTTTACTTAAAAAGATAGTCAAATAGGCTTATGCAGGTGAATTCCCTGCTCACATGGAATATGCTGGACCTCTTATGGAAAAAACCTTCTCCTCATAGATTCAGACAGGTCATAAAAAAAGGAGAGCAAACAGAATCCATAGTGTGACACCGTTTAATAATAAAATAAATTAAAAAACATAAGGCCAAATGGAAGGCACGCCCTACACAACGAGGAACTACGCATCCATTACGAAACGATTGTTTTAAGCGAGCAGCCCCAGTGCCAGGTCGGGCACCGGCATATGTAAGCAGCCATTTGGCCTTATGTTTTTTAATTTATTTTATTATTAAACGGTGTCACACTATGGATTCTGTTTGCTCTCCTTTTTTTATGACCTGTCTGAATCTATGAGGAGAAGGTTTTTTCCATAAGAGGTCCAGCATATTCCATGTGAGCAGGGAATTCACCTGCATAAGCCTATTTGACTATCTTTTTAAGTAAAGTAGTCAACAGCATCTGGTAAGAAGACAACTTTATCTTCACAGTTGGGGTGTTTTTCTGTGTCCAAAAAAATGTTTGGTGAAGGGACGTGTCACAACTTTGTAGAAGATTTCAGCTGCCTTCTGGCATATGGATTTAGATGGAGTTTTCCACTGAATGAATCACTGTCTTGGACTGTGGATATTTTTGTTTTTCTAGTATCTAAGTGGGACTTTATTTTTTATATTATTATTCATTTTGTTGCAACTATTTGTTTTTCAAATTCATGGTGATAGTGACTATTACTTGAGGTGTTTTATGATTATTAATTTTCACATTTGTAATTGACGTTTATATTTACAATTTTTCAGCGCCCCTACTATCACTCTATTTTCAGCACTACAAGTTTTTTCTCTTGTTTCTAGGGAGCAGCTATTAGTGTTTTCACTTGGTATATTTGATTCACTGATTATTAGTTTATTCCTTTTTTTCACATTTTTATAAGTGGCGCGGAGTTTACTAGCTGTTGTTTTTCAGCCATATTTTTACAATGTACCCCTACCCATTCACCTGTGGAAAAAAATGTAAAAAACAAAAGAGAGGGTATGACAGGGTCACGTAAATTTGTTGTGCCACATCCTAAAACATCACAACAAAGAAGAGGGGGTCTCCTGGGGGTGGACTTTTGAGGCACATACAAATTATAATAGTATACAAATTATTTTATTACATAAAACCAACAAAAGGTAATTGAATATACAGTATACATTAAAAATTACACCAACAGGTATATATACACTGAATAGCATTCAGTGTATATTTGTTTATTTATACAGATGATATCTGATATCCCAATACTCTTTACTCCATTACATAATAAGCAGATTTGTCTGATACACATAACATATAGGGAGGCCCCTTTTGCAGCACTGTCAGTGCCAAACCTTTTGTTACTATATTGCTGGCTGTCATCTTTTAATTTACTCAGATGCAACCTATACTTTAATTAATTTTTTTATTTGTACTTTTTACAGTCTCTATTTATATATATTTATTCTTACCCCATTCAAATTACTATCATTACTTTTTATTTCTCATTTTTTCTATCCAGGTGTTATTCTGGGTAAAACAACTATAAAAGTCGCAGTTCATATGAAAAAAATCTTCTTCCCCAATAGGGGACTGCAGACCTGTTTTCACACCACTCCTGCAGGATCTCTACAACACTTTATTGAATAGAGATAGACTGGGGCATATACCTCGAGCATTGGCGGAGTCAAATATACCCATATGGTCCTGTTCAATTGTTTGTTCTTTTATCAAATGGTGCCCAGCGGCTATTGTCATATATGTTAACAGTATTGTAAGTATTTTGAAATTGTGTCTGTTTAACTATTTTTTGTACCCGTGTGTCACCACCTGTTTAGATACTATATAACTGTGCTACCCTGTTCCTTGCCATTTATTAGATTCTACAGAAACATTGTATCCACACACCCCTGAAGAAGGACATGCTTTTCCAAGCTCCGAAACGCGTAGGGTGTTTCTGTTCAAATGAATGATACGACATAGCATCAATACTGGTTGTATACATACCTGTTGGTGTACTTTTTAATGTATACTGTATATTCAATTACCTTTTGTTGGTTTTATGTAATAAAATAATTTGTATACTATTATAATTTGTACGTGCCTCAAAAGTCCACCCCCAGGGGACCCCCTCTTCTTTGTTAAAAATGTAAAAAAACACAACACACAAGGGTTAAAATAGTTTATTGCACAGCTCCGGGGGTCTTCTTCAGTCTTCAGGGGTCTTCTCGCCGGACTCCTCCGCTATCTTCTGCTAGCTCTTTTACTAGCTGGAACTGTGACATCATAATGGGCGGGGACATCATCCAGGGATGTCCCTATATAAGTCGCCGCACGCCGCGTCTCTGTCATTGTGACCAGAGACAGCGACGAGGCAACATCTCCTGAAGAGAAGAAGAGAAGAACAGAAGAACAGAAGGTGGCGACAGCAGCAGCGGCAACAGAAGTCGGCGCAGTGGCCCGGCAAGAAGAACCGCCCCCCCTTCCCCAAGGCACCCCCCATGTTGAGGGCACGCAGCCTGGTATGGCTCAGGAGGGGCCGGCCGGCCGGGTAGCGTGCTCGGATAAGGGTCTGATATGGACCTAGGGGGGACCCCCACACCGATTTTTCTGTGTGGGGATTCCCCTTTAAGTCCATACCAGGTGACAGGGCCAGCGACGCCTCCTTCACTGGTCCCGGCTACCTGGAGACGCACTCAAAATGAGCGGACTTTCCTCCGCGTGTGTGGGCGAGTCCGTTCATTTCAAAAGTACGGCGGATAGTCCGGCGGACTTAGTACGCTGTATTAGTCTGCTGCAAAAGTACTGTGTGTGGGCAAGTAGCTCGTTCGGAAAGTCCGGCGGACAGTCCGGCGGAAAGTCCGCCAGGCTAAGTCCGCCGGATAGTCTGCTACGTGTGTACGCGGCATTACAATTTGTTTTAATACAAAAGCGATGTTTTCTACAAAGCTTCCTCTGATGGCTGAGTCAGAGGTTGTGACATCATCAGCCCACCTTTCTGACTCAGAGGAAGCTTTGTATTCATTGCTAGAATACATCACTTTTTATGAATGGGTGAGCATTGCTCAGACAGACTCAATCGTATTCTGATTATGAGACAGGAAGGTCTCGGCTCGCACTCGGAAAAACAGTGCTGTATGCTGTTGATAGCCTCATCTACCTACAGTTTATACAGCACATCCAGTGGCCTCACATGTTAGTGAGGGACATCTAACACAGTGAGGCCAGCTTAGCCCAAAGGAACTATGTGAAGTGTAACATAAGTTGGAGTTCAGCTTTAAGGGGCTTCGATCAGACTATCAAAGTCTGATGAGTTGGATGTCGCTGACTAGTGAGGGTGCAGGCTGAGAAGAGGTCCATCCAGACCCAAAGCACGCAGCAGAAATAGGAAGAAATAGCCCAGCCACCATACACCTCGACAGGCCTGGGACCTGTTTAGCAGATAAAAGCAGCTTCAGCTCGATTCATCCAGGCCATGTCCCCAACATGTTTCACCCCACCACCATGATTAATCCCCAGGGGTGGGGAAAACTTGTTGGGGACATGGCCTGGATGAATCAAGCCAAGGCTGTTTTTTCCTGGGCAAAATGTGTGGCAGCCGGGCTATCTCTTACTATTTCTGCGGTGTTAAAAGGACAAGCTTAATTTTAGAGAATGTGTGCTTTAAACCAGAACTCATGGCTTTTGTACAATATAGGCTGAAATAAGTTGTTTTTTTCCGCGCTATGGTAAAACAGGTGTGGCTGTTGCCTACCCGCAAAGCTCCACAGAGTGGAGTTGGTAAGAAAGATATAAGGAAAGGTGAGGAAAGATGCCACTGCCTAAATCTAATAAGTGGTTGTATTATAAAAGTTGGAAAAATAAATCGTCTAATAACGTTTCCTATCTCTTCAAATCACACAAACATTATTAGTGTAAAATCGTATGTGTGTTCAATATAATATTTGCAATCTTGGATGACTAATAAAAAGTTCTATAAACCAAAAAATACACATATAAAATGCTCAGTGTGCTTATTGTGCAAAAAGTGTTCATACAAAAAAGTCTGCTTCTGATAATGACTGTCTGACAAAACACGTAAGTCAGAGCTTGGAGCGCCATCACGTAACTTCCTGTTTGTGGCACGTGCGGCATCCCAGATCTATTGCTGTGGTATTTGCACTGACCCTGCAGCACTATTGAAAGTGAGATTTTAAAACTTTGATTTGAATAAAATTAATTTTTATGGATTCACGCTATGAGGATCATTTCTTTCCATCCACCCATAGGTGAGTGTTCCCAATGACCAGACCCACCATGGAGGAGGAGTTACCACCAGACAAGAAACCAGAGACAACTCTGCTTCAATGCGCTTTACCCTTGCAGGGGTACAGCTTTCTGGTGAGTGTGGAACCGAGATGGGACCACGTGTAGAATTCACTTAATTTTTCACCAAGAGATATTGTTTATCCAGGGACAAGTCACTTTGGAAGTTAATTTAATTTTTTTGAACTGTGATTTTTTTTTTGTTTACACCAGTGGATTCTTGCATATATACCTTTTTTTAATTGGAGTATAATCCAGTTTTTATGGACAAATATTTTGTAAGGACACTTTTTTGCACAATAAGCACACTGAACAATTCATATGTGTGATTATTGGTTTATGGAACTTTTTATTAGCCATCCAGGATTGCAAATGTTATATTGAGCATTCATATGGTTAAACACTAATAATGTTTGTGTGATTTGAAGAGATAGGACACATTATGAGACGGTTTATTATATTTTTCAAACTTTTTTAACACAACTAGATTTAGGCAGCGCCATTTTACCTCCACTTTCCTTATATATATTGTACAATATACCCATGCAGTGCCCCACCTCAGCACTGAATGGGTTAAATACTAATTTTGTATAGGGGATGATGAATATGATTGGATTACTCACCTTGATTCTCTTTCCTGTGACAGCCAGAACTCTTCTCCTGCCTCTGATGCTCCCAGAAAAATGACAGGCCATTGACACTCGCATGTACAGCGCAGGACTGCTGGTCCTGCATTGTAAGTGAGGATGTTGAAATGCCTGAAATTGATTGAATGATAAAGAGAAAGGCTTTTGGGGACCAGTTGTACAGTACTGAGAAAGTCTGCAGGATCAATGTAAAAGGTAAATAAATTTTCCTTATTCATCAATCTCAGTCAAATCGGATGTTTAACCCAGTGAATGCAGAGGAAGGGGGAGCTGGTTTACTGCACAGGAAAATTTTACAGCAGCACAGAGGGCTTTAATAATTCCCTCACACCCCTGAGTGCCATGCTAAATACCTACCTTCTTCCACATTTCAGTGATTTTCACTGTGTGGCATTACTGGCGCTGCACAGTCTTTCTCACAGAAATGTCCCCTGCTGGCTCCTCCTTTTCACTATGGGTGAGCTATAATGCTCTATACTACAGATACCCATAGGAATGCATGGGGCTTCAACTCAATACAACCTTTTTCTGCAAAAAGGCTGTGCATGGCATGGGGCAGGGTCCTTTATTTTGGACTATTTCCAGCACACTTTAAAGTGGTTGTAAACCCTCCCCCACAACTTTGTCCCATGTAAATCAGCATAAAAACCCTAATGAACACTGCTTGTAGATATCTCCTTACTTGCTTAGTATTGTTATAACCCTTTTTGTTCTTTAGAATGACGTCACTGAGCATGCCCAGATTTCCCCTGAATTACGGCACACTCTCTATCTGCTTATCTATCTGTTATCGGGACTTCCTACGGCACACAACACTGAACTCCCAGGAGGCTGCATAATCACTCAGAGTTTCCTCCTACACACCATGTGACCATGTGACATTACATGCAGTGTAAAGCAGTGCACGGGACAGCATTACTGCAGTCTTATCAGCTGAATAAGACTCATACAGGCAAACACTAGATAATCAGCACAAGTAAATACTATGAAATGAAAGAAGTCAGCTAGGAACAGGGAAGTAGGGTTGCCATAGAAACGTTGTATTGAGAAGGAGGCTTGGTTAACAGTACAGGAAGTGCTCAATGTAAGGGAGGAAATACACTCTACTGTGGACTCAGAAAACAATACTTAAAATGCCGCTGCATCAAGTTTTTTAAAGTTTCTTTAAACAGTAACAGTAGGTAATATGCAGTTTGGGCTGGATTACAAAGACTATAGTTTGATAATTACTTATTATAATGGACTAAATGAAAAGAAGCATCAGAGTGGGAGAGTTTACTTCCTCTTTAATGGTGCAATACCTGGTACGTAGTTTTATACGCAATTAAAGTAGTAAAGGGAAGAGAAGAGAAGTGTTACTGTATGTATGTATGTATCCAATAAGAGAGAGAAATAATGTCCATTAGGTTTTGGTATGGTAGCAGGAAATTGGTTATTAGTAACCAGTCTACTTTCTTCTAAGCCTGGGAAGGTGCTTAAAATGATTTGAAACATTCAGTGTAGGTGGTACTACACTCAATCCCACATCTTTATGTTATACGGGGATTCTGGTGACTTTATCCTGATTTCCCCTTTACCCAAATCCCTGATTCCTTTAGCACGCACCAATGACATGAAAACTAACAGGTCACTCACTGCTTAACAGCTTAATCGTTTGGCTCTCAGTGGCAATCATCTAATGAAGGTGATAATTAATCTAGGGATATTGTTAATAAACAAATCTATTCAAAGCAGTAATGGGAGTTGATGGATTTCAGGTGTAGATTAAGCAATTTATTTGCAGTCAATTTCTAAATGCTAAGGTATATTGTATGTCATTTCAAATCTAAACGTTGCAGTTTTCAGCATTATGTAGTTTTGTGATGAATGCACTCTAAAGATATCATTATACTAAAATTAAATAAAAAGTACTGGTAAATAATATAGTAGAATTGTAGGTTTTTGGCACCAGAGTCTGTTTAGGGGCTGGGTCTTCTCCAACAGCTCTGCTTTCAGCACAAGCTATATATCAGTACAATGATGATGTCACTGCTGTTTTAAAGATAATATCTGGGTTTCAAAAGGCATTTGGTGCACATAAAGCGGATCAAGTTATATCTTTATTAGATTTTGAGGTATAAATTTACGTAAGTGAAAGTCTTTGTGCCTGGAGGTCAGCTTTAAAGTGTATCTGGTCAAAATGTAAAATCATATATTTATTTCCAAATTATATTTTAATTATTTCCAGCCTACTCCTATTACTCTGAATGATCTTGAAGTTTTAGGGAGTCTGCCTACTGAACTGCAGAGGTTACAAGAGGAAGAATCTCAGGAAAAAGTCAGTACAGGAATCACTGCTTGCAGGCAGCAAGGTTCCATAGGATGTGTAGTCCTTGGAAATTGAAAGCAAAAAGCAGAGGATAAGCTGCAGGGAATCCAAGAAGTTGTGGAAAAAGATGGCCAAAGGACAGGCAGGACTCGCAGCATGAAAGGAGTAAATTCATATTGTATTCTCAAAATAACTAGTTTGTATTCCTATTACAATGCTAATGTTATAAAATTAAAGTGTATGCTGTGACCATATACCCCCTTTAACCACTTCCCTACCCGGCAATTTTCATATGGTGTCCGCAGGAACACTCTGTCCCTCCTGGCAAATGTCATATGACATCCTTGGTTTCCTGGTGGTATAGGGGCATGCGTGCCTCACCCACCACCTCACTCGGGAGCCGATGCACGAGCACGGCAGCCGCGATGTCCGCCGGGCACCCGCAATTGCTGGTGACAGAACAGGACCAAACAAAGCAAACACACAGATCCATGTCCTGTCAGGGGAGAAGAGACAGATTGTGTGTTCCTAGAATATCCGATCGGTCTCCTCCCCTCGTCAGTCCCCTCCACCCACAGTTAGAATTCTCCCTAGGTAACACAGTTAACCCCTTGATCGCCCCTTAGTGTTAACTCCTTCCCGGCCAGTGACATGTATACGGTAATCTCTACATATTTATAGCACTGATCGCTGTATAAGTGTCACTGGTCCCAAAATAGTGTCAAAAGTGTCCGATGTGTCTGCCGCAATGTCGCAGATCACGGTTGTTACTAGTAAAAAAATATATATCTATAATAAAAATGCCATAAATCAATCCCCTATTTTGTAGGAGCTATAACTTTTGCGCAAACCAATCAGTTTACCAAAAATATGTAGAAGAATACATAAACTGAGGAAAAAAATTATATTCTTTTAAAATAAATTGGGATATTTATTATAGCAAAATGTTTAAAATATTGTGTTTTTTTCAAAATTGTCATTCTTATTTGGTTTAAAGCAAGAAAAATAAAAACGCACAGGTGATCAAATACCACCAAAAGAAAGCTCTATTTGTGGGTAAAAAAATGTATTCATTTGGGTACAGTGTTGCATGACCATGCAATTGTCATTCAAAATGTTACAGCACTGAAAGCTTAAAATCGATGTCTGTAGTCAGGATCAGAGTGGAAGGTGGTCCATCTGTCCAGGGATCAACGCAAAACAGCAACACCCTAGATGATGTCTCCCTAGATGAAACGCATCAGTACGAGCCCCAAGGATGCCATTGCATTGGTTATATTGTACATTTTAAGCGCTTTATACACCTACTAAATGTGAGTGTTCCCTATTTAATAAACGTAATACATTTTTTACTGGTTCACACTATTTAGCGTTTTTTTCTCCTTTTTTGGCTATATTGTTTGACAGCATGAGAGGATCCAGTAAATTACGCTGGCTATTTGCATGAAATTGATGTTTTGTGTTGATCCCTGGACGGATGGACCACCTTCCACTCTGATCCTGACTACAGGCGTAGATGTTCCACGCATTGGCGTTTTACACCACAAGCCCTATTGACTCATTGAGCATAAGCCCATTTGAGTCCTCTTACTCAGGTAAGCCTTTTCACAACTGGTGGTGGTCTTACTGCTGTCTTTTCACCTAATATTGATGTCACATGGAAATGTCTTTCTTGGTTTAGAAGTCATCTTCTCCTCACAATTTTTATGGACTTTTTTCACGTTATACTATTTTGTTATGATAATATATGGACTCACTGGATATAGGATGTCCTGTGATATTATTGTCACTGTTCTATATCATTACATTTATTGTTTGTAGTTATTCATATTTCACTTATTGATTTTTCATGTCACCCTTCCATATATTGTTTATGGTTATTTATATCACACAGAATGTGTAGAAGTACATAATTCTATAATTTGTTGGGGTCATTCACATTCTAATTTATTTTTTAGCACTGCACATAATTTTTATATATGTATTTCAAATAACATCACCATCAGTCCCTAACTCAGGCTTGTGGCTGCCCCAGCATATCTGCAGCAGCAGTCTATTTCTGGCTGGGTCCATTATTGCAGTATCCAGGATTGGCATCTTCAGAGTGGACAGCAAGTCCCAGCAGTTCCTCCAGGCTGCAGCAGGATCCTGAGGGCAGATGTGCATTAATGGCCATGCTTGACTCAACATATTCAACAGGCTAACAGGATAGAGTCCAGTAACGGTAACAGCAGAAACCACAGACTTTCAGTAATCTTCTTGCATGCTCGCACTCATACCCCCAAATTAGACACCTGTCCCATTTTTATACAGCAAAGGACCAGTGGGTCCAACCCATAAAAAAAGAACAGAGAAACATACAGTAATTATTCAACTAACCCTCCCACCTGAGGCAGCATAACACTCCCAGGGCAGCATAAAACTCTACCTGCCTACAAGGTGTTTGTACAGAGGTCAATTGGTAGATTAGCTTTTCTGCAACCTCCCTGCCCATACATGGATCAAAATGTGGCTGACTGCTGTTGAACCAGTTGAATTTTAATCCATGTAGGGCCAGCTTTAACATCCAAAATACCTTATATTTCAATGGTGGTCTCAAATATGAGTGCTCAGGCATTTGGTGCTCCGAAAGCTACATTAGCTACGTTTGAGGGAAAAATAGGAATTTTTGGCCCCACAGACTTGAATGGAAATGTCTAAAAAAGGACAAGTTGAGCATTTGTGTGCACTTACTCATGCATTTTCTCACGTGTAATGTTTTTCATAGGCTAAAACATATGAAGCTTGAATAGACATATAAAAAACACTTCTGAAATGCTCATATACTTGAGCAAAACCAAGTGAAAACACTCAAAAAATACACTGGAAAGAATCTGAAAATCACTCTGCTCAGCATTGGATGAAGCCGTAGGAATAGACATGTGGTTTTAGTGCCTTTGTTGTAAACTTTGAAGATAAATTTCTCCAAGATGCTTATATGTAAATGTGTGTCTGGACACAGGCTTACTTTAACACTGAAATGCAGGTATAAAAAATATTTAATCCTTGTATCTATACAAAATTATTAAATAAACTCATATAGAACTAACATAAGGTCTTGAATCTAACTTTATATTAGCTTTATGTAATTTCTTGAAGAACAGTAGTTAGAGCATGAGAGGAAGGTGCAGCATACTAAACCAAAAAGGGCTCAATTGCTTTTGAAAGTACTGATGCTGTTACAGGTGTGGGAGCAGGACCTAAACAGTGTGCTTCTGCTCCTTTATTGTCTACTTACAGGCAGGAGTAGTTCCAGAACTAAGTTGTATTGCTTAAAGCTAAAGTTTAGATAAAGCAATTTTTACATAAGCACCAGACTTCAAAAGCTAGCAGTAATTACTGTAGTAGTCGTACCTACTACAGTGATTTCCAGCTTCCACAAGAATCCTACAAATATGCTGGAACCAGTGTAACTATGTAAAAACTGCCATACCTAAACATCAGCTTCAAAGGAAATCTATGCTGAGAGGGATACCCAGGCAGTCTACCATTGCCAATTGCTGATTAAGGAGGTGTGGCCTTGCCTCCGAAATGCGTTCTGATTGGCCAACACAGTGGTATGCAGAATGGCAGCTCCAGAACACCTCCACGCAGAGAGAGCCTGCTGGCGTCTTCCAGGGTATCTTCGAGGCTACAGCTCCTGCTGACACATGGCACTCATTAATAACAAGGAAGGATCCATCTGTGGCTTCCTCAACTGCTGTACCTAATAAGCCCTCACCCATTGAGCACTATGTGAATGCATTTTACATTGTTTTTAATTTTGCTACTTTTCATTAAAACTATGCTGCACTAGGAGTAGCCTGGCCCTTTTTCTTTCTTTTCCCTGTCCTCTTGTTTTTACCCTCCTGTTGAAATGTTAGATCCCTGACTATCTATGGCTTCATTACTTTATGAGAAAAAGCATAATGCAAGCAATGAAAGCGTAAAATAAAAAATCTTCATCTGCATACTTGTTACATACATTTTACTCTAAAATCACTATAGGCATTGTATCATCATAACAGCATCATAACAGCCAGACAGCTAGCAATTTTGAGAGCAGTCAGCAATGGTTACTTTCATATTTCCAGTACAGTTTTCCTTAAATGCAGTGTAGTTCGTAAAGGGGTCCAGGCCTGGTTTGGATGTCTGGCAGGGCTGTTTGGCTCACAAGACTGGCAAAACAGAACTGAGGATTCTTCACTAGGTAAAAAAAAAGTTCACATATATGTACTTACACTGTGCATTTATCTGTTTGTTTTAATTCAAATTTAAACAGATTACACACTGTACAGATTAATATTGCTCTATCACATGTGTTTCTCCATTCTATTTGTTCGGTTTAACACTTTAGTAGATGTACAGCATATGGCTAAGTTCACACTAGCATCCGCAGTGAAGCACTGCATGTTACCGTGCAGACTAGTGTCATTTAGGCCATGGCGCAGAGCTGTGCAATGTGTGTTTTAGCGCATCTCACTGCTTTTTTTCTTTTTTTTCCAAACTTTATTTGTAGTATCACATAGTAGCACTTCATAAATGTCACTGCACCGCAGCACAGTGCGCTACTGTGCGGTGACATGTAGTGCCATCTAGTGTGGTGCAGAAAAATGCTGCATTTTTCCACACTGCACCGCACAAAACATCACACCAGCGTTATGGTGTGAACAGGGCACTTAAGGCTTTCTAAAAAAGAAGACATTTTATCCCATTATATCAACATTTATCAAAAAGAACAAGACCCTCAAAGGTCTTTGTTATTTGTATATTCCACTAGACCAGCCTTTTTCAACCAGGGTGCTCAGGCACCCTGGGGTGCTTTGAGGTTTCTTCAAAATTGGATACAAGCCAGCTGGTGGATCAAGCCAGCCTTTTAGTTATTTGTGCACCATTTCAACCTTACAGCCACTAGCATTCTAACAACCAGTGATGTCATCAGTATTGATAAGAAGGGTGTTGATTGTCTGCACAGGATACTTGTTTGCCTCTCCCCCTCAGCACTTAGTGATGGAAAGAAAGAAACTAAGGGAGAGGAGAAACACTGAAATACTAGTCGGTACTAGTGTGCAAAAGTGTATTTGCTTTCGAAGAATAAATCACCTCTTATGTTGGGTGTCCTACATGAGTCAATGCTGCCACATTATGTAAAACTATTAGAACAGTTTTTTACATTTTAGAATGTGGTGCTTTGAGACTGTCCATAATTTTAAAGGGTGCCTTGAGACTGTTCTTAGTTTTAACCACTTGAAAAAATGACATTGAAAAAATGTGCCTTTAAGAGGTATGGGCAGAAGTGACGTTTGTGAGAAGTGACGAGGGTGGCACCTCTCCCACCACCGATAACGGTGATCTCACAGCGAATCCGCTGCAGATATCACCATTATTGTAAACACGACCGGGGCCTGAAGAGATGGATACCTCGGTTGTGGCAGCAGCTGCCGCCATTACCGAGATATCCCTTTTCAAAAAAGGGACGTACATCGTCGTTCACTGGTCATGAAGTGGTTAAAGGGTGCCTTGAGCTTGTCCATATTTTAAAGGGTGCATTAAGCTTGTCCATAATTTTAAAGGGTGTCTTGAGACTGTCCATAATTTTAAAGGGTGCCTTATGACTGTCCATAATTTTAAAGGGTGCCTTGAGCTTGTCCATAATTTTAAAGGGTGCATTGAGCTTTTCCATAATTTTAAAGGGTGCACTAAAACTGTCCATAATTTTAAAGGGTGTCTTGAGACTGTCCATAATTTTAAAGGATGCCTTATGACTGTCCATAATTTTAAAGGGTGCCTTGAGCTTGTCCATAATTTTAAAGGGTTCCTTGAGCTTGTCCATAATTTTAAAGGGTGCCTTGAGCTTGTCCATAATTTTAAAGGGTTCCTTGAGCTTGTCCATAATTTTAAAGGGTGCATTGAGCCTGTCCATAATTTAAAAGGGTGCATTGAAACTGTCCATAGTTTTAAAGGGTGTTTTGAGACTGTCTATAATTTTAAAGGGTGCCTTATCTGAAAAAAAAAAGGTTGAGAAACACTGTACTAGACCCAGAAGCCTTTCAGCTGATCCTCTGTTCTTTGCCAAGAACATATCTCTATCTCTAGTTTCTTATATGTACAGTTATGTTAAAAAAAAGAAGAAATAAACCATTTTGGCAGAATAACATTTTACTAACAGACAGATGATGCAAGACAGTGCTTTATGAGGTTAGTAGTTGTGATTACAGGTAAAAAAAAAATCTCAAACACGAGTCAAATGTAGCGATGATGCAGACTAACAAATGACTGAACAGCAATAATAACCTGATAACAGCGGTGACATTTCTGCCTTCCTAAAATGCCACTTTCTACTTCATCTCATCATTGATCTCTCCTGCACCTTTTCTGTGCTAGTACAATGTGTATTATTTAGTAAATGTGGCTGGGCAAGTCGGATTTCAGTGAAGTGTCCAAAAAAACAAATGAGAATACAAGAAAACAATGACAACTTTGGCATTTTAAAAGCAATGCAGCATGTGATTTACTTTGGCTGCAGGCGGTTATAATTGGCAGCAGAATCCTTTGTGTTCCGATGTTATTATTTTGCCTTAACATTCGCTGAAAACACTGTTTTGGCTGCCTTGTTATTAAAAGTGATAGAGCAAAATAATCATCCCAGCCACAGCGGGAGTTATCGAGAATATGATAACATTATTCAACAAACTTACAGCGGAAGAATGTAGAAATGAACCCTAAGGCACTACTGATCACATTAACCTGAGTGGCAGATTTTTCTTACAAGTACCAGAACTTTATACATGTTATTCACTTCTTCAACTAATACATGCTGGGAAGATGGAGTGAAGGCTAGACAAGCATGTACATTGCCTTCCACACTTGTTCTCTTAATGGCACATGCAATCAGGAGGGTATCATGGTTGGAAAGGTACGATGGACTTCATGGTAAGCATTTCGGAGTAACACGTAAGGAAAGCAGGATTCCAGCATGTCCACAGTTAGAAATGAAGACTCTTCAACAATCTGTAAGAAACAGAAGGATATGATCACTTAATTAAGAAAGGTTAATGTGTAGTGCCCTATTGGCCATGCACGGGAGTTTACTTGTAGTGCCCTATTGGCCATGCAGGATTGAAAATTATACTCATGGACACATAAAAATAACTAAGAATATTAGCTTTAAAGGAAGCCTGTTACTAGTACCCAGATAAGCTTATGCAGAGCAAGGCAGTGGGTTTGCTTTAAATCTACCCTCCTAGCACTACATACTCACCTTTATTTCAAATATGCCAACCCATTCAGCTGCCAAGAGTGGGAGATGCTGCTTTCTGTAAGCATGTAGAGCTGGGTAGTGACTGAGCTAATTGAATATGTGCTGCAGATCAGTAATTTAGTACATGTCATTAGATCAGTATGACAGCTAGACAACTGCTAACTTCATTAAAATTATGTAGGCTACCACTTCTGGCTATCACACTGATTCATTGGTTTGAATGCTTAATAAATAATTGGAACAACTTTTTGAGGTAAAACATTCCAAAAAGTCTCAGACACTCATTTAAATTATGCTGGTTTCAGGTCCCCTACGCAAAAGTAGTAAAAGCTCCCCTCCAGCATTAATATTTTATAAATCTCTACATATAGCATAGATACCGTTTTTTTCAGTAATGATTGACATGGTAACATAGGTAAAGTGGGCTTGTTCCTCTATCTCCTGTAGTGAGCAGTTTGGTGAGTGCTTGGCAGTACACATTATATATATATATATATATATATATATATATATATATATATATATATATATATATATATATACACACACACATGCACATACACACATATATATATATACACATATACAGTATCTCACAAAAATTGAGTACACCCTCACATTTTTGTAAATATTTTATTATCTTTTCATGTGACAACACTAAATAAATGACACTTTGCTACAATGTAAAGTAGTGAGTGTACAGCTTGTGTAACAGTGTAAATCTGCTGTCCTCTCAAAATAACTCAACACAGCCATTAATGTCTCAACCGCTGGCAATAAAAGTGAGTACACCCCTAAGTGAAAATGTCCAAATTGGGCCCAAAGTGTCCATATTTTGTGTGTTCACCATTATTTTCCAGCACTGCCTTAACCCTCTTGGGCACGGAGTTCACCAGAGCTTCACAGGTTGCCACTGGAGTCCTCTTCCACTCTTCCAGCGCCCTGAGGCGACTTGGTTCGCATATGTAGCACTATACAAGTTATTAATTCACTCATTCATTCATTCATGACGACGTCATCGAGATAGTGGATATAGTGGATATTAGAGACCTTATTCTCCTCCAGCTTCCGTTTGAGGATGCCTCACAAATGCTCAATAGGGTTTAGGTCTGGAGAAATACCTGGTCAGTCCATCACCTTTTCCTTCAGTTTCTTTAGCAAGGCAGTGGTCCTCTTGGAGGTGTGTTTGGGGTCGCTATATTGGAATACGGCCCTGCAGCCCAGTCTCTCTGCATGTCACAGTGCATTTTGGCAGTCATGGTTCCCTCAGTGAACTGTAGCTCCCCAGTGGCGGCAGAACTCATGCTGCCCCAGACTATTACATACCTTGCTTGACTGTAGGCAAGACACACTTGTACTCCTCATCTGGTTGCCACCACACACGCTTGACACCATTGGAACCAAATAAGTTTATCTTGGCCTCATCAGATTCTGCGGATATCTACGCCGGAAGTGGGTGCAAATACCTGTACTCCGCTCCGCTTTTTAATGAGCCCCTAGTTCTCTCACTCTGCTCTCTCCTCCTATCACAAATGCTCCTTGCACTGCAGCAAACCTGATTGGCTCCTTGTGCCTCTTCTCCCACCTCTGAGTTCTGCTGTACAGGGTGTATAGTAGACTGCAAGAGGCTGACGCCAAGTCAAACTCAGGTACTTGCATTTAATAAATACATTTAAATATGTATAAATTAATACAGGGCTGAATTTATTTGTGAATAAATATAACTGCTTGTAGTTCAGCTTTACGTTGCTTAATAGGTTATGAGTAGTTTAGTATTTTGCCATTTCAGGTGAACTTAAATCATGACCTATGCAAGGCAAATAATCTAACGTGTGGACTTATCATACCCTCCTATAGTTTGTTTAGAGCAGGGGTGTCCTAACTTTTTTCATAGAGGGCCAGATTTGATGAAGTGAACATGCGTGAGGGCCGACCATTTTGCCTGACATTCTTTGAACCATTAAAATTAAGTCCAAGTGTGTTCGTTTGAGCACTAAAACTGCCCAACAAGAATTCTCTTGTCTTTGTGGCTGTGTGCGGTAAAGAGATGAGCTTGGGCGTATTATTTGGATATACCGTATTTATTGGCGTATAACACACAACTTCAGTTTAAGAGGGAAGTTTCAGGAAAAAAAAAATCATTTTAAATAAAGAACTGTGAAGCAAAATAATGGTCAGTGCCCATCAATGCAGCCTCACAAGTGCCCATCTGCAGAACCCACCATTGCCAGGAATGCACTTACCATTGCCAGGAATGCCCCCACTGTAGCCAGGAATGCCCCCACCGTAGCCAGGAATGCCTTTACCATTGCCAGGAATGCCCTTACCATTGCCAGGAATGCACTCACCATTGCCATGCATGCCCCACCATAGCCAGGAATGCACTCACCATTGCCAGGAATGCCCCACCATTGCCAGGGATGCCCCACCATTGCCAGGAATGCACCTACCATTGCCAGGAATGCACCCACCAGTGCCAGGAATGTCCCCACCATTGCCAGGAATGCCCCCACCATTGCCAGGAATGCACCTATCATTGCCATTAATGCCCCTCCAGTGCCAGGAATGCACTTACCATTGCCAGGAATGCCCCCACCATTGCCAGGAATGTACTTATCATTGCCAGGAAAGCAGCACCATTGCTGGTTATGCACTCACAAGCGCCAAAGATTACCTACAGGAGAATCTCCTGTTTACACTGCGGCCTCTTTAATAGAAAGTCCTGGCTCCTTTGATGGACAGAACAGTCATCCAATGGCAGCTCTGGAGACTGGACTTTCTATTACAGAGGCTGCCCGTAAACAGGAAATTCTCCTGTGTGTGTACGGCGCTCGGTCCTGCCTCCTCCCTGTCCCTTCCAAGGCATATACATCTTTTGTGGCCCCGGCGCTGGGAGATCATCGGGGGCCACAAAAGATATATATGTCCAAATAACCAGGTGGACCATTCAAAACCGTAACGTGGGCCGCGATTGGCCCACGGGCTGATCTTTGGACATGCCTGGTTTAGAGTATTTAGCGAGATCAAAGGGGTCCAGTAAAATAACATAATTGTATCTATCCCTGCTAAAACTACATGAATGAAGCCTTTATTTATTCCAAACTGAAATGAAAAAGATTAGGTTTGCTGGCTGCTGTATGTAAACCAAGCTAATAAAGAAAAATAAATCAATTTTGCGGACAAATACTGTATGTTCCCTTAGTGTATGCTGTTGCTGAGAATGTCTGTGGAAATTATACTGTTTGTAACACTCAGGCCGCGTACACACGCGGGGACTGTTCGCTGAAACTGTCCGCTGAAACCAAGTTTCAGCGGACAGTCCGCTCGTGTGTGGGCTTTCAGCGGACAGTTTCAGCGAACAGTCCGCTGAACAAGGTTTTTCGGAAATTCCGAAAAACTGTCCGCTGAAACCTTGTTTCAGCGGACAGTCCCCGCGTGTGTAGGCTTGTTCGTCAAACAAAGTTGCGCGCATGCTCAGAAAGGATTTTCACGCCGAAAGTTATAATGCAGTGTATAGGACGTCGTATTTTTCGTCCCGTCGTACGTGCCGTTCACGTCATCGCGCACGGTTTCAGCAAACTGTTCGTCCGTCGTGTGTGGCCATGTCCGTCCATGCTAATTTTGAGCGGACTGTTTGCCGAAACTGTTTGACGGACAAAGTTGGGCGAACAGTCCCCGCGTGTGTACGCGGCCTCAGGCCGCGTACACACGTGGGGACTGTTCGCCCAACTTTGTCCGCTGAACAGTGTTTCAGCGGACAGTCCGCTCGTGTGTGGGCTTTCAGCGGACAGTTTCAGCGAACAGTCTGCTGAACAAAGTTTTTCGGAAATTCCGAAAAACTGTCCGCTGAAACTTGGTTTCAGCGAACAGTCCCCTCGTGTGTAGGCTTGTTCGTCAAACTAAGTTCCGCGCATGCTCAGAAAAGATTTACACGCCGAAAGTTGTAATGCAGTGTATAGGACGTCGTATTTTCCGTCCCGTCGTACGTGCCGTTCACGTCATCGCGCACGGTTTCAGCAAACTGTTCGTTCGTCGTGTGTGGGCAAGTCCGTCCATGCTAATTTTGAGCGGACTGTTTGCTGAAACTGTTTGACGGACAAAGTTGAGCGAACAGTCCCCGCGTGTGTACGCGGCCTTAGGGGGTTATTTACGAAAGGCAAATCCACTTTTTACTACACATGAAAACTACAAGTCCAAAGTGCACTTGAAATTGCACTGAAAGTGCACTGGGAAGTGCAGTTGCTATAAACCTGAGGGGTAGATCTGAAATGAGGGGAAGCTCTGCTGATTTTATTATCCAATCATGTGCAAGCTAAAATGATGTTTTTTTTTCTTTTCCCTGCATGTCCGCTGTCATTTGATGTCACAGAGTCGGTCCAGGCTCTGGCAAGATCACGAACATATGGAGAGCCTGAGCTGGTCGGTCTTGCCCCCTCCACAGCCCAGTGATCCAGTAAGTGCGTGGGGGGACAGTCACCAGTTCTCTGCTCAGGGAGCTCTGAGAACTGAGCGATCGGCGATGTTTGATCACTTAGTTCTCAGTGTTAGAGCCAGCGGAGGACAAATGCAGCATCGGTGCTGCACCCAGCTAGGTTAGCATAATTCTCTTTTAATAATGCCTACAGATAATTTGTTTAGTCTAGAACAGATGTCTAATATAGAAAACATATTGTACAGATGGAAAAGTAAACTTCTATAAGTTCAACATATGAATGTAATACTGAGTAATGAAACAATAATCATTGATGCAAGGATGAGAATGTGCTTAATATGAAACCCCTGCTACGCATTGATGAGAAGCCACTATATTTCCCTCTGGACCATGTTTATTTCACAGTAAATGGGTAATAGGAATTATCATGTGTCTTCATAGACAGACAAATGAAGCAAGGGTTGGTAAATATATGTATTGATTTAGACAGCTTTGGTCATTCTCATCCCCACTGTGATAATACAGAGCTGCTCAAAAATAGGTCCAAACTTCATTACATCTGTCACAGCGAGTGCACATCAGCTCTCAATGCAGAAAAAACACCCACACGGAATTAGCTATGTAATTGGCTTTGCTGAGCAAACCTAACCAAGCAAACAGAAAATACTTAAATTATTTAACGTTATTGGAAATTAATTATCCGTTTTATTTTGGAACACTGGGAAAAGAGAAGATTTTGTCAGATGTATAACTCGGATATGAATGCTGCTCATATGTCTGCAGTGTTCCTGGCTAATCCAGTCCTGTCTGAGAAAACAGACAAAAGCAAAGTTCTCTGTCAAATTTATGGAACTTTTTCAGTTGTCTGCAAAAATATACATTAGGAAAAACTCCAAACAATACAGATTTTTATGGGTGGTGTGGGGCATGGTTTAACCACTTCAGCCCCGGACCAATTGTCAGACTAAGGACCAGAGGTCTTTTTACAATTTCGCACTGCACTGCTTTAACTGGTAATTGCGCGGTCATGCAATGTTGTACCCAAACGAAATTTGTGTCCTTTTCTTCCCACAAATAGAGCTTTCTTTTGATGGTATTTGATTGCCTCTGCGATTTTTATTTTTTGCGATATAAATGGAAAAAGACCGAACATTTTGAAAAAAAAAGATATTTTCTTCTTTTTGTTATAAGAAGAATCGAATAAACTAAATTTTTGTCATACATTTAGGGCAAAATGTATTCAGCCACACGTCTTTAGTAAAAAAATGTCAATAAGCGTATATTTATTGGTTTGCGCAAAAGTTATAGCGTCAACAAACTAGAGTACATTTTCTGGAATGTACACAGCTTTTAATTTATGACTGCCTATCTCATTTCTTGAGGTGCTAAAATGGCAGGGCAGTACAAACCCCCCCCCAAATGACCCCATTTTGGAAAGTAGACACCCCAAGGAAATTGCTGATGGGTATTTTGAGCCCATTGAATATTTATTTTTTTTGTCCTAAGGGATTGAATAGTGACAAAAAAACACCCCAAAATACATTCTGCTGCTTCTCCTGAGTACGGGGATACCACATGTGTGGGACTTTTTGGGAGTCTAGCCGCGTACGGGACCCGAAATCCAAGCACCGCCTTCAGGATTTCTAAGGGCATTCATTTTTTATTTCACTCCTCACTACCTATCACTACCTATCACAGTTTTGAAGGCCATAAAATGCCAAGATGGCGCAAACCCCCCCAAATGACCCCATTTTGTAAAGTAGACACCCCAAGCTATTTGCTGAGGGGCATGTTGAGCCTCAAGGGATTGAATAATGACAAAATAATGACAAAAAAAAAAAAATTTACAAAGAGTTGTCACTAAATTATATATTGCTCACACATGCCATGGTTATATGTGGAATTGCACCCCAAAATACATTTTGCTGCTTCTTCTGAGTACGGGGATACCACATGTGGGACTTTTTGGGAGCCTAGCTGCGTACGGGGCCCCGAAAACCAATCACCACCTTCAGGATTTCTAAGGGCGCAAATTTCTGATTTCACTCCTCACTACCTATTACAGTTTTGAAGGCCATAAAATGCCAAAATAGCACAAAACCCGCCCAAATGACCCCATTTTGGAAAGTAGACACCCCAAAAAAAGAGATCGATCGGTGGGTATGCCCACCATTAGAATACCTACCTTCATCCACCCACTTCTAATGATGGACATACATGCACCATTTATATATGCCGAAGCATGGGGGTATCCTCCCACAAAAAAGTTATGCCACGTACACACGGTCGAACTTTTCCACGGGCAAGCCCTCCGTTGGAATTTCGACCGTATGTACGCAGCATTAGGAGCAAAATCGCTCCTCCGCCCCTGCTGCCCCCATGCTTCGGGCATATATGCTCTTTTTTTTTAACTGTAGTGGTGAAATCACCTTTTACAGCGTTGGAGTCGCGGCTTTATGTATCGTGGGAGAAAACGCTGTTGCTGTCAAGATAAATAAATCCACACTGCAACAGAATGGTGAACCTGCTAAGCAAATTATGGTTAATGTTAAAACAAAGTAGCATTACAGTATAACAGTAAAACCTTACCATACCATACCTGCAAAGCAAATGCCCAAAAAAAACTGTAAAAAATAAAACATTTTTTAACACAACCTGTGCCTAAAATATATATATGCCGAAGCATGGGGGCATTCTCCCGCAAAAAAAGTTATGGCGTGTACACATGGTTGAACTTTTCCACGGGCAAGCCCTCCGTCGGAATTTCGACTGTATATACGCGGCATTAGGAGCAAAATCGCTCCTCCGCCCCTGCTGCCCCCCATGCTTCGGCATATATGCTCTTTTTTTTAAACTGTAGTGGTGAGATCACCTCCTACAGCGTCGGAGTCACGGCTTTATGTATCGTGGGAGCAAACGCTGTTGCTGTCAAGATAAATAAATACGCGCTGCAACTGAATGGCGTACCTGCTAAGCAAATTATGGTTAACATTAAAACAAAGTAACATTACAGTATAACAGTAAAACCTTACCATACCATACCTGCAAAGCAAATGCCCAAAAAAAACTGTAAAAAAATAAAACATTTTTTAACACAACCTGTGCCTAAAATATATATATGCCGAAGCATGGGGGCATCCTCCCGCAAAAAAGTTATGCCGCGTACACACGGTCAAACTTTTCCACGGGCAAGCCCTCCGTCAGAATTTCGACTGTATGTACGCGGCATTAGGAGCAAAATCGCTCCTCCTCCCCTGCTGCCCCTATGCTTCGGCATATATGCTCTTTTTTTTTTAACTGTGGTGGTGAAATCACCTCCTACAGCACTGGAGTCACGGCTTTATGTATCGTGGGAGCAAACACTATTGCGAATAAGGGTGACACCAAGTTCCACACTATCTTGCCAGCGCTTCCTATGTAGTCATATGTAGTCATGGCAGTTCTCCGGCTCTACGTGGCTATCTTTACCCTCATAAACCATAAAGCTCCATGTATAGCCTGTGGCCCTGTCACAGAACTTATAGAGCTTGACCCCGTATCTGGTACGCTTGTTGGGAATGTATTGTTTGAATGACAAGCGACCAGTAAACTTGATCAGGGACTCATCAACGCAGACAACTTTAAGGGGAGTAAGCAAGTCTGCAAAACGTTGGTTGAAGTGGTTTATGAGGGGCCGAATTTTGTAGAGCCGATCGCATTCAGGGTCTCCATGATGACGACAAAGTTCATTGTCAGTGAAGTGCATGAACCGCAAGATCTGCTCGTATCGTTTTCTGGACATGAAGTTAGAGAACACGGGCATGTGGTCAGTCGGATGCGTGGACCAATAAGCCTGCAATGTCATGAGTTTGTGTGTGTCCATGTTGAGGGAAAGGCCCAGAAAGGTCTTAAATTCGGAAACCGTAACTGGTTTCCAATCTCTGGCAAGGGAAGGCAACTGGGGATTAGCGGCGATGTGTTGACCAGCATATAAATTAGTTTGGTCCACAGTAGATCTATAGAGATCTTCCGTGAAATACAGCGAATAAAAATCAAGTGGCGTAAAATCTGCTGTATCCACCTGAATACCGGGTTGGGCAGTGAATGGGGGAAGTACTGGTGCTGCAGAAGTGGTGGGCACTCAATCAGGATTGGCGAATTCTGCAGGAAGGGCACTATGGGAACGACGGGCCTGCCTTTGTCTTCTTCTTGGTGTCAATGGGACACTACTTGTGCTTGCCACCTCGCCAGCTTGAACTGCACTTATGGGACTCGCCACGTCACCTCCTGATACTGCAGTGCTGGATGTACGTCCAGGGTGTACTAGGCCGCTGGTGCTTGCCAGTTCACCAGAAGGATGAGCGGCTCTAGTTAGTACTTCTCTGCTCCATACGAGGGACCTGCGATTCTTGCACCTCAACAACATCAGAAGATCGGGGTCGGGTACACCTGACGTTAGCAGGGACCTCATCTTCGTCGTCAGAGGTATCTGTCATGGAGCCGCTGTCCTCTACAGGTTCGTATTCTGAGCCTGAATCTGACAGATCAGTGTCTTCCTCTTCACTATCTGTCATGCTCAGAAACGTGTAGGCCTCTTCGCTAGTGTACCTTCGCTTTGCCATTTTGGGCTCTAAATTTAGGGGTACACTAGTGAGACTCACAGGTAAAAAAGCACCTAGGCTGTCAGTGACTGTATAATACGCTACCAAAAAAAACTGTTAGCGATCGCAGGGATCAAGCCTGACTCTGCGAATGCTGCAGTTATGTGTGTTGTGTTTTGTAAGTGACAGTGATCGATCGATACTGCACTTGGGTGGGCTGGGCTGGGCCGAGGGGCAAAACGCAGTTGCTAGCAGGTATCTGGATTGATCCCGCTAACAATGCGTTTTTTTAGAACCCTAAACTGCTGGGCACGCTAGTATAGATCTGATCAGATCAGATATTGATCTGTTCAGATTCTATACCACTAAGGGAGGTGTATGCTTTACGCGTGGGTGTTAGCGGTACTGGCACTAACCTAGCACTGCTTGGGGCGACGCAGACCCTATCTGACCCTAAAACCTAATTGATATCACCCGCCGGATGATCAGGGGGTTAAACCTTTATTGGGTAATAAATGGCAAGTGCCCTGATGCTATAAAAAGTGAACTACCTAACCAGTGTCACCCGTAACACTTATAATAACTAGGAGCAATCAGGAGGTTAAAACCTTTATTGGGTATTTATATGGGGGTATCTAACACTATAAAAACCTGGCGGTGAACCTAAAAAAAAACTAGCTTCCTAGCAGCACCAGTGACACTAATGCAGCGATCAGAAAAACGATTGCTTAGTGACACTGGAAAAAAGGGGGTGAAAAGGTTAACTGGGGGGGCAATCAAGGGGTTAAACCTTTATTAGGGGGGGTAGGGGGCTACCCTGGACCTAAAGGGGCCTAACACTAGCTGCCCTGACACTTTTTACAGGCACAACTGACACTAAATGCAATGATCAGTAAATAAATGATCACCGCAATCAGTGACACTGTGACTGGGGGGGGGGGAGCGATCGGGGGGGTGATCGGGGGGTGACTGGGGTGAAAAGTGTGCCTATGTGTACCTATGTGTCAGTGGACTGTTGGTACACTTACTTGGATGTCGTCTCTCCTCGTCGTCCGGTTAAAAAGACCGCCACGAGGGGAGTGATATCACTTCCTCCCTGCCTGTGTTTACAATACACAGCGGGGGAAGCTTCTCATTCGCCAGGAGAGATCGAGAGGGGATGGCCAGAAACCAGCGGCCATCCCCTCACCCCGGATCGCTCCTGAAGCGAAACAGACCGCCGCATCCAGCGGGAGGGGGTCCGATCGGACCCCCCACCCGCTGGAAGGCGAGCACGTACATGTACGTGCTTGTGCCTGTCGGTGCCATTGCGCCAACGTACATTGCCATGCGGCGGTCCTTAAGTGGTTAAACTCAAGCTAGATATTTTACAAACTAAGGCCCCTTTCACACTGAGGCACTTCTAAACCGCCAGTAAAACACTGAGTGCTTTTTAAGAGCTTTTAATGTGCTTTTGAAGAGCTTTTCAGGAGCTTTTGAAGAGATTTCCATTCATTTCAATGGAGAGGGGCGTTTTTTCACCACCATGCTAGCGCACTGTCCCAGTGTGAAAGCATTCATTGATTTTAATGGAAATTGATTTTGGTGAGCTTTTCAGACTTTTTTTTAGCATGAAAGCACCTGAAAAGCGCCTCAGTGTGAAAGGGGTCTAAAGGGTTCTGTATGACAGTCTAAACAAGTCCTAAATCCAGGTGCTATGGGATGCACAAGCAAACGAAAAACTTCCCTTACCTTCACCAAGTGAGCCAGGTCTTATCTGAAAAGCTATGGGTTTGTTAATCAGCACTGACAATGCTGATAGCCATGCCCTTAGCAACATTTTTCAGGCCACCGGAGTGCAAACAGGCTCAGCCTGCATAAAAGTGGCAATGCTGCACTGAGTTCAGAAGGTGTACTTTTCTGGTATTTGTGGAACTTTGCAGGGGGACTGTAAATGCAGATGCACTTATAATTAGGTGCTGCATGGCATTTTTTTTTTTTATGGAAAACCATAGTTCTACCTTAAAGTATAAATAAACCCCCCTATCCGTTTCAGCCAAGGAAGCTGCAATCTTTGCCTCTGTTTAATTTGCAACTGCCATGATGCTTCACATGTGATCAGTTATGACACCAGCCATTGGATGGTTTGACAGTTTGGTTGACAGCACAACCAATGGGAGCATTACATTTCCGGCACGTGCCGGAAATAAAACTGTTTTATGGATGGTTTTACTTCCGCTTTAAATTAGTTCTGTCAAAGCCCTGACAGGCCATAATGAGCTTCTGGGCCAACTTGCTGGTGCCACTGTCCAAGGTGAAGCCATCATATGAGTGACAATAACAATGCTGCAGAAATATCCACAAGGTTTCAGGAGACCTTAAAATCATAGCAGTATGCTGATTTCCATCCTTTAAAAGCTAGCATGGTTGTTTAAAGGGAACATCAATGCAAACATTTGTTACAAAGGAAACAGCCAATTTTCTCTGCTGTTACTGTATATGTTATATGAATATATAGCATGCAAGCCAGTAGTGGGACTGACCATAACCCTCACCCCAATCAGTAACTTAAACCTAATTACTAACCATGTTCATTAACCGCTTCCTCACTGGCACGCAACAATAAACGTCGGCAGAATGCCACAGACAGGCAAAAGGGCGTACAGGTACATCCCGCGTGGCAGTTGGGTGACCCCCATGAATTCAACCGCGGGGCCTGCGGACTCGATCACCGTGGGGATACCCGCAATCGCCTCATGGGGAGGAAGAACAGGGAGATGCCGATGTAAACAGCATCTCCCCGTTCTGCCTAGCAACAAGTGACACTGATCTCTGCTCCCTGTTATTGGAGCAGAGATCAGTGATCTGTAAAACACAGCCCCGCCCCCCACAGTTAGAAACACGCCCCTAGGACACACTTAACCCCTACACTGCCACCTCCTGGCTAACCCCTTCACTGCCAGTGTCATTTACACAGGAATCAGTGCATTTGTATAGCACTGATTGCTGTATAAATGACAATGGTCCCAAAAATGGGTCAAAAATGTCCGATGTGTCCCCCATAATGTCGAAGTCACAATAAAAATCGTTGATCGCCGTTATTACTAGTAAAAAAATTTTTTTTATAAAAATGCCATAAAACTATCCCCTATTTTGTAAACGCTATAACTTTTGTGCCAACCAATCAATAATCGCTTATTGTGATTTTTTTACCAAAAATATGTAGAAGAATACGTATCGGCCTAAACTGAGTGAAAAAAAATGTTTTCTTTATGTATTTTTTGTGGATATTTATTATAGCAAAAAGTAAAAAATAATGCGTTTTTTTCAAAATTGTCACTCTTTTTTTGTTTATAGCGCAAAAATAAAAACCGCAGGGGTGATCAAATATCACCAAAAGAAAGCTCTATTTGTGGGAAAAAGAGGACATCAATTTTGTTTTTGGAGCCACGTCGCACGACTGCGCAATTGTCAGTTAAAGTGACGCAATGCCGAATTGCAAAAAGTGCTCTGGTCTTAAGCCAGCAAAATGGTCCGGTCTGAAGTGGTTAACTGGTCCACTAATCCTACCTCTTATCCTTAAAGCCCGTTCACCTTTTTTTTCCCCTCAAGTACAGTTTTCTATGTATCAATATACCATTAATGCACCTCTTTTGCAGAAAAGAAAAAAACTGTCCCTATGTTCTACAGCAGACATCAGCTCTTCCTCTAAATTTCTTATATGGAAAAATCCTCAATGTCTTCCTGCTATCCATCCTGCAGGATGCCAGAGCTGTTAATAGAGTGAAAAAGTTATTTTCTTTTTTTCTTAAACTGCCAGTGGCGTGTGAAACACACCCAAAAGCTCCACCCGGTGCCAAAAAAAGTGCACACACATAAAGAGTGACACAAAACGTGCTACGGGTGTTACACGATCTTCCCTAGGATCTTCCCCTGATCCCCCTTCGGCGTTAAGCTCCAAACAGGGACTGAGGTACTCACTATGGCCCATCTGGCCGAAAGGAGACGGACCCTGTTCTCTGGAGGGTCTGCCCCAACAGACCCACCCAAGTACTTGGTGAGGCTCCCCTGAAGGGAGACCCCATGAGAGAGGACAAACCAAGCCAGAAGGCCATGTCCTCCCCCTCCCAAGACTTTCAGGGTAGGCCCGAGGACCCACACCCTACCAGTCACACTGTGACAATCGTGTAAAATCAAACAAAAAAATACAAAAAAGTGAAAAACTGAGGGTAAAATAAATAGTGGGGGAGAAGGAAGTGGGAGAAGTGAAAGTGGCCATTATGCAATACAGTGGCCAGGCCCAAGAATAAAAAAATCTTCTGGTCCTAGCCAAAATGCCCAGCCCAAGTGGCAGGTGTGAAAAAAGTGTGTATGGTGCAGTGACCAAGGTGCCTACAAAACTCAAAGTGTTCTATCCCTCACAATGAGAATTATGGCACCCCTGGACTGCCACTTCAGGGGCACATGCACCACAGGCTTTTCTCCAACCCTGGCCCACAGCCAGACCAGTGCAGCCCTGTCCCAACCAGGAAGGCAGCAGACCACTGAGAGCTTATGTGGAGAACCCCTTGTTGTAGGACTCCACCATAGCTCCCATCTTATTACATTCGGGAAGTACGGGCCAATTCCCCTCAATCACACCGAAAAGGGGCAGGCTTTCCTTCCTGAAAGACTGAAAAGGACAGGAACCACACAAATCTAAGCCAGAAGGCCAGGGACCCAAACCTTCGGCCAGATCCAATGTTTCTCCGTCCATATCAGGAGGCAGTATGCTTTTGGTCCATCCTGATACTAACCATCCAGGTTACCATTACGCCAAGTGGATTTGCATAGCTACCGCCACCCCTAATCCACTGCCATGGATCAGGGATGGTTAGCACAGTGCCATCACTTGGCAACTGATAAGAACAGATACTGCACTTGATCTTAGCCAAAAGGTAGCGTGAAAAAGTTCTTCAACAGCTAATGCTATAGGAAGCTAGGGCTTAGAATGCATCTTTTGAGAAAAGAGAGTGTGCAGATTCAAGGCTATCATGGAATAGGTAAGTGAGAGATGAGTACATTGGGATGGCTTGGGCAGAAAAGACATTAGAAAAGGCTTCTATCTGTTGTTTAAAGTTAAATTCTGCTTGGAAAAGTGAACTTAGCCTTTAAACCTAAACCACAAGCATACTATTAAGATATTTTTTAGCATTAGGAAAATTACCAAAATGCTAGTATCTTTCCATTTCAGCAACCCTACTATTGCAAGGGCATTTGTGTATTCATTCCAACAACAAAAAAATGCTATGGCCATCAAGAAAGCTACTGCTCACCTCCTCAGTTATGTGACAATAGTTAGGGAAAACCTAAAGTTCATTCTGCAACAACTAGCTTCAAACGCACATTTCTGCTGCCTGACTGGTGGCACACTACCTTGCGCCTTTGTTTTGGTACTGGGAGTAATCAGGTTATTAATTAGCCTGCCATTCAGAGCTTTGGATTGTTCTCCCTCACATCACTGAGAAGGAAGATCAGTCTATTTATCTGAGCTTCCTCTATAACAAATGATTTTTGATCATCAGCTGTTTTTCAGAGGAATTAATTCACAGTAATGGGTGGATTAGCTCCAAACGATAGCTTTAGATACCTATGGAACCAATTTATCTCAGGGGAAACTATGGGGAATGATCAGGATTCACATATGTCCTATTGCTACTTCCCCTGAAGTCTCTTGGCTGGTAAATGTCTACTGATTTTCAGAGTTGAGATAATTGCCAATTCCAGTAAAAAAATTGCCAGACCAGTTGCTAATCTTATAACATCAATGGCCACTTGATGAGTACACTAAGCTTTAAAAAATTAAAGAGCATTACTATCTAGTGTAGTTGCCAGCCATGCCCATGATTGTGATGGTGAGCATTATGTATTAAAAGTACCATGCTTCCCCTCCAGGTGCCCATTTAATATACAATGAATTGTTATATCCTTTTCTGTAAAAGAAGCATATGCAGTGTCCTCTGTGTGTTAACTATCCAGTTTCATACATGGAAGACTATTGTCTGAGAGGGCCCTTAGGATTATTTAATGCATGTGCTCATTGTTCCTAATTATAGTATATGATACTCCGTGCACAATAAAATGTACATGTTTTTTACTTTAGCACAGAACATTTCCCTTCCGTCTCCTAGCAGCATCCTGGATAGTTGGGTAGAAATGTCAGCGTATTTCCATATATCTGATTCATTTTCAACACCAAGATGATTCTTTTTAACCTTGTCCTGTCTGAAACATTCTTCATTGTAGCCTAACAGCAGAGACACTCAAGTGTTGTTTAAAAACAGGCAGAATAGATATAAAAGTATTTACAGTGTGACAAGTAATAAAATAAGTATTGATATAGAGACGCTACAGTGCAGCCAATGACAGACCTGCAAACTTCTGAAAATAGGCATTAAATATAGTGGAATTTATTTAAAAAATTGTATGTATGGTTTGTGATATAGCTACATTATGTCAGGTGACACAAAAGCTTAAGTATACATTTTGATAGTCAGTATAATAATGTATAGTAATGTTTTTAGTGATTATTAGAACGCAGAGAACAGACGTTTAGATTGAAGGGAGTGGACCATAGAGATACTGGAGGTAAGTACAGAAGTTGGCAGTAGGTCTTGTCATAAGCTGAAGGTTCAGGATGCAAGCAACTTGAGGATGGTGGAATAGTAGATTGCTTTCTAAGTTAAAATAAATTAAAAGGCATAAGTCAGTGCAATTACACACAGGGTTAGTGTGACTACACATTAGGAAGTTAGTTGTCAGCAGAATTAAAGGGGAAGTACAGCCAAAGCCTTTTTGGCTATACTTCTCCTATGAATCACGGGAGTGCAGTTCGTTTTGTTTCAGTCCAGGCTCTGAAAAGATCCTGACCATATGATCATGATCCACCCAGAGCCCTGGACCAACACCTGGCTCAGCCTCTCAGTGAACTGCTGGGGGGGGGGGGGGACAGATGTAGCATTAACTCCAGTAAGTGTAATTTAGCGATTGTGTTTGAGGCTGAAAGGTTAGTCCTACCATGGCCAATGTGTTACTGTATTGTGCTGGCCAAACTAACCAGGTCTGGGGGGGGGGGGGCACACATATACAGATTAAATAGAAAATTGCAAGCTGAACACCCAAATGAGCAAATCACAAACACCTCAACAAATCAGAGAACATGGAGTTACACTTTAAAATCCTGTTGGTCTGGACAGTTTTTGCTCTCCCTGAGGCCTGCCTTTAACAGGGTGACCATGCTATTTCCACTGGCTCCCAATGCTGAGACTGCATTGTTACTATGTGAATTACTGGCAGATGTGCTATCCTCAAATCTGCTGCAGTCAGTGTCTCCTACTGGTTGATTTACAGCCACTTTGACCATATAGCTGCTAAAACGTGAACTTACTGCTTCATTAATGTCATTAATACAAAATAAAATGGTACAGCGCAAGTAGAGTCTAATACTGGTCACATATTATTGTGTAGCAATATATAGTATATAGGAGGGAACACCACGTAGTGAGGGGAATCTTCTCTTCAGAGTGACATATCCTTCCACCAGTAAAATATATACTCTTACCAGCTGAGATGGACCACTGAGTGCTCAGATGGTCAAAAAGGCAGAACACACACATCACGCACACCACGTCACTACGACGGACATTTGTGTATGGGCAAACTCCAATGAAGACCCCCTCTGCTTGCACCTGATAAAAAGATGGTACTTGTGTATTCTCTGGCCCTGACCATCATTTAAGCCATTTTGGACTGCTGATTTTTTTTTTTTTTTTTGTTTTCTTCATTTTTTACGTTTTTATCAACTTCTAAAGCTTTCCATTTTTTAGTAGGTTTATTATTGTGTATTTTTATTTAGTTTTTTTTACATTTAATATATATATTTTTTTGTGATTTGTGGTTTTCCGCTTTCACTGTGCTTGTAAGGCGTGGAAGTTGTTTTATACATATTTTTCTGGCCGGGAGTAACGGTCTATAATAAATAAAGTTACCCATTGAATATAAGCTTTTTTTGGTGACATTGAGTTACTACACTATGGGATATATTTTTCCATCTCCCTGAGGACACATTGGCCTGTAATCACCCGCTCCACTGCAGCACCTTGTACATCAGAGGAAGAAGAAAAGGTGGACGTTTGGGCTGACGAGATTTTGCAGCTTGAGACAGATATGCACATCTGCCCCCAGTGGGCACAGGTATCCGGTGAGTAGGGACCTGAGGGGGTGAGCACAGAAGTCACCGAATTATCTGCATGAGCACCAGTCACCTTAAGATCTACTTGCTTGAAGACTTAAAGTATACATAACTATTTTTGTCAAGTGGACTTATCCTTCAAGGACTCTATATGAGAGCTATAGACTTAATGCACATATATAGTGCCTATCCACGTGTAATGTGAGGGTACTGCTGTTATCTCTGCACTTTTTGCAATTTTCGCACTTTGTATTTTTTGCATTTTTGCACTTTTTATTTTTTGCATTTTTTGGGTCTATCCGTATCAGCCAAACACTATTTTTGGCTAATATCACATATTATATAATTTCTTGTTTTTGTTTTTATATTTTGTTTGCATATGTGGTACACTTATTCTATTTTTTGCACTATTGCACAAAATTTGCACATGCTCCTATTTGCACATTTTATATTCTCTTGTATTTTTGCACATTAGGTCTCCCCCTGTGGATTATATTTATGGGTGTACACATACCAAAAATGGTATAATTATTTAGGTGGTGTTATATGACATTGTGGTGGAGATCTTTGTGAAGTTGGCCTAGTGCCCTTAATAAGATAGGGCCCCTCACAATTCATATGGCTGGATGGTGAAAAGTGTCACTATCCAATTATATACTAGTATATATATTTTTACTTACTTTTTATTTTATTTCATTATCTCCTTATATTGTTGTATCTTGAGTTTTGTTTCTATATTTGGTTCCTAATGGGTGTTAGATATTGATCATGGCCTTATATGTGATATTGTACTGAGTCTGATCTTCTTATCTTCATCTAGTATGCCTACAGTTAAAAGCTGGCATATATACTAAGTAGGGGGTAGCAAATAACCTACTTAGGCCTGGGAATATAGAATCTTAACATAGGGTATCTCCATAGTGGCTTATATATATAGGCTGTGACCACCTCTTCTTGTCTGTTTTTTGTCACTGATACATGGCACATTTTTTTCTCTCTCTCATGTATGGAACATCAGTAACAAGGAGCTAATAATAACCTAGATCACTCTAGCTATCTAGGATTTATCTGCTTATAAATACATCCAATATAGGTAGCGCCTGGGGCCCTTAATATATAACTTTTATAACAGTTGTAGCTCACAATCTCTTTCGTGAGTTGTGAAGTATAGGGATGGCAGCAACCTAGTATAGTATAGTATATTAATTACCACAGCATGGTTCTGTCTCTTTTATTTTTTTCAGGTAGTTAAAGTAGTTGTAAAGGCAGAAAGTTTTTTATCTTCATGCATTCTATGCATGAAGATAAAAAGCCTTCTGTGGGCAGAATCCCCCCCAGCCTCCCTAATACTTACCTGAGCCCCACCTCGATCCAGCGATGTTGCACAAGAGATTCTGCTGTCTCTCTCTCCCCTTATTGGCTGAGACAGCGGTGAAGCGCCATTGGCTCCCGCTGCTGTCAAAGTCAGTGAGCCAATGAGGAGAGAAAGGGGGCAGGCCTGGGCCACAACTCCTTGTACGGACATAGGGAGCTGCAGCTTGGTTTGGGTGCCCCCATAGCAAGTTGTTTGCTGTGGGGCACTCAACAGGAGGGAGGTACCAGGTGCACTAGAGAGGTACCCGAGAAGAGGGGGATATGGGCTGCTCTGTCCAAAACCACTTGTCAGGTCACCTTGAGGCGAGGTGACAGATGCACACCGTAGGGATCAGGAGTGCACCGCAAGGTTGTGGACCCTACGGCTGACTGCTGCAGATGGGAGACAGATCCCACTGGGGTTAGAGCGGAAGATTCCCTGGGGCGCGGAGTCTAAGAGCCAGCAGGTGTTCACCAGCGCCTCTAGTGGGGAGGATGGACTTGGCTGCAACTGGCTCCAGGTCGTGACCCCCAGGGTCCCCCAGCTCACACCCACAGTAGGCAACAGGAGGATAGGGAAAGTGAGGGACAAAGCCAAGGTCGGGGGCCACAAGCAGACAAGAATAGTCAGGGACACGCTAAAAGGTCAGGATCACAGGCAAACAGGGATAGTCAAGATAACGCCAAAGTCGGTAACGGAACAACAGAAGAGCACACGGCAGGTAACAGGAAGCTAACACACAAAGGTTGATCAGCAGGGTTGGCCTGCAGTGCACAGGTTAATATAGAGCTCCCTGATAGGAGCTAGGGTGGGGCCATGCCAGAGGATGGATTACAAAAGCAAACAGGTGAGGGTCGGCTGGTCTCTAGATGAACACATGGAAACAGGTAAGCAGACAAACTATTGCATAACCATGACAGTACCCTCCCTCTTACGAGGCCACCCCCTCCCCCGCCTGGGTCCAGGCTTAAAGGGAAACTCCAGATGGAACCTCCTCAACAGACTAAGAGCAAAGACCTCAGATGCAGTGATCCAAGACTTCTCAGGGCCAAACCCTTTCCAATGTACGAGGTACTGAAGAATGCTTTTACGGAGCCGGGAATCCAAAACTTGACTAACCTTGTATTTTAGATTATCCTCAGAGACTGGAACCGAGGTAGGGAGAGGATGAGAGAACTTGAGGACTAAAGGCTTCTTAGGAATGGGTAAAGGCATGAGAAGATCAGGAGCCTGAGCAGGGTCCCCCAGACCCTTAAAGATGAGCTGGGCATCCATAACAGGACCATCAGACTGGGCAGAGGTCAGTGGATCCCTGAGGTCAGGTTGGTTAGAAGGTGACATGTCACAAGAGTCAAGCTGGATAGCTGAAACACAAACAGAATGCAGAGAACCCTGAGAAAAAAATTGAAAACCCCTCCTGGCCGAATGAGGTATTCTATCCAAAGAATGGATGAGCCTCTTAAACGGGTTTGAACGGACATAGTAGCAGTAGGGTGAGGTCAGGTCACAGAAGGTGCTGAACAAGAAGCAGGAAGCTCATTGGGCATGGGCTGGACTGGCATAACTGGTGCAGAGGCCGACTGAATAGTATTGTCAGGTGTAGCGACCATCTCAATCGCATCACAGGGCATAGCAACTGTGGAACTTGCGGACAAGTTAGCTTGGCTGTGCGTCCAAGGGAGATTAGGGACAGGCAAAAGGTAAATGCTTATGCGAACTGGAGTAAATGATCGACTCAGGTTCATAGGTGGGCCCCTCATCCAGAGTACCACATGACCTAGACAGTGCATCAGTCCGACTATTGCAGGACACATCCCAGAGATCACTATATACAGCGGGAAGAGCAGAAGATACTGGGATGGTGGTAACAGGAAGTTTGTCCTTTGGGGTACCTTTGAGTAGGCAGGAAGAGGAACAGGAGGAACCCCAAGCCAGGATCTGTCCAGCAGACCAGTCAACGTGTGGAAAATGGAGCTGTTACCAAGGACGACTTAATATGATAGGAGATGAAGCCTTAGGTAAGACAAGGAAGGATATCCACTCCTGGTGGAGTGTCCCTACTGACATCTTAACAGGAAGAGTCTGGAAGCGGATAGGGCCCCCTGGGAGAACCGTGCCATCAATCGCCAAGTCCACCAATGGTGTTGTAAGGGGCAAGAGGGTAAGTCTCATGGAGGATGCAGTCTCCCAATCCATTAAATTGGCAGCGACTCCGGAATCCCGATGTGCTGAGACTGAACAAGAGGACGCACCGGCATGAAGCAACACAAAAAGGAGAAGACGAGAAGGTGAAGGTGATATTTCAGGGTCTAATACTCCACCTTCCAGATGTATTAGCCCTGAGCGTTTTTCCGGACGAAGAGAACAAGTGTCACGGAAATAACCTTTGGTCCCACAATAGAGACATAGGCCCAAAGTTCTGCGCCTAGCACGCTCTTCGGGAGATAACTTAGTCCAGCCCAACTGCATAAGTTCCTCGGTAGGCAGGGGATGCTCCTCGGATCGAAGAGAAGGGACTGGGGGCTCAGGCTGCTTAAAGAATGGGGAGTGCTGGCGTCTTTTTTTCCAGGGCCCTCTCCTGAAAGCGAATATCGATCTGGTTACACAAGGTGATGACACTGTCCAGATCAGCAGGAAGGGATCTTCCTGCTAATTCATCCTTCACTCTATCAGAGAGGCCATGTAAAAAGGTTGCAACTAGGGCCTCATTATTCCAGCTCAATTCAGCTGTGAGGATACGGAACTGAAGAGCATACTGTCCCACAGACGCAGACTCTTAACGGAGACGTAAAAGAGCGCTAGCCGCTGAGGAGACACGACCCGGTTCCTCAAACATATTCCGAAAAAGTTTCAAGAAATCAGACAGGCTAAAAACCACTGGATCATTCAGTTCCCACAGAGGGGCAGCCCAAGCTAGCGCCTCGCCGGACAAGAGGGATATGATATATGCTACTTTTGCCCGATTGGACAGGAAGTTTTGGGGCTGAAGTTCAAAATGAATTGTGCACTGGCTAAGGAACCCCCTGCAAGCCTTGGAGTCCCCAGAGAAACGGGACAGAGCTAGCAGTAATAATGCATGCGTGGATGCGACTGGTGCGATAGGTGCAGCTGCTGACTGTACTTGAGGCTGCAGGTTCAGGGTTCCCAAGGAAGCCTGTAGCTGCTCAAAGTGGGAAGCTAGATCTTGAAGGAATCGCATCACCTGGGTCTAATGCAATTCTTGGGTCTCAAGTCTGCGAACTAAGCCCTGCAACGGATCGACTGTAGGAAGCGGCAGGTCAGCCGGGTCCATGGCTGATCAAACTGTCAGGTCACCTTCAGGCGATGTGACAGATGCACACCGTAGGGATCAGGAGTGCTCCGCAAGGTTGTGGACCCTACGGCTGACTGCTGCAGACGGGAGACAGATCCCACTGGGGTTAGAGCGGAAGATTCCCTGGGGCGTGGAGTCTAAGAGCCAGCAGGTGTTCACCAGCGCCTCTAGTGGTGAGGATGGACTTGGCTGCAACTGGCTCCAGGTCGCGACCCCCAGGGTCCCCCAGCTCACACCCACATATATGATAGGAGCTAGGGTGGAGCCATGCCAGAGGATGGATTACAAAAGCAGACAGGTGAGGGTTGGCTGGTCTCTAGATGAACACATGAAAACAGGTAAACTATTGCATAACCATGACACCACTGCACAGAGCAGGTAAGTATGACATTTTTTTATTGTTAAAAAATAACAAACAATGAGACTTTAATATCACTTTAAAAAAAAAATGTATTACTTTAACTCCAAACTTTGCACAAGGTAATCTTTTGAAGGAGTTTTCCACTTTCTCTACTAGTGCTCCACTTTAAACCTCTTTATGATAAGTCTTACTATTTTAACTTCAGGTACACCCAGCAATTGTATAGAATATAAGGTTATGTACCTCCCAGGCACAAAACCAGTTAATGTTCTCTACTGAGCTGCATCTGTTCAACATTTGTGCTAATCCACCTTCCCTTGTGTTTATTGTCTGGCATAGTCTTTATCATTCTTCTAATAACATTCTGTGGTGGCCCACTCTGATATACTATTTTTTAAGCCCTCTGGCAGGCAAGATTAAGGACCTTTCTAACTCTCACCAATTTCCTAAGCAAGGATATGGGGACTAGTGCATTAGCTCTTAACTTGTGCTCCCTCCTACAGTATCAGCTCTGTCCACTCTCATTAGCGGCACTGGCCCTCTGCAGGCATTTGCATTTAAATTGCTTCTGCCGGTAAATCTGGGTGCATTTCCCGAATATAAATCTGGAAATTGAGAAGCAACATAGAAAAAGGGAATTTTTTGTGGAAGGACGAAAAGGACAGCAAAGGAAAAAAGTGTGATTGAGAAGCACGGGACAACTCCAAGAGAATACTAAATAATATTTCATTATGGTGGCTAGAAATAGCCCATATTTTCAACTGACGTGACAGATTCATACAGACAACTACACTATGTAAGGGACAGATGCAAAGCAATAAGTGTTGGGACTGACTAGGGACTGTCAGGAAGGACATTCCATCAGACAGAATGGCCCTGTTAGATGGTGTCCCGTGTATAGGTGAATTCATGTTCCTGTTCACGCTAATAGGAATTGTGCACATGCATATTTGTGCACACATCTGTTGCTCACACGCGTGCATTTGTTGCTAATATTGCCGCCAATCGGTCTATTTAAACTGAGCCTGTGCTATGCTTCAGTGCTGTCTTGTCTACAGCATTCCTGTGCATACCTACAACCTGTAAATCTGCATCTGACTACTGTTATCGACAGTCTTGACTACTCCTGAACTCTGCCTTTTCCTCTTGCTGTTGCTCCACTAATCTGTTACTGACTTGACCTGTATCCTGACTATTCTCCTGTCTACACATCTGTACCTGATCCGTCTGCCTGTGTATGAGATAGTTCGTCTGACACTGCTTCTGTCTCCATCACTGCTGGACTGCCTTATATGAGTCTCTGCCAATATTCCACCAGTGCCTATAAGGCACTCCTGCTCTGGTGTGGTTTACTGATGGTCTCAGCCTGCTCCTGTCTCCTGCTCATTGGTGTCCACCCAGCACTCCTGATCCGCTACAGTCTTCCCCTGCCTATTCCTGAGAGTCCATACAGCCTTGCTGCTAGCAAGACCAATAGGCACTCATGCCACTCTGCACTCCTGTGCTACCTGTCTGCTCTATCAGGGGCCCCGAGTCAGAGGTGCAAGAGAGGCCTTCCTCACCGTGTAAGGCTCTTCCACCAGGTACATGACAGGGACCAATGAATAATTATATGCTGCACTACCCAAAAAACCTATACGTGATTTTAGTAGTCTAATTATTGACATGTACCGGTGCATAGGCACAAGGTTCAGGTTTGCCACTACCATGGGTTTGAGGTGAATACTGTAGGTTTCAGTGAACTTATGTGCAGATTTGCCCAGGGGAATTTTTTTTAAACCATAAAGCACTGAATGGCCTTTGAACTATGGTCAGCAGACTTAGAATGGTTGATAGAATTACTTTTTAAAAATCCAGCCCCATCACTATAAAGGGGATAGGGGGGACAGAGGGGCTATGGTGTCAGTGTATTGGAAGCTACTGTAGAGAAAGCTGACAAAGTATGTATTAACACAGTAGTCTCCTTTCCTAACTGCTATTAGTTCCAGCTATGGTAGGGGGGCGACGTGGTTCATTCAAGTCACTGTAGTGTATAGCATCGCCAACCACAGCAATCACAGTAGTAAACAATGACATCATTAATGATGGCAAACACATGTAGAAATTAGTGCGTATACAGTGATCATCATTATATAAGCAATCATGCTAAAAAAAATCCTGATCAACCCCCCCCCAGAACAGGAGAGTGTCATTATTGTGACACTGAACTGCTCTGGTGACAATATGTAAAACAAAAAAATAAAATAAAAAGTTTATTTTTTATTTATTTTTTAAATATACTGTCATCAAAGCAGGTACAGTTTCACTATGGTAATATTGTATTGATGTGGTGGTGATCATATACAATGGCTGGCTGCACTGTCACGGTATGTCAGGACTGCCAGGCCTTGTCTCTGATCACTGCCACAGCAGTACAGTTTCACCAGGCCAGTGCTACCAGTCAATGTCCCTAATCACTGCCACCTTCTCATAGTGTTGCTAATCACCGTCTCACCAGTCACAGTGTCCCTGATCACGTTCACAGCAGGCATATTGTCCCTAATCACTGCCACACATGTTACAGTGTCCCTGATCGCCACCACACCAATCCCAGTGTTTCTTATAACTTGGCCAGTCCCAGTGTCTCTGATCACCACCACATGAATCCCAGTGTCTCTGATCACCGCCACACCAGTCCCAGTGTCCCTTATCACTGCTACACCAATCCCAGTGTCTCTTATCACTTCTAGGCCAGTCCCAGTGGCCCTGATCACCACCACACCAGGCATAGCATCACCATAAGTACTTGTTCACATGTGATGCTCTCTGAAGGGCCATCTGTGTTTGGATTGCTCTTCAGAAAGCATTTGACAGGCAGTGAGAAGGCTTTGTATCTGTATTTGTATACCTCCTCACCGCTAGACATATGCAATTTGTTTTGTTATCAATCGAAATTCTAACAACATTTTTTTTATTCATAGTTTTGGATGTATTCAAATTTCTGAATCGCAGTAATAACAGATTTCAACAAATCCAAAATAAATTATAATGAAACTGATTAACAGAATTCAAATTAGAAACTGAGTTTGAATTTGAAATGGAAACATATTGAAAAAAATACAGTAAGGTATAAAAGTAAAAAAACATGATGATTCCAACTTAGGCTGCTTTATAGAATAAAAGAAAAAAAGCCCTAAAGCTAGCGCTGCCCTAGATGATAATTATTAACTAAAATAAATATATGAAAACAAAAATAAAGCAGCCAGCGCCTAAAGTTCAATACAAAAAACTTAAATGAAATAAAAAGCAGAGTGAGTGCAGCACTAGATATGGTGCATAATTGATTATTATATCAATACGTGATAAAATACTGAATGATCAATATATTGATAAACAATAAATTCATTGAAAAAAGTTATTATAAAACAAAAAAGAAAACATTTTTACAAAAAAAAATAAAAATATTTAAAAAACAAAAAAGAAAACTTAAGCAATGTCCCATTGAAATAATGATCAGTGAAAAAGTCCGTACAAAGTTAACCTTCAGAGGGAAAAAGATGAATTGCAGGAAAAAAAAAGTTGTGACACAAATCTTCCCAAAAATCAAGCGTGTATTCATGTCAACACCCAAGTGTAAGGTAGTCTGCTTACCAAATAGCCGTGACTGCTGATAACAGTCTCACCCAGCACATGGAATTAATGGTCTCCCCAAAACCAATATGGCATCCGGAACAGCCGTTGATGTTTTATTGTTGCTCAAAGATGGAACACAAAAACTCCCATAGTGTAGTACTGTATATCAATTCAAATAATTTAATAAGAGAAAAGATGCAGTTACAGGAACGAAGTATGGTAACAAGTGGTTATGTCATTTGAGAGCCACTATTAGCTTCTCTCTATTTCCTATGTTCGTCTCACCACCGTTGCGGAACGATAGCGTAATGACGTCACCGCCGCTTGTCACCATACTTTGTTTCTGTAAGTGCAAACTCTTCTCTTATTAAATTATTTGAATTGATATACTGATATACGGTATCTAATACAGTGTGTACAGTTTCTACTACACTTCTGGTGGTGTACACAATACAGTGTAGTGTGTTGTTGCAAAACAAAAAATACATCATGCCTGGAAAACGCCACCAAGGAGAGGCAGACGCTCACAGGCCACTAAAAAAGGGCAAGCAGCCTCTGTGTCTATAGTCAACAGTGGTGGTCATGGACATGGTGCATCCTCTGCAGGCAGTCATGGGGCATACTTGTCCTTTTTTCCTGCTGCTGGCCATGTAATTGAGCCAGAACATGCAGAAGAGTTGGTCAAGTGGATAACAAAGCCATCCTTATCCTTCTCATCCTCTGTCACCCAGGCTCGGAGTAGTTTGCCTTCTAACGCAACTGCCCAAGTAGCCTATTCCACCGGCTCCTTGTCCACAGTCACACAAAAGATCAGTTCACGAGAAGTCAGGTAAAACAGGTTACACAGGGGGGCTTCAGAAACAAACATTGCTCAAGCAATGGTAGCTAGTTAGGAAGGGATTTAAATAGAGAAGCACATGAGGGGCTGGACAGGAAGTAGTAGGAAGGAAACATATATTAGGCAACAGGTAAAGGGCAGCGACACCCATAGCTGCAGAGTGCACAGAGCTGAACACCTGACAGTGGACAACAGATGCCAGCCGACCCACTGCAGTAAAGGTGAGACACAGATCAGCTCCGCAGTTGATCTTTGACAGATGGTGAGGGAGGGGATGATGAGGTCACTGACTGGAAGGAGGAGGAGGATGATGAGGGAGGAGATGATGAGGATGATGATGATGAGGAGGACGATGAGGTCACTGACTGTAAGGAGGAGGATGATGATGAGGGAGGGGTTGATGAGGTCACTGACTGTGAGGATGATGAGGTCACTGGCTGTAAGGAGAAGAAGGAGGAGGAGGATGATGAGGTCACTGACTGTAAGGAGGAGGAGCATGAAGGTGAGGGAGGGGATGATGAGGTCACTGACTGGGAGGATGATGAGGGAGGGGATGATGAGGTCACTGACTGGAAAATGGAGGATGATGATGGGGAGGAGATGATGTGGGGGCCTCTAATTACAATTATTGGTATAATATTTCACAGCAGGGCCCATTCCTGCGCACAACAAAATTAACTCTGAGGGCTTACAACCGACACCTGTTCATAGTATATAGTACCTGGGGGCATGGGGGACCCCCCACGCCACTTAAAAAAAAAATTGGGTGTGGGGTTCCCTTTAATATCCATACCAGACCTGAAAGGCCCGGTATGTATTTTGGGGGTGACATCCATGCCATTTTTTTTTGGTATTTTTATCTATATTGCCGGGATCCGACAATACATTACAGCCATGAGCAGTTTTAAATGACATTTTTTCCTTTAGAAATTTAATTTTGCTGTGGCACTGTTATAAACATGGGAAATATGCGTTAATTTAAAGGCATGCTAAGGACACCCCCCAAGCACGATATTTAAAGGAATATTTCATTTTTATTGTTTCACTTTAAGCATTATTAAAGTCACTGCTCTCGAAAAATCTGCAGTTTTAAAACTTTTTTTTGCATTGATACATGTCCCCTGGGACCTGTGTCCCCAAACACTTTTTATGGCAATAACTTGCATATAAGCTTTTAAAATGAACACTTTTGATTTTTCACATTCGTGTCCCATAGACTTTAATGGTGTTCATGTGTTCAAACTCATTTTTTGCCTGTTCGCATGTTCTGCTGCAAACCAAACCGGGTGTCAGGGCTGGGCTCAGTCCTTACTTCTCTGAGCTGGCCGCTCAGCTGTCGGCTATCTCTCCACAGTTACTCAGCTATTGATGATATCCTGCTCATCAGTCCTGCCTACTTAAGCCGTCCAGTCCAGAGGTTCTCTGCCTTTGCCTTGGTCAACATCACAGAAACTATCTCCTACGATCCTGTTCAAGACTTGCTTTGCTGATATCCCTTCTGGCTCCAGATCCTGCTTGCTGTTCCACTACATTGATCCCTGACTTCTGGCTTGGCTGACTATCCATTCTGGTTACTGAACTTTGGCTATGTTTTGACTACTTTTGTTCTTTTTACTTTTATTATTAAACAAGTGTGATTTAACTGTACTTCTGTCTTGGCCTGATTTCATAGTTTCTGAAACAAGGTGGTGTCCGCTGCATAAGAACTGGGGGGAGGAGAAGCAACAGCACACTGAGCTTGCCAGTGAATGGCTGTGCAGAGGGAGCATGTCAAGACAAGTCTGTTAATTGGAGGACAGCTGAGTTTCCAGCACAGCTAGAGAACTGACAACAGTGTGTTCTCCTCCCAAGTGTGGCCAGTTCTTAAAGTGGTTGTAAACCCTTACAAACCACTTTGACCTACAGGTAAGCGTAGATTAAGGCTTACCTGTAGGTCCAAGAAATATCTCCCAAACCTATATGGCTTAGGAGATATTTGCCCGAAGACGGGCACCGCTGTCTACGGCGCATGCGCTGTAGACAGCGGCGCGCAGGCGCACTGAGCGTGGCATCGTCGATTACGAAGATGCCACGCAATGCCGTGCGACTCGGCTCCCGTGCGCATGCGTGGGAGTGACGTCATCGCTGCTCCGGCGAATCACAGCGCCGGAGCAGCGAGACCCATGGAGACCCACCAAGAAGATGGATGCTCGGAACTACAGGGGACAGCGGTGACTTCGCTGGCTCCTGTGTCAGGTAAGTGACACATAATGGGCTACTATGCGATGCATAGTAGTCCATTATGCTTTGCCTTTGCAGGGAATGAAAGAGGAAGTAAACTCATCAGGGTTTACTTCCTCTTTAATAGGAAAGCAAGGGGACTAGCAGGATCACCAGGGATTTCATATAAAGGAAGCAATACAAAGAGAACAGGATACTTGCTTATGCAAGTACATGGTCCAGCATATCAGGAATATGAAGTGTTGGGGTAACACCCACTTTAAAGAAGTGGCTAAAGAAGTTACACCTATGCCACATATTTCTTGGGTTAATGTTTATGATGATCATGCTTTTCAAATTCTTAAGAATATGCTATTCAAACACACATGCATGTTTTAATGAGAAACTAATGTTCACTGAGAAAAAGGCTGTGTGTGAACATCTTTGCCTTCAAAGGACATGCTGTGTCTCTAAGAAACAGTATCAAAATACAAAGCGTTCTGTAAATGGACAAGTGGAGACAGGGGAATATAAATGAAACTATGACTTCTTTGTACAAGAACCTGCAGCAGGGCACAAGTATTGCAAAAAATATTTTATCTGCCATGAATGAAACTGTAAATATTAAAGGGCAGCAAACATGCATGTGGCATACATCTCATGAAACAGCACATTTAAATAAAAAATGTCTGCCTGGAGTCCTGCTTTAATAAGAGTCACAGGCCAAAGGTCACCTGAAGTCTGACAGCCGCCGCCCCCCTAACTGTCTGCATTGATGGCCATGGCTGCGAGTTATGAAAATGAATTCAGACAGCTGACATCACAACTACTTGACCTCAGGCAATCTTTTACTCTCATAGCTAAAGGTTCATTTGTACCTCTGAATTTTACATTTCCTACCATTAATCACTATGGAAGATGCACTTACAGCAACCCACACCAAAGCCCAGATTTTTTTATGAAAATCTTTTTGATTTAAAAAAAAAAAGGTGAGAAAACATGTATCAATGCGAACTGTGCCTAGGAGTGAGGCTCAGACAATGTAAGCAAGGCTAAATAGAAAAAATATAAATCTTTATTTCTCTATTCATATAAAGAAATAATGAGTCTTGCATAAACATAATCATGACTGGTTGACATTTGGCCTTTATATCTTTCCTATCTTCCATGACATCTGCTGTTTTTTTTGTATATTTTTCATTCCTCGCAGTTGTATAGCAGAAATAGATTCAAGAAAATAATTTGTTTTTGAGAATCAAGAAAGTCTCATTTATAATACCTTTATTTTAAGTGAGGCAACTGTCAATAACGAGTTAAATTTCCCATAGTAAATTTATATCTTAAAGAGACATTGGGCTCCATTCACAAAGCAGTATCTTACTGCATCTGAGTATGCGTTTTTCAAAAAGATTAATTAGTATTCACTAAAAGAACGCTAATACGCTAAAAAAAGAAAAACCCCAATACGGCACTGCGTCACTTTAACTGACAATTGTGCAGTCATGTGAGCATTGTACCCAAACAAAATTTGTGTCCTTTTTTCCTCACAAATAGAGCTTTCTTTTGGTGGTATTTGATCACCTCTGCGTTTTTTATTTATTTTTTTCACTATAAACAAAAAAAGAGCAACAACTTTGAAAAGAAAAAACAATATTTTTTACTTTCTGTTATAATACATATCCAAAAAAATAAATAAATAATAATAAAAAAAAAAAAAATATATATATATATATATATATATATATATATATATATATATGTCTGTATGTATATATATTTTACATATATATATATATATATATATATATATATATATATATATGTAAAACAAATGTATTCATAAGATTAGGCCAATGTGTATTCTGCTACATATTTTTGGTAAAAGGGGCATATTGATTGGTTTGCGCAAACGTTATAGCATCTACAAAAGAGCCTCTGTCTCTGTTCATTCATCTTCAGTACAGCTGAGGCTACAGAGAAAGGGACTGGAGAATCTGTCTCAAAGGGGATATGCTAGTAGTCTGTTTAGACCCTTAAACCCTCACTAAAGCCCCCAACAGGGCTGATAAAAAAACAGAAATGTAATACATATAAAAAAAGAATTGTAAAAAAAATAAATACAATTATAAAATATAAAATAAAAAACATTGGGAAATATAATAAAATTGCAAAAAAAAAAAAAAAAGAAAAGAAAACCACTGCCCTACTGACACAATTCATTGACCTAATCTAAACACCCGCCGCCGAAGCATTTTGAGGAAAAGAGTAAAAAAAAAACCATTTGTAAAAATAAATAAATACATATAAAAAACTACAGACACCATCCACTGCTGTACTGACACTGCCCCCCCCCCCCCCCCCCCCAGGGCACTGTAAAAAAAGGTATTAAATAGATACAAAATAATAAGATTGTAAAAAAATAGAAAATAAAATACAAACAAAATAAAAACTACTGACACTGTTCACTGCCCTACTGACACAGTCCACTGCATGACCAACCCCCCCCCCCCTTCAAGCATTGTGAGAGCATAGTCAGTTTTTGACAATTCCTTTATTAAAAAATGTAGATCTATTATTAATCACACCGTCTGCCGCACCACCAACCCCAACATTTAAAAAAAAAAATCATACTATGTACCCCATACTTATTCACATAGGGGGGCAGAATCTGGGGGCTTCAAGGTTCAGATAAGCCCCCTGCCTGCAGACCCCCACAACCACAGCCCAGAGACCCTTGACCCCCATGCTGAGGGCACGTGGCCTGGTATGGTTCAGGAGGGGGGGTGCTCACTTGTCCTATACATGCTACAGATGCGCCACTTTACGAACAGACTAAGGGGACCCCCCGGTGCTATATTTAAAGAAATAATTTTTATTATTGCACTGCAAAATTCATTAAAATCACTGCTCCTTTAAAAACTATTGTTTTTTGTTTTTTAATGTTGCATTGATACATTATGATGCATTGGTACCTCAAGGCAGTACCTGGACTCCCATACCCCTTTTATGGCCAATTACTTGAAGATAAGCCTTCAAAATGGACACTTTTGATTTTTCCCTTTTGGCTCCCATAGACTTTAATGGAGTTTGGGTCAGAACTTTTTCCCTGTTCAGGAGTTCTGCTGCAAACCAAACAGGGGTGGTGTTCGGCATATCTCTAGCAGCAAGATTTGCATGTAACATTGCATAATATGGTATATATATTTTATGAATCTTTATTACCAGCACTAAAGGTACAGTAAAGCAAATTAAATCAATGTATTAATAAAATAACATTTCTGAAGGCATGGTATTAAACAAAAGCCTCCTAGTTTTCTTTTATTTGGAAAAAAATGTCAGATGAGCAAAACATCCTTATCCCAAATTTGTTTCCGCTAATCCTATTATGATTGAGATATTGTTTCCCATTGTGAATTTAAGAAGTTAGACTAAAATCACATAATCCTTTTCTCAGTGGCGGAAAAAAGGGAAATACACTCCTGGAGTGCCCAGTTACTGTGACAGCTGTATATCGAACATCTTTGCACAGGATGCTATTACAGATTAAGTGCAATTCCTGCCAATGGGGTGCAAGCAAGCAGCATGACACTTACCAAATGAAGCAGCAGTAAAACAGATTCTCGGTTCTTGGCTTTCAGCTTGTCTGTTTCCTCTCCGAGATGTAGTAGGCTTCCTGATGCCATCTGTAAAAAAATATCAAAAATTAGGAAAAAAGTTTGGCATTCTGGCTGTCAGTCACTGTCCTCCGTTTGCCTAACAAAAATACATAAACTGTTATATTTAGTGTAAAATTACTTTTTCTATTACATCTTTTAAAGCTATACATTTAAATTGTGTTCAGTGAATTTTTAGTGGAGAGCACACTAAATGAATATGATGTGGAAATATGGAGACTTCCATTGCCAACCTTATACTGAAAATAGCTAGTATCATGGCTGTCACTTGCCTCAACACTTTCTTGGTTACTGACCCACAATAAGCATGGAACTGGTAAACTCAGGAAAGTCAGAGTTGTAGCTCTGCATACTGTATGTGTTCAGGATAAGTGACGTAGAAAAAATCAAAGCCTTTCTATCAACACAGAAGAGTGACGAACCCCCCCCCCCCCCCCCCATAACATCTAGAAGAACAGCGTAAGGCTTCATGTACACTTGAAATCAAAAATGCCACTGTTAACAGTGTTTGACATTTTCTTCTGCAAGGTGATATGACTTTTTGTAAAAGGTAAAACCCAATCCAGACATTATTTTTTTTTTGGCTAGACTTGGGAAGAGCAGATACTTCTGTAAATTTTTTCATGTTCTGACCATGTTATAAAATGTACCTCACTTTCTGGCCCTGTGATTGCCTAGAATTAAAGGGGAAAAAGGGGAGCAGAACAACACAGATGATAAAAAATACTGGATGAGAATTACTAAAATTAAAGCCCTGAACAGATGGACCCCCACAGCAGATGGTTATGGTCTCTAAATATCAATATGTACATAGCTGACCCATGGACACCAGACCATCTCAAAAGAAGGTAACTATAGTCACTAAATATCAATAAGTTCAATTAAGCTTTGACAATAAAACCTGGAAGCGGATTTGTTTCTATGCAGAGCTCCACAAGATTTTGTACTCTCCAGTCTTATTAAATCTCCCCCCTTGTGTCTAAACATAGAGATTAATACTGAAGGCTTCTTCCAAGAGCAAACTATGGTAAGCTTAGTTGCCAATAGCATAAATGTCATGGTAACACACAGCCGCAACGATTAGCTAACCAGGGCGTGGTCCTTGACTAGGGTAAGAAGAAATGAGGGGGGCTTATTCTAAGCAAGTAAGACTGGCAGTGATACACTTTCACAGCCCGCACTACCTTTGGCCACCACTAGGGGGATTCTTAACTCCAATCCAGCTTGCTGACCACACACAGGCAGATACAAATCTTAAATACAATCTGGTGCACTCTAAGGGTTGGGGAGCAGTCTCTCAATCAGCACACACTTCCATGATTCCTCCAGCTATCCTACAAGCCAGAACCCCGGTGTTAATCACTCTTCTTACTGTCCACACATCAGACACACAAACGGTATCCTGCAACCACCCAACAGTTTGTCCACAGACTGATCTGCTAGGCCACCACACACACACACACAGATCTCCTAGGTTAAAATCTGCATGCAATCTGCCAACACACAATGCAGTTGCACACATATTGGCAATTTAGACCAACAACATTGACACTAAAATGTAACAATCTCTCAAGACATATGAGCCCTAGCTTAGTACACAAAAGTCACTTATTCATTTTTTTATTTAATATGCTGAAATATATACAAAGAAAAAGAATTACAAAAAAGACACACAATTGGCTATGCACTATGAAAAAAAGAGGGATAAAAACAGAAAAAAACTTTACCAAAGTTTATCCTTTGACAGAAGCATTTCAGAAACCATTTGGGAGTTCCCCAGTCAGAGGGACTGACTTCGTAGGAATCGCCTCGTCAATTTCCCATTTTCAATTTACTGGAATATTGATTTGGGCTGGATTGTAGCTCTTGGCCAATGAACCCTGGGGGTTGTTTCCATCCCGACCCACAGGACGGGTCTGTGTTCTGAAATTACCAGAGTTGAATTGGCCCAGAATGGCTCAGACCATTGTGTCAGGAATAGGATTACCAACACCTGCGCGTCAGTCCGATTGTGACAGTACCAATCACTGTTTAGCTGTTGAAATCAGGATTCATATACAGGTTTGTTCTTGGGTTGAATTTGTATGTAAGTCAGAACAAGTAAATTTTTTAAGTGTAGCTCCAGCCAAAAAAACTATTTGTAGGCTTTTTGGATAGCATACGGAAGGGCTAACACACCTGTAATGTTTGTTTTGCTGTCTGTGCCCTGTTCAGAAGATTTCACCTCATTTTCTGTCCCAATGACAATTGGGTTTTGAAAATGTTGGGTTGTTGTGGAAACAAGGATTGGTGATAAACCTTCAGTGGGGACTCCTTTTCCCATGATAACTCTTACAGGAGTGAATTTCCCTTCCTAGGGATAGATTTTCCCTCACTTCCTGTTGTCTCCCTCCGTTTGTAAGTAGGAGTCGTTTGTAAGTCGGGTGTTTGTAACAGTCAGACAGCCAGTGCTCTTGGCCTGGGAAATCAGGCAACTCCTGTCTGTGAAAGCAAGAGGTTGGTAAAAGCTAACAAATTGTATATGTGGAAGCTGACAAGCTGTAGGCTTGCTCAGCCTGATAGTTAGGCCTTGTATATTTTGTATAGTTAGTGCAGAGACATGGCTAGGTTTTTGTTTTGCTATTATATTTCCTGTTTGTTTTCTGAGACACTGTACAGCGCCTGTATATAGACTTGTAAATGTCACAAATAAACACTGCACTGTCTTGTCACTACCTCACTGGTTTTGGTATATGTGTCTGAGAGACTGCTTATCCTAGAGAGCTTAGTACCTGCTACCTGTTTCCCAGCTTACAGTATATACAGTGGTGTGAAAAAGTGTTTGCCTCCTCATTTCCTGTTCCTTTGCATGTTTGTCACACTTAAGTGTTTCGGAACATCAAACCAATTTAAACAATAGTCAAGGACAACACAAGTAAACACAAAATGCAATTTGTAAATGAAGGTGTTTATTATTAAAGGTGAAAAAAAATCCAAACCATCATGGCCCTGTGTGAAAAAGTTATTGCCCCCCTTGTTAAAACATACTATAACTGTGGTTGTCCACACCTGAGTTCAATTTCTGTAGCCACACCCAGGCCTGATTATTGCCACACCTGTTCACAATCAAGGCATCACTTAAATAGGAGCTGCTTGACACAGTAAGGTCCACCAGAAGATCCTTAAAAGCTACACATCATGCCGAGACCCAAAGAAATTCAGGAACAATTGAGAAAGAAAGTAATTGAGATCTATCAGTCTGGAAAGGGTTATAAAGCCATTTCCAAAGCTTTGGGAATCCAGCGAACCACAGTGAGAGCCATTATCCACAAATGGCGAAGACATGGAACAGTGGTGAACCTTCCCAGGAGTGGCCGGCCGCCCAAAATTACCCCAAGAGCGCAGCGACGACTCATCCAAGAGGTCACAAAAGACCCCACAACAACGTCCAAGGAACTGCAGGCCTCACTTGCCTCAGTTAAGGTCAGCGTTCATGCCTCCACCATCAGGAAAAGACTGGGCAAAAATGGCCTGCATGGCAGAGTTCCAAGGAGAAAACCACTGCTGAGCAAAAAGAACATCAAAGCTCGTCTCAATTTCTCCACAACACATCTTGATGATCCCCAAGACTTTTGGGACAACATTCTGTGGACCGATGAGACAAAAGTGGAACTCTTTGGAAGGTGTGTGTCCAAGTATATCTGGCGTAGAAGGAACACTGCATTTCATAAAAAGAACATTATACCAACAGTAAAATATGGTGGTGGTAGTGTGATGGTCTGGGGCTGTTTTGCTGCTTCAGGACCTGGAAGACTTGCCGTGATAAAAGGAACTATGAATTCTGCTGTCTACCAAGAGATCCTGAAGGAGAATGTCCGACCATCTGTTCGTGTACTCAAGCTGAAACGAACTTGGGTTCTGCAGCAGGACAATGATCCTAAACACACCAGCAAGTCCACCACCGAATGGCTGAAGAAAAACAAAATGAAGACTTTGGAGTGGCCTAGCCAAAGTCCTGACCTGAATCCTATTGAGATGTTGTGGTATGACCTTAAAAAGGCCGTTCATGCTCGAAATCCCTCTAATGTAACTGAATTAGGACAATTCTGCAAAGATGAGTGGGCCAAAATTCCTCCAGGACGCTGTAAAAGCCTCATTGCACGTTATCGCAAACGCTTGGTTGCAGTTGTTGCTGCTAAGGGTGGCCCAACCAGTTATTAGGTTTAGGGGGCAATCACTTTTTCACACAGGGCCATGATGGTTTGGATTTTTTTTCACCTTTAATAATAAACACCTTCATTTACAAATTGCATTTTGTGTTTACTTGTGTTGTCCTTGACTATTGTTTAAATTGGTTTGATGTTCCGAAACACTTAAGTGTGACAAACATGCAAAGGAACAGGAAATGAGGAAGGGGGCAAACACTTTTTCACACCACTGTATACATATATATTGATATTTTGTAAATCCTTGCAACTTAAAAGGGCCTCAATGGTACCAAAAATATACCGTAGACAATATATTCAATAAAATGCAGACCTATATAGTGAGATCTCAACAATATCTTCGGTAGCCCGCCTCCTATAGCATATTTAACCACTTTCTACCCACGTTATAGTCTTAAGGTGGCTACAGCATGGGCTTCCTTTGCTGGGAGGGTGTACATGGACATACTTCCATGATTGCGCTGCAGGGGGTCCTTCACACTCATCTCATCACAGATCAATCACAGCAGCCCTTTACCATGTGTCAGCCAATGACAGCTGATCACAGGATGTAAACACAAGCCAGCTAATGTCTGTTTTCCTCACGCTGATAGCGCGAGGAGAGAAGAAAGCTGATAACCAGCTTATGTTAATCAGAACACTGATAAAGGGACATTGGCACTGATAATCAGTGCATTCCCACCAGTGCCACCAATTAGTGCCCCCCAGCGCTGCCAATCATTGCCCATCAGTGCCACCTATCAGTGTCCATCAGTGCCTCCTCATCAGTGTCACCTAACAGTGCTGCCTATCAGTGCCCACCAGTACCGTCTATCAGTGCCCATCAGTGCTGTCTATCAGAGCCCATTAGTGTCGCCTATCAGTGCCCATTAGTGCTGCCCACCAGTGCCACCTCTGTGCCCTTTAGTGCCACCTATCAGTGCAGCCTCATCAGTGCTTCCTCGTCAGTACCCACCAGTTACACCTATCAGTGCCATCTATCAGTGCCCATCAGTACCGGCTCATCAGTGCCCATCAATGCAGTCTCATCACCGCACATCAGTAAAGGAGAAAAATTGCCTGTTTGCTAAATTTTAATAAACCATGAAAAATGTTTTTGTTTTTCAACATTTTTGTTCTTTTTTTCGTTTATCAAAAATCGTTATTAAATACCAACTAAAGAAAGTTCTATTTGTGTGAAAATATTATAACAATTTAATATGAGTACCGTGTTGCATGATAGCGTAATCGTCATTCAAAGTGTTACAGAGCCGAAAGCTGAAAATTGGCCTGTGCAGGAAGGCGGTAAAAGTGCCCAGTAGGCAAGTGGTTAATAAATGGTAAGAAGTGTGCTACTAGGGATATTATTCAGGTCCCTTATTTAAGTCTAAATTTTATTAAATATGTTTGGATACCATGGAGGCTGTTTTTATTTGCAAGGATTTTATAATTTATCAAATATATAATTTTTATATGGAAAAAAAAGTGTTATTAATGACTGGCACCAAAAAGTTACACTAAGTAAATGCCCTGTGTCTTAGATAGAACAGTAAATAACATAAACTTTCTTTGAAGTTAAGTAGAAAGATCCCCTAACAAGGAGATCACAGTACCCCCCGGTACAGCTGCATTTTTAAGGCAGACCATATTTTGGTCTGCCTTAAAAGTCCCGCTGTACCGGGGGGGGGGGGGGGGGTACTGTGATCTCCTTGTTAGGGGATCTTTCTACCTACACGTTTTGGGATGTCGGCAGCAATGATATTGGAAAGTTTGATGCTTTCCTTTATGGTTCATCTCTTATATAATTCTTCAAAGTTAAGGGACATTTCCTCTTATGCCTCGTACACACAATCGGAATTTTGGTCAGAAAAAGCTCTGATGGTTTTCCCGACGGAATTCCGACGGGATTTCGCTCAAGCTGTCTTGCATACACACAGTCACACCAAATTCCAACCGTCAAGGACGCAGTGACATAAAACACATAAGACGGGACTAGAAAAAGGAAGTTCAATAGCCAGTAGCCAATAGCTTCCATCTCGTAGTTGAAACTGAGCATGCGTGAGTTTTTGCTCGTCGGAATTGCATACATACGATCGGAATTTCCAATAGGAATTTTTTCCGTTGGAAAAATTGATAACCTGCTCTCAATCTTTTGCTGGCAGAAATTCAGCCAGCAAAATTCGGTTGGAGCATACACACGGTCGCACGGTTCCAACGAAAAGCTCTCATCGGTCTTTTGCTGGCCGAAATTCTGTGTGTACGTGGCATTAGAAAGTTGTCAACAGAACGGTTGTTCACTTTGGAAGACTTCCTCTCTACTCTTGTTCTGATTTGTTTTGAACTCTAAATTGATAGTGGTCGTTAAGACAGATAGAGAGGAAGTCCATACATTATCCAAACCAAAAAGAAAAAGTTTTAGCCTTAAGCCGCGTACACACGGGCGGATTGTATGGCCTACTTAGTCCGTCATACAATCCGATGGACAGTCCGTCATACTTTCGAATGAACGGACTTGACCACACACGGATGCACAAACAGTCCGTCGAAAGCTTGCGCGATGACGTGTACAGCACGTACGACAAGACTAGAAATAGGAAGTCCAATACACAGCAATGCAACCTTCCGCCGTGTAAATCCTTTCTGAGCATGCGCCATTCTTAGTCCGTCGAACTAGCCTACTCACGAGCGGATTGTCCGCTGAAACCAAAGTATGACGGACAGAATTACGTAAATTCCGAAATACTTAGTACGCCAGACTGCACGCTGAAAAAGTCTGCTGAAGCCCACACACGAGCGGACTGTCCGCTGAAATGTGTTTCGACGGACTAAGTAGGCCATACAGTCCGCCCGTGTGTACGCGGCCTTAGATAAACTAAGTATTTTATAAGGAATACACAATTGTACTAGATGATTTAATTATATATCTGCCTGGAGTTCAGTTTTAATAGCCAGACATTTTCATGAAGTGATATACAGTCAACCTAAAACTGCTAAAGTTTATCTCCAATTAAAATAAAATCATATTTGCACTGCCACATGGTCAGTCTAATGCCACATTATTATTATTCCTGCAAGCAAAAAATAGTTTTCAGCTCCAAAATCAAGTCAGTTTCGCTCATTACAAATGTCACACAATGACTTACTTCAACATAATAATACATTAATTAAGTCAATAGTATTTTACAACAATACGACTTCATCAAGCAGCAAAAAAGGGTTTTAGGTAAAAATTATTGCCAGGAAAGGTATTATAACTATTATTGTTCTGCCAGTGTAATCAGAAATTCTTGTAGGAGATTAGAACATGTAATTGATTCTCAGCTGTGAGCATTTTTTGCATCATAAATTGCCACCACAATATTTGTATGAACTTTAAAGAGTTTATTTTATGTGGTATTGTGAAAGAAATCTGTCAAACATTAATCCGATTCAATAGATTAGCAGTGAATTTAATTCTGCAATGATTAATGAGTAAACGTACTAAATAATTACATACGCTTTGAATTTGCTTATTGCTTGATTAATGTCTGACTTTTCTGTCTTTTGCAACTTTTTTAAAGCATTTTAATTATATATGATTTCTGAATTATTATACCTTAAGTTGCATTTAAAGCTATGGTTTTCATTTTATTATATTATGTTAAATAGTATTGAAAGGGGTCCTATAAACAAATATTAACCTTAGCGCTTTGTTAACAATCTATAGCTAATGCATGACAGAAGGATTGATATACTGTTTCTGAAGAAAATGCTGACCTGTGCTCAATGTTATGAAAGTCATGCAACCAAAAGCCTGCTGGTCTAATAATTTTTGCTGAAGGGGAAGTTAAACTAATGTGACCCAAGATCATTCACTGCAACCTGTGGTTATGTGAACTGTACTGAAGTTTGCATGGACCAAATTTCTTTCCAGGAAAGGCAAGTATTTAAGGTGGACAAAAAGATGAAAAAAATGATATACTGTATCTATATACATATATATATATATATATATATACATATACACACACATCATACAGTATTTATATACAGTATCTCACAAAAGTACACCCCTCACATTTTTGTAAATTTTTTATTATATCTTTTCATGTGACAACACTGAAGAAATTACACTTTGCTATAATATAAAGTAGTGAGTGTACAGCTTGTATGACAGTGTAAATTTGCTGTCCCCTCAAAATAACTCAACACACAGCCATTAATGTATAAACTGCTGACAAAAAAGTGAGTACACCTCTAAGTGAAAATGTCCAAATTGGGCCAGAGTGTCAATATTTTGTGTGTCCACCATTATTTTCCAGCACTGCCTTAACCCTCTTGCGCATGGAGTTCACCAGAACTTCACAGGCTGCCAGTCCTCTTCCACTCCTCCATGACGACATCACAGAGCTGGTGAATGTTAGAGAACATGCGCTTCTCCACCTTCCATTTGAGGATGCCCCACAGATGCTCAATAGGGTTTAGGTCTGGAGATTTGCTTGGCCGGTCCATCACCTTTACCCCTAGCTTCTTTATCAAGACAGTGGTCACCTTGGAGGTGTGTTTGGGGTCGTTATGTTGGAATACTGCTTCAATATCTCACATTACATATTGGCATTCATGGTTCCCTCAATGAACTGTAGCTCCCCAGTGCCAGCAGCATTAATGCAGCCCTAGACCATGACACTGCCACCACCATGCTTAACTGTAGGCAAGACACACCTGGCTGCCGCCACACACACGCTTGATACCATCTGAACCAAATAAGTTTATCTTGGTCTCATCAGACCACAGGACATGGTTTCAGTAATTATTGTCCTTGGTCTGCTTATCTTCAGCAAACTGTTTGCGTGCTTTCTTGTGCATCATCTTTAGAAGAGGCTGCCTTCTGGGACGACATCCATGTAGATCAATTAGATGCAGTGAGCAGCGTTTGGTTTGAGCCCTGACAGGCTGACAACCCCACTCCTTCAACCTCTGCAGCAATGCTGGCAGCACTCATATGTCTATTTCCCAAGGACAACCTCTGGATAAGATACTGAGCATGTGCACTCAACTTCTTTGGGTGACCATGACAAGGCCTCTTCTGTGTGGAACCTGTCCTGTTAAACCACTGTATGGTCTTGGCTACCATGCTGCAGCTTGGTTCAGGGTCTTGGCAATCTTATTATAGCCTAGGCCATCTTTATGTAGAGCAACAATTCTTTTTTTCAGCTCCTCTGAGAGTTCTTTCTCATGAGGTGTCATGTTGAACTTCCAGTTACCAGTATGTGAGAGTGAGAGCGATAACACCAAATTTAACACACCTGCTCCCAATTCACACCGGAGACCTTGTAACACTTGAAGGGACAGCAAATTTACTTTGTTATAAAGCTGTACACTCACTACTTTCCATTGTAGCAAGGTGTCGCATGAAAATATATGATAAAATATTTACAAAAAATGTGAGGGTGTACTAACTTTTGTGAGATGCTGTGTGTGTGTATATATATATATATATATATATATATATATATATATATATATATATATACATATATATATATATATATATATATATACATATATATATATATATATACATATATATATATACATATATATATATATATATATATATATATATACATATATATACATATATATATATACATATATATATATATATATATATATATATATATATATATATATATATATATATATATATATATATATATATATAGTGCTGGCTTCTGATGAGCAGGCACTATGTTTTTTTCTAAAGTTAATTTGCCTGAAACCATAGTTGGGTTTTGGGGCTATTCCTCTGGATTTCTGGTTTCAGTACCAGTCCAGCTGGGTTGCACTGGGTTCTTCTTGACCGCAGGTGTTGCTGTCACCACCGGCAAGAGTAGAAATGCAGTTTAGCTAGGTGCATTGAATGCCACTGTTCTTTCGGAACCAGCCCAGTGGGAGTGTTCTCTTCCTGTGCATTCTGGGGGGTGGTATTTAAGGTACCGACGCCACGTGGTTCGGGGTTCCATCTTTGATTTTCTATCTGTTCGGTTCTGGGTCCTTCTGACCCAGCCTCTTGGCCCTCCTGGCGTGGAACCATGCATTACGAGTCTTGGGGCCAGTTGGCCCGAGGCAACACAACTGCAGGGACAGGCCTGAGTGGACTTTGGGGCCTATTGATCCAAGGGTGGTCTGGTGCTGCCTCATCTGAAGGGAGAGGCCCAGCAACTGAAGAACCCCTGGAAAGGACTCTTCAGGAGAAGGCCGTGTGCAAGGCTGGCTTCTCTGAAGGAGCCTGGGGGCTTAGTTGAAGGACGCAACCTGGATCCACACTCATATGATATTGCCGGATCAGCTGAGAAAACCTGGTACCGTATGATAGCTCTTTAAATTTATCTACATCCCTCAGTAACGCTTAAGTGTACATCACAAGTCTGTGGCAGAGACTTTGTCAAACACCCTACCGGCTGCTAGGCCTAGTGAGAGGAGGTCTATCCGGGGGTTGTAATATCCAGTTGTGAAACGGTCTTTGTTCTCTGGATTTTCTATAAGGACTTTATTTTTTGCAACCTAAATACATTAACTTACTCCTAACCGTCTACCCTTTATTGAAAGACTCTGTTTCTGTCCCAAATAAATAACCCAAAAGAAGATTCAGTGTCAGTTTCCACATTCTTTGGGCCATCTACCATGGGAACCCCTAGACGGAGACGTAAGCAAGGGGAGCAAGGAGGTAACGGTAAGCCCAATAAAAGCAGTAGCTCCTTTGGGGGTCAGTGCTACATATACAGGTATATATATATATATATATATATATATATATATATATATATATATATATATATATATATATATATATATATATATATATATAATGTATCCCAGTTATTATGTGAGAGAAATACAGGAAGTGAAGTAGCATTTTGTTTTCCCTGTAATATAGGATAATATAGAAAAAGCATTAGGTTAGTTGGTTAGAAATAAATAATGTTTTAGTTAAATTTAAAGAAATTGTACTTAGGGTAATTTTTAAAGAACAAAATCACCACCTTAGGCTTTTCCAAGATGGCAATGGTGTGCCATCTCATATGGCAGATGGTTGTGTCATTTAGAAGAGCAAAGATGCTCGGGATAAGCACCCTATTCTGGACTCAGCTGTGTGCCTTGCACATAGGTGAATACAGCTGCAATACTTCAGGCTCTATAGTATGCATGCACAAGACCCCCTAATGAAAGCAATATGGAAGCAGCATACAGTACACACGCGGTAGCATGGATCTCTGAGGTTATATGATGATGTTATAGGATATATTTCTGTCATCACAATATGGCTATGGTATTTAGCACAAGCGCAGTAGCGATCTCACATCCATTACTACCATGCTGACTACCATAGTGAGGTATTCCACTTCCATTTTGCTTTCATCAGGGGCCCATACAAGCACAATTGTACAGCAGGCCAAGTGAACACGTACTGAACACCTGGCAGCATGTCTTATACCTGCCCACTCTCCTGCCCTGTTACTTTAGTGAAGGAGGAGAAGGACAAGCTTGGGAAGAAGTACTGGCAGACAGAAGTTTGGGAAGTTAATTCCACTCCTGATCCCACCACTCTGCTGTCCTCCCTAACCCGACACATTTTAAACTTCTGCCCCTCCAAGGTTGAAGAATAAATTTATAATGTCTCACAATGCTGAGGAATTAATGTACCCTTTTTTGTGAGGAGATTAGACGATTTTTGGATGGCTTATTCAGTTAGAGTTTGATGATGCCTCTGCCTATCCCCCAAATAATGGGCTTCTTTCAAACCAATCATGCTTTTCACCCTAAACCTCTTCTTCATTCAGGATTAATTGGACGTTTTCTTAGATCCAACTTATAATGATGTAAGCCTCCTGGGAATTCCTTATGGGGTCTCAGAACTTTGTGCATGGCTCTCTAAAAGATGTACACTCCAGTGGGAACTGCCTCAGTATATGTTGGAGTCAGAGTTTAAGCCATTCTTTTGTCTGGGTTATACCAGGAAATCAGTGACTTCTGCTTACAATTGTGCTCGTAAGTTTACATACCCTGGCAGAATTTAAGATTTCTTGGCCATTTTTCAGAGAATATGAATGATAACCCAAAAACTTTTCTTGCACTCATGGTTAGTGTTTGGCTAAAGCCATTTAATAATCAACTGTGTTTACTCTTTAAATCATAATCAAAACAGAAACTACCCTAATCAAAAGTTTACATACCTGGAGGGAGGCATGGCTATCGCGCTGCTGAATGGGCAGCTGATAAGCTCCGCTCCAGCGTCAGGAATCTGAGCACTCTGAGGTGTCTCTGACCAACCCCACCAGCACTTGACCTAAGTGCCACATCACAATCGGAGATGACCCACAAAGCGGAGACTCTTCACACCCGACGAAATTACAGGATTTCTTCCTACCTACAGCCCAGAGCATACTCCAAGATGGTGCAGATGGCTGCTCGCCGGTCTCCTCAGGTGGATCTCTGAAGCCACAAGAATTGTTGATATCATACAATATGCTGGGTCCTGTCTGTGACTTATCTGCTAATCTCTTTGGATGCAGAGAAGCATTCGACAGGTTTCACTGGTGTTACATGACTCACACCCTCAAAAAATTTGGCTTCACTGGACCCATCCTTGCTTCCATCTCAGCTTTATATTCCTCCCCATGTGTGCAGGTATATACTTCAAATATCCCCTTTTCCATAACCAATGAAACAAGACAAGGGTGCCCTCTGTCCCCCTCAATCTTCAATCTTCTCATAGAGCCCCTAGCGGAAAAAGGCAGAGCACATCCCGATATCCCGGCTTCTCCCTCCAAGGAAAATCTCATAATATAAACCTTTTCGCTGATAATATTCTATTTTTAACCTTCCCATACACATCCTCACTACATACCCATGACATTTTCAACAAATTTAGCCAGATTTCTTACTACAAAGTTAAATTTACAAAATCACTCATACTAGGTTTGAATCTTCCCTCCCATCTTCAATTTCACCTACAAAATGCCTTCCCTTATACATGGAATAAATCAAGCATACCTTACTTAGGACTACAAATAACAGCAGACCCCTCAAAATTAGCAGATGCTAACTATAATCCCCTAATAGGTAAAATCGCGAAGGAAACAGAGCGTCTGTCTAAAGTAGAATTGACCTGGTCTGGCCGTTTGGCATCCTTCAAAATGCTCATATTCCCTCAAATATTGTATATTTTTTGAATGCTACCTATTCCTCTTAAAAATACCCACCTTAGATTGCTAAACTCCCTTCTTAAACATTATATTTGGGGTTCCAAGTGACCTAGATGCTCCAGAGTCCTTCTAATGAAACAAAGATCAGTGGGCAGTATGGGATTAATTGATATACGTGACTACTTCCAGGCATCCATGCTTACCCAACCTTCTCATGTTAGGCTTACTTCTCCCTCACAAGCATGTCTCTGTCCCTACCTAAGATTTCTCATACTGTGAACCACCTAATATGACACAACAGGGGCTATGTCTATATAATATTTTTGTCTCAAAGATGGCTGCCCAGATCTCAGGATAACTTTGTGTCCAGGCTTTCACAAGATGGCACCTGTAGTCCATAGCAGAACAGGCATAAACATTTGTGCCATGCCTGCCCCTACACCCCCTATCATTCCCCTATACGAATCAAAAGGAAATAACTTCCACCCTGGTGGTTGCAGGTGCAGGGACAGGTCCAATTCCTGCAACCAGCCCGCAGACTGTGGGAAATTGTGGACTGAGCCTAATGGAGGATATAAATCCAAAACAGGTATAGAAACATATGCAGGTTTTGCAGCAGAGATAAATCACAGCAACATTATTTTATTGTCGTGAGCTTCCTTGAATGTCAGACTACATAAAGGTCAAAGTACAAAAGGTAGCAAAGACTAAATCACCAGGGTTACTCCAATTATACTAATTTATTGATGGAAGAATAATGTTTTAGAATAAGTACACTTAAATATAACCTAGACACCTGCTAAACAGAAATGAAACCTAAAGGATAATTTAACATATTAGAAGCCCTAAGTTCTTTATAGTTATCTCTTCCTATGTCTAGAATGAGCTATCTGTAATATAAGACATGTTTTATAGCTTGAGGGGATGACTTCAAAAACACTCTTCAATAAAAGCACCAGGGACAGAACAAAGCCTCTTATAGCAGTAGAAGTAGAACTCTCTGGGGTCTTATTAGCACCTTCGAAGAAGAACAGTCCATGGAAATTACCAGTAACCACAACTGGCAAGCCTATTTTAATCTACGATGTGCTCTCTAAATACTTGAATTATTGTTTTTGATAGGTGTTTCCATAATATTTATTTCATCAATAAAACACATTCATCTCTCTTGACTGGTAAACAGTTGGTATATACTATCATTTTTTTTTTTTATATAACACTCATAGATAAATAACTACAAAGATTTAGGAGCAGAAACATAAAGGCTGTCTTGTAGGGAAATATAATTAGGCAAATACTATTGTAGGATTATTATAACAGCCAGGGAGTCTCCATAGATAATGATTTGTAAGGAGGGAATCAGCATAGGCTGCTAAGGCTATACATCCACCCCTGACCCTGAAGTCATTGATCTAGCTCGGATTAGTAGAGCTGCTGGTGCAGTGTGATGGGAACAATTTCACTTGTTGCACCTATTAGTTTGTTGAAAACCTCCAATCCACACAATCTTAGGAATGCAAATGTTGTGCATTGAGTTTCACAACTGTAAATTATCACTCACTACCTTGTAAAAATAGAGGCAGGTTCTGCATGCCACTTACACTGGAAGTCAAGGGCAAAATGGCAGAGTTGAGGCATTGAAGCAGAATTCCAGTTTCTAAAATGGTTTATAATATAAATTACCTTTTGAGTTTTTAAAAACAAAAAATGCAGCTTTAAACTGCAATACTCACCCTCTCTCCTATGCTATTTCCTGCAGAAAGACCACTTCAACGCCAGTTCTCTTCTGGCTTGAATGGCTGTCAGCATCATTCAACTCACTTCCTATGAGTATAGACTGTCACAAGCACCTCCTAAGGAGGTTGTCACTAGGTAGGCCCGGGCTCACAGTACAATATTGCGGAGAATTATTAGTAACGTCAGTGCAGAACCCTGAGATGCCACACAAGAATGGCCGGCCATAAGTATCCTGGATTAACGGTATGTATGGGGGCACTTTTATAAATATAGTTGATAGAGGTGGGAGAGAGGAAAGGTAAATGTACTTTAGAAGTTAAACTTTAGTAAATTTGTCCTTAAGCTCCACACACACACAAACACCCATGTGGAGCCTGCTGTATTAAAGCAGAGCTATAGAGTTTAAAATACAAAAATAGTGGCATTGTTCATTTACCCTCTTCATGGTCCAATGCCAGAGGCCCTCTTCAAGGCTGAACAACATTCTGTCATTCTGCCCATTTCATATGGGTCCAGCTTGTCATTTATATGTCCCAAACCCAGTGGGTGCATCACCACGCAGTTCAGGCTTATAGTATTCTAGGACTGAATGGCTCTCAGTTTATTACATAAATGCTACTGAATATCAAATCATCACATGGCTCCACTAAGACTTGGAAGATTATCTGCCCCTGCCTCCACCAGAGGAAGCAGAAAATATTGCTTCCTCATTCCAGCAATCTTAAAGTAATACTAAAGTCTTGTTTTTTTTGTTTAAAAATAACAAACATGTTATACTTACCTGCTCTGTGAAAACCAGTGCACAGAGCAGGTAAGTATAACTCTGTGCACTGGTTTTCACAGAGCAGCCCAGATTCTTGTCTTCTTGGGTCCCTGGCCCGCGCTCCTGGCCCCTCCCTCCTGCTGAGTGCCCCCACAGCAAGCAGCTTGCTATAGGGGCACCCAAGAAGAGCCGCTGCTCTGTGTGTCCATTCAGACACAGAGCCATGGCTGGGCCTTGCCTCCTATCTTTCCTTATTGCCTCACTGTGCCCATTGCGTGTCAATCAGGAGGGAGAGACCCAAACAGCTAAGTCTCTCATATAACATTGCTGGATCAAGATGGGGCTCAGGTAAGTATTAGGGGGTTGAGGTGGGCTGCTGCACACAGAAGGTTATTGATCTTAATGCATAGAATGTATTAAGATAAAAAAAACATTCTGCCTTTAGAACCATTTTAATTCTGCAGCACTGCTGTGGTCCTATTCGTTCCTATAGGTCAGCTGTATCTGCAGAATGGCTGGAATATGGGTCACTGATAAGAGTGAATAGGGCTACAGTGTATGAGCATACTAAGGCCTCATGCAGACATTTGGCATTTATTTTTTTAGCCTGGAAATGTACCTGTATGTTAGCCTATGGGGTTGATTTACAAAAACTGGAGAGTGCAAGATCTGCTGCAGCTCTGCATAGAAACCGATCACCTTCCAGATTTTTAGTCAAAGCCTAATTCAATAAGCCAACGTTAAAAGCTGACTGGCTACTATGCACATCTGCACCAGATTCTGCACTCTCCGTGTTTGTTAAATGAACCCTAATGTGACCAAGCACACATAGGCATTTCCAGGCATTTTAGAAGAGGAGCATTTAAAGGCTAAAAAAAAAACAAAAAAACATAACCAGTGCGTTCAGGAGAGGAGGGCTTGGGCATTACCATGTTAATGCATTCTAAGGACACAAATAAAATAATATTCTGACCAATAGAATACATTAATGCCAAACGTGTGAACAGGTAAAAACGTGTGTGCAAAATTGAGCTTTTACTGCATTATTTTAAGCAGCTTTTCTCCTACCAGGAGAAATTGTGTTTAGAGGACCTCAAAGTAAAGATGGCTGGAACAAAGAGGAAGATAGTAGTAGGAAGTATTTTAGTCTTGGTTTACACATATCTGGAAATGCAGTTATAGTATGAATTGGGGCTAAGACACCACTGCACTTGGGGGAGGGGGATTTATTGAAGAACAACTTCAGTTGTCCTTTGAGGATACCCTCTAGATCAATTAATATGGATTTGTCCTTTGGACCAGCATAAATCAAAATTTTAAATACTTGTGTAGCAATACACCCGAAGGAGCTGCTTAGGTTTGTTCAGTCCGTTACTCTTCCTCTCAACTCCAAAGAACTGAGCCCCTCTGGCACACCTAGAACACAGTGTGCTTGCAAACACAATAAAACAGACACAAATGAACAGGTGAACAGGAAGTTTGTTTACTGGGAAACTTTCCACAATCAAACAAGCAGTGATCTGGTAACTCAATAGTCAAGAATGGCAAAATATGGTCATTCATAGTGTTAATCAAACCCAAAATGCAGACTTCAAAATAACACAATCAAACAACTTAAATATATCTATGGCCTATGCACTCAGGCAAAAAGAGGAACTGATCTGACGGTCAGTCTGTTTCCCTCAAATCCTGAAATCACAGACCCATGCAATTAAATGTGAGGCAATAGGCCACAAATGCAAGTTATCACTTTTACATTTAACGTGAGAGTTTGCCTTTAAGGGTAGTCACTGCAATCACTAAATTACTGATTAAATAAATTTGAAATAAACCCACGCTATGGAGATAAATATGTGATGCTGTGAATATGCGATTTGGGCTGTTGCTGTAGTGCAAGGTAAAAAAAGTGATAAAAAGATAAATGTTGTACTCAGCGCTAGAGATGACCTTGCGGTTCGCCCGGCGGTCGGTTCGCGGCGAATTTTGCAGGTCTACAAAGGTCCTTTTAAGGACTGGTATAGGTGTACAGTATATAGGGTTGCACACGTATAATATACTTTCTTCTAAATATAGAAAGAATATTATACTTGACTGCTGCCCGATTCTGCAGCTGTCTTTTATCAGTGTAGGGACTGAGGCACAGTCTGCAAATCACTAGCTACTAGGTCCACAAAGGGCCTTTTAAGGACTGGTATAGGTGTACAGTATATAGGGTTGTACACTTATAATATACTTTCTTCCAAATATAGAAAGAATATTATACTTGACTGCTGCCCGATTCTGCAGCTGTCTTTTATCAGTGTAGGGACTGAGTGACAGTCTGCAAATCACTAGCTACTAGGTCCACAAAGGTCCCTTTAAGGACTCGTATAGGTGTACAGTATATAGGGTTATACACGTATAATATACTTTCTTTCAAATATAGAAAGCATATTATATATCACGGTGCTGGTGTAAGTGCTCTCTATCAGGGTGCTGGTGTCAGTGCTCTCTATCACGGTGCTGGTGTGGTGTCAGTGCCCTCTATCTCGGTGCTGGTGTCAGTGCTCTCTGTCTCGGTGCTGGTGTCAGTGCTCTCTATCTCGGTGATGGTGTCAGTGCTCTCTATCTCGGTGATGGTGTCAGTGCTCTCTATCTCAGTGCTGGTGTCAGTGCTCTCTAAATCGGTGCTGGTCTCAGTGTTCTCTATCACGGTGCTGGTGTGGTGTCAGTGCTCTCTAACTCGGTGCTGGTGTCAGTGCTCTCTATCACGGTGCAGGTGTGGTGTCAGTGCTCTCTATCTCAGTGCTGGTGTCAGTGCTCTCTATCTCAGTGCTGGTGTCAGTGCTCTCTATCTCGGTGCTGGTGTCAGTGCTCTCTATCACAGGGCTGGTGTCAGTGCTCTCTATCTTGGTGCTGGTGTGGTGTCAGTGCTCTCTATCTTGGTGCTGGTGTCAGTGCTCTCTATCTCGGTGCTGGTGTCAGTGCTCTCTATCACGGTGCTGGTGTCAGTGCTCTCTATCACGGTGCTGGTGTCAGTGCTCTCTATCATGGTGCTGGTGTCAGTGCTCTCTATCATGGTGCGAATAACAAATAACAAATAACGAATAAGTCCACATTTAACCCTAGATATAGCAATAATCAATGCCTTGATGTGTTTAAAATGATGGTTGAACAAGACATTGAAGCTATCCATATACATCCCATTAGAGGCAATAAACAAATGCAACAGGGCCTTAAGGAAGTAGAAAAAAAGAAAGAAATCATTATAAGACCGGCAGATAAGGGGGTGGAATAGTGGTATTATATTAAAAAAATTACAAAAAATAATTAAACCACCTAATAGAGGATAAAGAAACATATAACATATTAAAAGCCACACTGATCAAAAAAGTTTAAAAAGCCCAAGAGAAAGGCATACTGGACAAAAAGGAAGCCAAATATCTTGTCCCGATGGCACCTAAAACCCTTATTATATTTAAGGTCCCTAAAATAAATAAGGTCATTCATAAACCCCCAGGTCGCCCCATTATTAATGGGATGGACTCCTTATTTTCTAGAGTTGTAAAATAGTTGGACCATTATTTGCAACCCATTGCCCAACAATTCCCATCCTACATGAAAGATAGCAGGGACCTTATTACTTATATCAGGAACACCCCGGTGAATGATCAAACGATACTGGTTAGTATAGATGTTGATTTACTATACACAAATATCAGACAAAAGGTGCCACTGCAGCAATCAAATGAGCTTTGGAATCCAAAACAACTCTATTGAATACACAAATAGATTTAATGTTGGCATGACAAACAATAATATAAATAAATAAGAGGTGTTGCAATGGGAGCTAAATAAGCTCCAACGGTAGCTAATATCTTTATGAGCAAGTGTGAGTCGGAGGAAATATATAGTAGAAACATCCCAGAACTGAAGATATATAGAAGGTATATCGATTACATTTTTTTAATTTGGGAAGGCAGTGAAAGAATTTCTACAACATATTAACATTAATGAATATAATATTTCTTTCACAGCAGGTTACAGTAAAGAAAAAGTAAATTATTACTTGTTTGAAATTTTCAAACAAGAAAACAACATATATAACCCATACATTTAAAAAAAATACAGATAGGAATAGTTATATTCCCACCTCAAGTGGCCACCATCCTAAATGGATTTCAGGTATACTTAAAGGTCAGCTCATGAGGGTGAACAGAAAATGTGACCTTCAAGAGGACTATGAAGCACAATCCAGCATAAACAAATAGAAAAGATCATAAAAACTCATTGGCCCATTTTGCTCAAAGATCCCGTGTTGGTCAATAAATTACCTAAACAATTAAAATTAATTTATAGATGCCCACCAATACTTAGGGACAGAATTGTTAAAAGTATCCCTGACCCCCCCCCCCCCCAAAAAAAAAAGATCACTTTTTTGACCAGATAGGATTTTTTAAATGTCGCCTAACATGAAGAACATGTAAAGAAGGAAAGAAAAAAACAACACATTTTCAATCTAAAACTACTGGACAAGTTTATGAGATACCTAAGTTTATCATATGTGGCACCACACATGTCACATCTTTTGGAATGTGAATGTTGTCTCCAGTATGTGGGTAGGACCACCAAAGAACTAAAAGTGAGACTATGAGAACACATTAATAATATTAAAAAGGGCTTTCGCAAGCATAGTTTGTCATACCATTTTAGAAGATTCCATAATAGGGACCCTTCCAAAAACATTTTTTTTGGCATTGATAGAGTAGAGAGACACTGGAGGGGCACTCATTTAAAACAGGCTATTTCACAAAATGGATATACCAATTACAGTCATTATCACCTAAAGGGTTAAACATGGACTTAGATGTGAATTGCTTCATGAGCAATTTTTTATTTTTTATTTTATTTTTCATTTATATATATTTTTTTATATTTATTTTATTTTAATTATTTCATTTTTATATTGTTGACTAATTTAGATATGTTTACCAATCCACAGTAGAATTGTCGTTGAAATAATGTATAGTCATTGGAAATTAGTAAGGCATTATTATTATTATTCACGATTTATATAGCGCCATCAGTTTACGCAGTGCTTTACAATGTAGAAGGGGGACAGCACAATTATAGTACAGGCAAGGTATTGTGTTCATTGATTGTATAGTCCCATTGGGGGAATTTCTTTCACACATTGCTACCTCAAGTATATTAGATAACATCTGTAGATAAAACACACATTGCGAATAATACTAGTATGGTGGTATTCATACTTCCTGTGTATACAGGAAGTGGTCATATACAAAGAAGTAATAGCAGTGAGTGTAATGTCTCATAATGAGTACTAAGATGGAAACAGGAAGTAATCTCATGTTGATCACACATGCAAATGGTGGTCACAGCACTTCCAGTTCCGGCGGAAACCAGAAGTGGTGGAAAAATATTATTGCGCAGTTAGAGAGAGTATTTGGAGTTATCGGGTGTAGTAGGCGGGACTTAATGCATGAAAGGCAACTAGTCACAGGCCCCACTAGCTTCTAATGATGCCCAGTGGGAGGGGCAAAATGCATCAAGCTGAGGAGACCTAGCTATGGTTGTTTGAATGCCAAGGCTGCGTTTTTCTGCACGAGTTTAAAATTTTTGATGTAAGTGTAATAATTCTGGATTTTATGAATAAACCTAGCAGTATTACACTATATACTCTTTTCTCCTTATTGCCATACGTTTAAAATGGATATCCGATCACCCTGAAAGCTGGGAAGGTGATAATTAAAATTTGGATATAGGATATTCCAAATGCTTTTAACACACTGGTGGAAGGAAGGAGTTATTCCCATATAATGACCATACTCAACAGCCCTAACCATTGATGGGAGATACCATCTTAATACAATAACAGGCGTATTTAAAGATTTGTGCTGGTGAGTGGGGACCCAGGAGGGGAGCACGGAGTGTCATCTGAGAATCACAGTAATTCGCCCCCACCCCCCCATAGGGGAGACCCCCCCATCAGAGACCGTATGAACACAATGGGTATCCACCTTACCATGGAGGGGATTTTCGGGACAGAGGTCATGGCAGACCCCCCATGGAGAGGCCAGAGGTGGAGAGGAGGTTACTGGGGACTACCCAGGGGCCCCAGGAATTACTGGAGAATGAGGGGAGCACGAAGTGTCACTTGAGAATCACATCAACTGCATATTTGCACAAGCCCAGCACACTGTATTGGATGGACTTCATATGCACTTTATATGCTTGCACTACAATTGCACTTTATACTATGATGTTAAGTAATACCATGCCATCAATGTAGGCACTGTATTATTATTATCAAATACTATATTAGTGTTTATTGTTTACAGGAGCAGCGCTGAGTATAACATTTATCTTTTTTTACTAAATTACTGATACTGAAGGAGTAACAGAAAGGGTCCTCACAATGGAGATATTCAGGATCTTCAGCTAGCCTGGCTTTGCTGCACTTGGTGTCCTGTTGAGCAGGATAAACAAAGGGGTACTTGAAAGTATCCTGGTAGGCAAAAATGAGACGTAGGATGCTGGCAGTATCCAGATAGGCAAAGTGGGATGTAGGATGCTAGCAGTATCCTGGTAGGCAAAGTGGAATGTAGTGACTGTTCAGCAGGGTGCAAGTGTTCCTACAAATGTGGGCACTGGTCAGGTAATGTTGCCTGACTACTATGTCTTTAAAGATGGGCAAACACCCGCTCACCCACCCTGCGACCAAAGGATCAAGCGTCAAATTACCCCGAAAGGCCCGACTGGCCACCTTGTAACAGGAATGGCCCACACCCTCACGAACGTCTGGAGATAAAGCTGGGATCCCACTCAGGTGGGATGTCTTACTCCTGGAACCGTGGCAGGATCAGCACACTAACCTCTGGGGCTGTGGCAGGATCAAAACACTGACCTCTAGAACTGTGGCTGGATGGATCCCCTGCGTGGGTAACAGCAGCCCCTCATATCACGTCTGTGTCTCTCTCTGCCTCATGGAGAACTGAGAATCTCAACAGAACACAAAATGGAGTCCTCAGTTCCTTTTCGTGCAGCGCAACCAGGGCTTTGTAGTTTCTCCCTATATACCAGTCTATGGGGTCATTTTGTGAGGGAACTGCATGTCCCAGAATCCATTGCAGCTCTTCCTGCAGTTCAGTACAGTCTCTCTCATTGGCTGCTGTAAATGTGCCTTTATTTTTTTTTATTTTTATTTTTTTTTTAGTTTTCAAAAAGCTTTATTGAAAATAATAAATGGGGTACAAAGTAGGGCATGGGAAAAAAAATTCGAAGAAAACATATAAAAGGGATTACAGACATATCCCAGGTAAGATACAATGTCAATAAACCACAGTGACAAGGAGCATAATATTCAGATAAGTGCTTATAATCAAAGGTACATTCTAGTTCCCCATTCCAGTTCCCTATGTAGAAAGGGAACTGAAGGGGGGGAGGGAGGGGGAGGAGGAAGCGAGAAGAGGCAGAGGGAAGTAAGAAAGGTGGGTGTCAATAGAGGAGCAGGGTTAGTACATAGTTAGTAAACATTGTTGTCTGTCATCGTGTCAATCACATCACAGTGGGTTTAGGTTATACTAGGAGAGTGTAATTCAGTAAGGGTACCTCAGCATGGGGGTTATCACCGGGGGGGAAGAATATAATTCAATCAGGTGCAGGGTTTAGCTCTAGGGTCAGAGAGCCAGGGCTTCCAGTAGTTATGGAATTTACCTAGGGACATTTGCGATTTTGCAAAAAGGTGTTCCATCAGCAGGTGTTCATTTAAGATAACAATGACATTGCCAATATTGGGAACAACAGGTTGCTTCCATTGGCGGGTTATAGCTAGCCGAGCTGCTATGAGAATTTGCGTAACAATAGGTCGGAAATGTGGAGGCCAGGCCAAGATGTCAAGACCAAATAAGGCCATCTGCGGGGTGATGACACGAGACAAACCAGTTAATCCATTGATGAAATTAGTGATGTCCGTCCAAAAAAGTTTTATGAAGGGACATCCCCATCAAATATGAAGTAAATGTCCGTCTGCGTTGCAGTTTCTCCAACATTTGCTGGAGTGAGTAGGGAAAATGCGGGCGAGTTTTACAGGTGTATGATACCAGTTGTATAGAATTTTAAGGACAGTCTCCCGGTGGGATATATTTCTTGAGTATCTGGTTGTGAGGTGGATTGCTCGATACCACTCTGTTGATGGAAGATGAAAGTTCAATTTGGCCTCCCAGTGGGTAATAGCCGGAGGGTTGGCGGGTTGAGACTGCTGGACCAGAAGGGTATAAAAACAGGAGATGCCACGGATTTTGATGTTGGACGAGGAAAGAAGCTGTATGATGAACTTGGTGGAGGTGCAGGTGGACGTTGGGATTGAGGCGAGGATGTGGCGTACTCTCTGGTATATGTAGAAGTCTTTGTGAGGGAGAGAGAATCTTCCAGTGAGTTGTTGAAAGGAGAGGAGCTGGGAGGCCTGAAATAGGTCTCCTATAGTCCGAATGTCATGCGTTATCCAACTTTGCACAGGTAAATCTGGGGAGAGGAAGGTAATCGCTGCGAGGGGTAATTGGCGGAGAGCATGAGGGTGAATTCCTCCTGCGTTTTGTAGCAGGGATTTCCAATTAGGATTTATTGGGGTGATAGCCCATCCATACAGCAGCCAGAAGGTGTGAAGGCGCTTGTGTAAGGTCCGTTGCTTCAATGAGGGTCCAAGGCAGTAGTGAAGTAGTGAAGTTTCCTGGATTGGTCGAGCAATGTTGCTTTATAATACATTTTAAGGTTGGGCACTCCCATGCCGGCAGACTTCGTCGGTGTGTAGAGCGAGGAGGCTTTAACTCGTGGTTTGCGGCCTGACCATATGAATTTGTTAAGCAGTCGTTGTAGACCAGCTATGTCAGATTGAAGCATTGGTATTGGTAAAGTTCTGAACATATAAAGAATATGTGGTAATAGGAACATTTTACTAAGAGCTATTTTGCCTGCCCAGGAGGTCTGTACCTGTAGGAGCGAAGTGGTAAGAGCCTGTAGTTTCTGGGTGAGCCCAGCTAAGTTAGTACGCAGTATTAGAGAGGCGGGGGAGGTCAGCTGTATGCCCAAGTAGGTCAAAGAGGAGTTGGGAGCCCAGGAAAACGGGGATATCGAGGAAATATTGAATTTGAGCTGCGGGGGTAAAGATATCCCTAGCATGGCAGATTTAGAGTGGTTTAGTTTGTATAGGGAGATAAGACTGAATTGCTGTAAAAGATCACATAGCGGGGGCAGAGAGCACAGGGGGTCAGTGAGCCAAATGATGATGTCGTCGGCGTATAGTCCAATTTTGTGTGCAGTGGGACCTATCTGAAGGCCGGCTATGCTTGGGTGTGTTCTGATCGCTTGCGCTAGCGGTTCAATGACCAGCGCAAAAATAAGTGGGGAGAGGGGGCAGCCCTGACGGGTCCCATTTGTGATGGGGAATGGGGAAGATAATAGTCCTGATGTTAAAACTCTTGCGCTTGGGGAAGAGTATAGGCCTAGGATGGCTTGCTTGAAGGAACCATGAATGCCAAATTTTTGTAGGACAAGGTCTAGGTAGAGCCAACTAACCCGATCGAATGCCTTCTCTGCATCAAGGGAGATCAGCAGAGAAGGCACTCGACGGTGCTCCGCCCAATGTATCATGTCTATGAACCTGCGGGTGCCATCTGAGGCTTGGCATAGGGGGATAAAGCCCACCTGGTCGGGGTGTATCAGGTTGGGGATAAACGAGGCCAGACGGGAAGCCAGTAATTTGGCATAGAGTTTCGTGTCCGTGTTCAGGAGCGAGATTGGGCGATAACTCGCCGGATCATGGGAGGGTTTACCGGGTTTGTGAATGGTGGTTATAGTTGCTTCAAGGGATTCTGATGGGATCTGTCCAGTGGATAGGAAGCTATTAAAGGTATTGCAAAGGTGGGGTGAAATTTGATCCCTATAAGTTTTGTAGTATTCATTAATGAAGCCATCTGGTCCGGGGGCTTTATGCAAGGGAAGCTCGTTGATAACTTTGAGAATTTCTAGTTGAGAGAATGGTTTGGCTAGATCTTCAAGTTGGGAGGGGGTTATCGTAAATGTGCCTTTAATTGGCTTTCTTTTTTCTGCCAATAGGAGCACAAGAGAGGATACTGAATAGACAGCTCTGTGTGTGTCAGCTCACATTACATTAAACTCCATCAATGAAAAGGGAAGAAGGAGGGGGGGGTGAAAAAGCCCATGCTGACATGACAGGCAGCTCTCTCCCTCCTTCAGGCTGGAAAGCCTGTGTATATCACAGTGGCCAGCTTTCCAGGGTCACGGGTTATAGTGAGACACCCGCTACCATCCCAAGTCTCAAGCGAGTTTGGGGGAGTCTCCCACAATTGACTGCAGGCTCCCGGACACCCGCGAGCACCAGGCAAATTCCCGGCTGAGCCTGTCACTCAGCCAGGGCCCACTGATGTCAGCTAGGAGTTTTGGAACTTTTTCTTTTTAAAATGAACAGCTGAGAGAGAAGCGGCAGCAGCTGTGCTATGAACAGGAGACGGGGCTGGCTGAGGAAATATCTAGCAGCGGAGGGCTGGAGGAGCAAGTGCCTATCGTGCAGCAGACAGTGTAACCCTTCCCCTCTTCAGCCCGCCACATTTGACTGTACACAGGTGCTGAATGGGGACACCGGGATGGAGATACACAGAATGACATAGCAGAAGGTATGACCAGAGCAAAACAAATCCTGCAGCACACAGCTCTGGCTGAATGGAAACAAGATCGTGGGGCGCACAGTCACATGTAATGCTGGTGTCTTCCAGAAATGTATGCCTTCAGGCAGTGTTCAGGTTACTGATCAGCACAGTCACACTGATAAGATCTTTGGAAGACACTGCAGCCAGTCAGCATTCTGTGTCCAGTGACAGTGTCACACAGGGTTGGTTGTCTATTTAGCCAGAGCTCTGTGTGTGCTGTACAGTTTGATGTTTTTTGTGAGGGATTTTCTGCTGATTCAGGCTAGAAGCTTCACAGACTCATTAACTGTTTACTGTCCTCCACTAATCCTGACCAGTTCACTGTTTGTAAGACAATTTTTATTTTGGAAATTGGTTGTGCTGCTGTCACTTGGTTGTACTTTTCAAAGGAGGATTACTGACCTGATCTTGCAGAGCTGGTTTAAATAGAGTGGTGCAGCCCTGTGATACTAGACACTTTTACACTGGGTTCAGCCATATATGCAGTCTCTGACCATCTCCTGTAGTATGTCTGCAGTCTCTGACCATCTCCTGTAGTATGTCTGCAGTCTCTGATCATCTCCTGTATCATGTCTGCAGGCTCTGACCATCTCCTGTAGTATGTCTGCAGTCTCTGACCATCTCCTGTATCATGTTTGCAGTCCCTGACCATCTCCTGTACTATTTCTGCAGTCTCTGACCATCTCTTGTACTATGTTTGCAGTCTCTGACATCTCCTGTACTATGTCTGCAGTCTCTGACCATCTCCTGTACTATGTCTGCAGTCTCTGACCATCTCCTGTACTATGTTTGCAGTCTCTGACATCTCCTGTACTATGTCCGCCATCTCTGACCATCTCCTGTACTATGTCTGCAGTCTCTGACCATCTCCTGTACTATGTCTGCAGTCTTTGACCATCTCTTGTACTATTTCTGCAGTGTCTGTGTGGTAATGCTGCATTTAATTGGCACTGGCAAGGTTGCATTTAATTGGGGGGGTCGGTGCTGGTGAAGAGCATCACTTACCTCCCTGAAATGAGTTTGCCACCTCCCTGAAATTATTTTTTCAGGTTAGAATGTCTGCGCTACACTTGCAAATATTTATATCTCCAAAATAAATGTTAATATAAATATATAACAAATTGCATTCTGTTTTTTCCTTGATAACTTCATTGGAATACTTTTGTTTCTTGATTATTTTACTAAAGTTCCATAAGAAATGGCTTCTAATTTTACTGCTAGTAATAACTGAAGAGTTCTCGATCTCTGTCTGCAGAATTTTAAATATTAATATAGTGTGCCAGATAATATATGGAATATGGATAATTATGCAGCTCTGAGAATTTTTGACAAGTGGTATTAAAATAGAACATGAGCATTGACACCATCACTGCTCCCTAATCCATTTTAAAGCCTAAAGGCCTGAATTATAGGCCTAGCAGATGTTTACCTCATCATCTGTCTACAGTAATTTGAACTAAGTATGTTAACACTAGACATAGTTAGTATTTATCATACATTCATTGTGATGTAAACCCAGAGTAACCATACCTGGGATGCAGCATTTTCTAGGGGAATGCATTTCTCATAATAACCTAAGTATGCGTTGATGTGTGTAATGTGGATTGTGTAATGCGGTCTTCACTTGTAGGTCTGTTATTCCAGCTGATTTATTCTGCCTTGTGTGCAATTGTTTATACATGGGCCTGCAACGTTCCCAGCCTTTCATTTAACATTCCGTTAAAAGCATTTACGCCATTCACATTCACGAGAGGTGTGCACTGAGGTACTGCTGTTTAATCACTGAAAGCGGCCATTTTCTAATCAGTGGAATTTTCACAAAGTGATTATTGCTTTATGGTATTTTTCTAGTTCTGGTAATCATTTTCTGATCTTTTTCTCAATTACACTACTACAGGAATGAAATTTTGCGCAATTAGTTATAGTGCATTTTCATACATCTTTTAATTGCTTTCTATCAATTTAAACAATAATTAGAGATGTAATGACAGGATGAAGAAAACGCAGTATATGGATTTAATGAAATAACGTGATTGACTGCAAATATTACCATGAAGCTAGAAGGTGTTAAAGTAAGTAGGTGTGATGAAAGGCAACAATGACCTGTGAAATTGGCTTAAATATGATAATTTGTTATACCTTATGGGTAGATACAGTAAATGCAGTAAATATGTAAGTTAAAGTTACTTTACAGTCTTATCCTGCACAGAAGGACACAGCCAAGTTAAATTTATATAACTTGTAGACCAAGCCTTTTCTGGCACTTTGTTTAAATCAGTACTTTTTGCTTGGAAATTACTTACAACCCCCAAACATCATATATATATATATATATATATATATATATATATATATATATATATATATATATAGATAGATAGATAGATAGATAGATAGATAGATAGATAGATAGATAGATAGATAGATAGATAGATAGATATATAGATAGATATATAGATAGATAGATATATATAGATAGATAGATATATTTAAGCAGAGACCCCAGGGAATAAAATGTCAATCTTTGCAATTTTTTATGAAATGTGGTATTTGCACGGTGGTTTTTCAAATGCAATTGTTTTAAATATGTTTTAATGAATTTTAAAAAACAAACAAAACACTTTTTGGATGCAAAAACAGACACCTTAACCACTTAAGGACCGCCGCATGTCAATGTACGTCGGCACAATGGCACCGACAGGCACATGCACGTACATGTATGTGCTTGCCTTCCAGCGGGTGGGGGGTCCAATCGGACCCCCTCCCGCTGGCTGCGGTGGTCCGTTTCGCTTCAGGAGCAATCCGGGATGAGGGGGTGGCCGTTGGTTTCTGGCCATCCCCTCTCGATCGCTCCTGGCGAATGAGAAGCTTCCCCCGCCTGTGTAGTGTAAACACAGGCAGGGAGGAAGTGATGTCACTCTCCTCGGGGCGGTCTTTTTGACCGGACTGCGAGGAGAGCAGAGATAGTAAGTGCACCAACACTACACTGACACGTAGTTACACATAGGTACACAAATCACCCCCCCGATCGCCCCCCCCCCCCAGTCACAGTGTCACTGATTGCAGTGATCATTTATTTACTGATGACTGCATTTAGTGTCAGTTGTGACAGTAAAAAGTGTCAGGGCAGTTAGTGTTAGGTCCAGGGTAGCCCCCTACCCCCCCCCAATAAAGGTTTAACCCCCTGATTGCCCCTACAGTTAACCCTTTTACCCCCTTTTGCCAGTGTCACTAAGCGATTGTTTTTCTGATCGCTGCATTAGTGTCACTGGTGCCGCTAGGTAGCTAGCTATTTTTTTAGGTTCACCGCCAGGTTTTTATAGCATTAGGTACCCCCATATACTACCCAATAAAGGTTTTAATCCCCTGATTGCCCCTAGAGTTAACCCTTTCACCAGCGATCACTGTATAAGTGTCACTGGTGATGCTGGATAGCCAGTTAGTTATTTCGTTATTTAGGTTCCCCGTCAGGTTTTTATCTAGCGTCCGGGACCCCCATATACTACCTAATAAAGGTTTTAACCCCCTGATTGCCCCTAGTTAACCCTTTCACCCCCTTTTGCCAGTGTCACTAAGCGATCGTTTTTCTGATTGCTGCATTAGTGTTACTGGTGCCGCTAGAAAGCTAGTTATTTTTTTAGGTTCACCGCCAGGTTTTTATAGCATTAGGTACCCCCATATACTACCCAATAAAGGTTTTAATCCCCTGATTGCCCCTAGAGTTAACCCTTTCACCAGCGATCACTGTATAAGTGTCACTGGTGATGCTGGATAGCCAGGTAGTTATTTAGTTATTTAGGTTCCCCGTCAGGTTTTTATATAGCGTCCGTGACCCCCATATACTACCTAATAAAGGTTTTAACACCCTGGTTGCCCCCAGGTAACCCTTTCACCCCCTTTTGCCAGTGTCACTAAGCGATGTCCCGTCTTCATCCCTCTTCCACCAGCGGGGACATCGCGGACATCATGGGCTTTGTTTGCAGGTAAATGGCACATAATGGGCTAGAATGTGATGCATACTAGCCCATTATCCTTTTACTTTGCAGGGGAATAAAGAGGAAGTAAAACCCATCAGGGTTTACTTACTCTTTAAGGATGAACATGCATTTACCTTTTATATAAAGAAAAAACAAAACATGCTATATATCCTCAAAGTAGCAAAAGCAGCAGCTCTGCTTTTGCACAGTAATACAACAATGGGAAAAATAGAGCCGTGTTGCATAAATTTAATAGGAGAGAGATTAAGTTCAGTCCATAGTAGATATTGACACCACTCGTGGAAAAGAAAGTGAGGAAGTGTATATCACTTCATAAGTCCTCCTCGTGATGTTAGTGACTCACAACATGATCAAGAATAAATCTCCATCACACAGAGTACATGCTTACCAGACAGCAAGCGTTAGGACGCTTGTGGCTTAATACCCAGCCAGGGCCTTTTTCCTCAAGTTAGGAATCGATGGCGGCACACAACGGAAACTTCTCATGTAATGGAACAAAGTGAATGGCTCAAGCCCTTCCAGGGATCCAAAGAAGCATGAATCTCTCAGAATTGATGCGCTCAAAAGGATGACCCATAACATCACAAGGAGGACTTATGAAGTGATATACACTTCCTTACTTTCTTTTCCAGGAGTGGTGTCAATATCTACTATGGACTGAACTTAATCTCTCTCCTATTGCATGCATTTGTTCTAATGTGCCCCAAGAGTGCCAAAACCTGAAGCTCTCCTTATGAAAAAAACAACTAATAAGTCAACACTTTTACTAGCCTTCCCCCCACCCCATCTTCTCTCTATTGGATGTTAATTGTGGTGATCAGCTTCAATGAAGCTGACCAATAGAGAGCTGGGAGTAAGCAAGCCAAATCGCAAACTTCTAAGATAAAACTTCCATAATAAAGTACCCTGGTGTTGGGTTTCCCAGGCTCTATAGTAGAAAGATAAAGCCACAAACAAGTACCTGGAGGTGGCCAATTTTGCATCCAAGTGGAGACTGACTTTAGGATCATTAGCATTTGCTTTAAAGCATTATATTAAGAAATATCATCATTTTAAAGTAGAAAGCCACATAATCTAGACACTCTACTGCACCTCTTGATGTTAAAGAATTTCAGTGCCCCATTGTGTCTAACCACACAATATGGAGACATTTTGAGTGCCTACTCCTTCTCCTCAAGCATAAGATAGCTGGTAGACCTGCACCAAGAAAAAAAAAAACTGTGGTGCAATGCAAGATTACAGTGATTTGCTATGTGTAGGCATTCCTCTTTAGCGAACACTTAAAAAAAAAAGAATAATCATACATTGAATTAAAGTGTGATATTTAGAAAATACCATGACAACTGCTTACCAGCAAGAATTCTTTGAGATGTGTCTCTATGTTCTTATGATAAATGGTGAAGAATGCAGCAGACACCTGAATGATGGCTTTGGCCAGGCAGTGGCTGTTGTTATTGTATCCTGCAAAAACAAACACATTTGCTGTATATAATGTTAGCCAATAAATAATTCCCTTGGGGAGAATGCCAACCAACACTAACTATTCTTTAACCCCAGTGTCATATGTGAGGATATGAATAAGGCCCTAACTCACCTTCCTATCAAAGCACAACGAAGTCCTTTAACTTTCTTAACTCTATTTGTAAAATAACAGCAGAGAGTTTGTAGATGTTGTAGGATGTTGAGAGAGAGCTTCTCTATGTGGAATGTTTATCCATGACTGGAGTACTGCAGACTTACCAGCTGCCGTGGCCCATACCTCAAAACCCCCAACAACCTTAATAATAAATTAAAACACCACAAATTTCTATGGGTTTTAAATGGCCATAGCAGCCTTTTATTGAATATATTGTAAAACATAACCAAACATTATTATATATATTCCTGAGACTAAACTGGCTCTTGAAAGCCGGTGTTTTGAAGAAGGAGCATGGTCTACCACTTTTTGCTGTATCAGGCTACCATTCCATACCACGGCCCACAGCCACGAATGACCTGGCTCGAGGACACTTTTATCAAACCTTACCAGCCTGATACAGCCCCAATACCAAAATTGTCAAGATGACGTCACTGAATTATAGGAGGGTCCCCTACTACAGATGAGACCCTCCCACCATACACCACCTAACCTCTTGACCATGCCCACCTTCAAAACCCTGAAACCCCTGCCACTGCTATAACAACCTCAATCCACACCCCGTTATAACACCCCCAAGTACCAAACGGACACACCGTGTAACCGTACATTCAAGAGAGGGAGGGAGGGAAATTCTCCTTCCCTGGCTAATTACTGACTGACCCTGTCAAGACCCCCCTTACAGCCTACACCCTCTTAGACTCCACCCTGACTTGACCTACTCCCCCTACCACGCCTTCCCCTGACCCAATGCCTGTGTACCTCAATTTTTTTCCTAACCCCTTTTAACATCTGCCCAGCTACAGCCTACCCTGCCCCCCCAGTCATGAGGGCCTTCCACTATCATGCTCTGCATTACATTCCAGGCCTTCTCCTGGAAGGATATAAAAAAAGGGATGCTTATTGCAAGATTTGTCAGGATGTACTTACAGAGCCTTCCATGAGTAAAAAAAAAAAAAAAAACGGGTCAGGGCTAAACAGGAAAAGGAACAGGGAGAAACTAAAGAATTTAAAAAGGGAGAGTGGGCTAATCCATTCTCTCTACCAGAGAAGTGAAAGGGTAGTATGGCAACCAGACTCTAGTAGATCAGAAAGGTAAACACTGCAAAAAGAGACAGGGCAAACAAACTAGGGACTCTTGTTCCATGATGCTCCCCATCTGGTATCTGGAGATACTACTATTACTAACTATGTGGTACATATGAAAACAAAACAACAGTGCATAACATCATGTACACATAATAATGCAACATCAAGTCGGCACCTCTGTCTCCAAAGTCCCTTTCAGCAATTGACGCCAGAGGGGTGCACTGTTTAGGATGGTTGAGTGTGCCACAGTGTCTTTGAAGATTCCCAGAATGGCTGTTCTGTCCTTATTTGTTATAGTCCACTTTGGCCATTGAAAGTATGGTTTCTGTAATGGGCCTTGTAAAGATTTTCACAGTCCCTTGTCTGACAATTTTTACTTTGACCTTGCGGACCTTCCCATCTGCGCTGGGGATGGAATTAACGACAAGACCTATAGGCCACTCATTTTGCGGCAGCTGCTAGTCTCTTAACAGAACAACATCTCCTTCTTGAATGTTCTGTTTGACAGCTTGTCATTTGCAACGTTCCTGAAGCGTCACAAGATATTCATGCCTATAACAATCCCAAAAGGTGCTAGCGAGGCACTGCACCTGTCTCCATTAACGTTTATACAGGTTTTTTGAATTGAAGTCCCCGACTGGAGTGGGAATGTTTCCTATCTTCTGTGTAAGGACCATTGCTGAGGTCAGAATGCTTGGTGATTCTGGATCTGTTGATACTGGAATCAAAGGCCTTGCATTGACAATGGCTGACACTTCAGCCATAAATGTGGTTAGCACTTCATGGGTGAGTCAAGCTAAACTAGTAGTTATCATCATAGAGTCTAAAATGCGTTGAGTCCCTCCAATCATGCGTTATGTGTTCCCATGCTCCACCCATGTGAGAGGAATGAGAAGAGTTGAATATCCACATGCACCCTTGATCACACAGATACTTTTGGATGCTGTTACCTTCAATGTGTTCAGTGTCTATTTGTAATTCCTTACATGCTCCAATGAAATAGGTTCTACAGTCGGAACGTATTTGTTTGGTTGGTCCCCTGATTGCAAAGAATCTTCTGAGGGCGTTTATAAAACCTGGATGTATCCATTGATGTTATGACCTCAATGTGTATGCCCTGTGTACTCATGCAGGTGAAAAGCACTGCCCATCATTTGCAGCCAGCTTGCCCACCCCTCGTTTTACGTGAGATGATCATCCATGGTTCAAAAACATCAAGTCCTATGTGAGTAAATGGGGGTTCTGTGCCAAATCTTTCTGGTGGCAAGTCCACAATCCTTTGTTCTTGGCATTATTCCCCTCAATATGCGGCACCTAACACACTTGCGGAGAATTCTGGCTACGCACCTGTTGGTGCCAATGATCCATATTTCCGCTGCTCTAATAGCTCCCTCAGTAAAGTGTCATCACTGATGCATGACTTGTTCATGATAGCGCCAAACTAATAGAGTAGCGATGTGATGTTGACTGGGAACAATAAGGGGATTTCTTTCTTCTCTGCACAAATGGGACATACTAAGGCGACCTGCTATTCTCATGAGGCCAGCTTGATCGATGATAGGATCTAATTTCCAAGGAGGGATTTGTTTAGAAATGCTTCTCTCTTCGTAGATGCAACAGATTTCCTCTGCATATGTTTCTCTCTGAACCTGATGGAGGACAATTTATTTTGCTTTCTTGACTTCCTCTACAGCGTGTAGTTTTCGGCAGATATGTCAACAGTGGCTGTTGGTTGCTTTCTCACCAAGCGTTTGGCGGAAGGAGATGGCTATGTGTCTAAGGTGTGCTATTGCTCGCAGGAGAGCCGTCCACCTTGAGAAGCGATTAAAAGGAGGAGAACCAAATACATTTGCGGCTGTACGTTGGCAAGCAGGACAGACACTTGGGGCCTTACTTCAAGGTCTCTTTCGAGATATACAAGATCAAAGTCATTAATTAGGGTTGATGGTATACCATCTACCTGTGTTAGGTAGATTTGCTGCAGGCACTGATCTGGTCACAATATCTACAGGGTTCTGGTCTGTGGGCACGTTGTGCCATTGTTCTGATTGGGTAGACTTTCTGATCCTTTCCACCCGATTTGCCATAGATACATAGAATCTTCTCTTCGCATTGCATATGTAACCTAACACCACTTTACTGTCTGTGTAGAACCTGATAGCATCTAATTTACAGTCTATTTAATTTTCAATGAGTTCCGCCAACTCTACTGCCAATACTGCGCCACATAACTCAAGTCTGGGTATGGTATGGTTAGGTTATGGTGCCAGTTTAGCTTTGCATAGGATGAACCTGGTATGGTGTTTACCACTTGCATCTTTAGTTTTTAACTTGGCCACCACTGCTATTGCCTTGGTTGAGGCTGATGTTTGTTTGTGATGTGTGTTGCCCTTCCATGTGCATCTTACTGCAAATGCTAGTTTTAGGTTGGGGTGGTTGCGACTTTTTCGTAGTTAATTGAATTGGGCGCGGGAGGTACTGGATGCCTTTGCAGATATTGTGCTCTTGCTGGGCGCTACATGCGTCCCTGTGCCTTTAAGGGATGGCGGCGGGCTCCCTCCAGGCACACCGGCCCCTAAAGCGGGAGTTCCACCATTTTTTTTTTTTTTTAAAGTCAGCAGCTACAAATACTGCAGCTGTTGACTTTTAAAATATGGACACTTACCTATCCAGCACGCCCGCAATGTCGGCACCCAAAGCCAATCTGTCACTCGGCTCTCGGGTGCTGCTGCTGCCATCTTGGGTATGGGAATAAGGAAGTGAAGCCTTGCGGCTTCATGTCCCAGTTCCCTACTGCACATGCGCAAGTCGCGCTGCACAATAAGGACGGTCCCTGCTGACTCTGGGATCCGTGTGTTTCCCAGCAGATAGCGGGGGCCCCACAGGAAGTGGTGTAAATACCCACAGATTCTGCGGATATCTATGCCTGGAAGTGGGTACCTGTATTATACAGGTATCTGTATCCCCCTCCCCCCTGAAAGGTGCCTATTGTGGCACCGGAGGGGGGGGTTCCAACGAGCGGAAGTTCCATTTTAGGGTGGAACTCCGCTTTAATCTATCCACTGCTATATTTTCTCCAACTTGGAAGACTCTTAAAACTGTAGAGTTAAGACTGCAGTACACAGAGGTGCCTTGACATTGTCACTGCGGCTTAAACATATATTTGCAAATGTGTACAAACAAAACCCTCTGTTTTTAATGTAAACTGTTAGACAGGGTAAATTTGGTCGTTTTGCAGGCTGGCTGGTAAGTGTGCTGGGAAATTTTTTGTTTGTTTGTGATGGCCACTTTTGTCATAATCAAGAAAGCTACCCTGACAAATGCCATGTGGATGCAACAAAGGATAAAAAGGATGAAAAACGTTTTATTAAAAATAGAAAGGCAGTACTTTATGATAAAAACAAATGTCCCAAAATGCTAACTTTCTCTTCAAATGGTCTAAAACCATCATTAAATATCTTGGCACCATGATCCTCAAAATCTCTCCACCACTTTTGCATTACCCCCCACTTCACTACATAAAATCAAATGTGACTATACAATGACAATGTTTGGGGTTCTTTGGGATTCTAGTATAGATTAAGTACCACTTTGCAAAATAATTTGCGCTTTGCAGGGAAATCTGCCCCAGAGTTCAGTGAAATAAGTAAAGCTCTGCTGACTTCTATCATTGAATCATGTGCAGGTAAAAAGGCAGTTGTTTTTATTTTCCTTGCACATGACTAGGTATTCTTTCCAAAGGTAAACTTCACAACATTGAAAGAGCTCTGGGACACATTCCCTTGGAACTTCTCTTTCAAAGTGAACAGCATATTTGACTGTAGGAAATTAACCCACCAGTCTCCTTTATGCACTCTTCGATCATTTCTATACCACAATATTATACCCCTACATACTTAACTACGTGGGGAAAAGATGTTCACAACAGAGCAAACAGACAGAATACTTTATTATGCACGCAAAATTAAGAACCAGGAGCCTGGCATCACAATTCATACCCATCGGTACAGAGTACCCTAAATCATATGTTCCCAGCCTCCCCAGAATCTTGCTTAAAATGTGGCCAAGTAAAGAGAGACATACTCTATGTTCTGGTCATGTGACACTCTTAGACCATTTAATGTGTCTCAAACATTGTCAGATTTTACCATTTCCAATGACCTAGCCTTTTATCATCACAGCTCCGTACCAAGAAAAGCTTCCCTCCCTCATTTGGTTAATGCAGCCAGGAGCTACATACCTGCAAAGTGGAAGCAACCCGACACTCCGCCAATCTCACTGTGGTTAGCCAAACACTAATGAAGCACATTAAATGCAAGATCATATTTTCTTGTGGGGGAACACATGACAAATTTGGGGAACTTGGTTTTAATTGATTGAATTTACATTCTCCTTCAAGTACAATGCTCTCTTATGAAGTGACTCCTCGGTACCCTTCTAATGCTCTCTAAGCAGCTCAAGCATTACAAGCAGGAGGTAATCCAGGGGTGGAGGGAGGCACCCACCACCTCATAATCTCTACCCGCTATAAAATTCACATACTCCATGTCTTCCCCATCACCTCCTTTGTGCCCTCCCCAATCTCACCGCGTCCTTTCCCTACTGTTCCTACTCAACCTGGATTCCTATACCTCTACTCACACCACCTCTCCTCTCCACTACTCGGTCAGTTGTTTAAAAGACCCATACATTGGGATATGCTTACCTTCAATACACAACTTCCACATTCATAACCCGCTGTTTTCTGCATGAACACATCTCACAGCAAATGTTGGATATACTATACCCCGATTACTACTAAAATGTTTATATTTCAGATATCTGGCAAACTTACTGTACTAAACTAAAGAAACTAAACTAAAGAATTTCCCTGATTGCTATGTTTTATGTGTTCAATCTATACATATAATGTTGTATTAAATGTGTATGTGCCTTTTGTACAAATAATAAATATATATATAAAACAAATATTATGTTATGGTTGTCTGTACTGTAAAGTGGTTGTAAACCTTTGCATATACCCAGTGAAGTAACTGGCCTCAGGTAATACACTGAGATGAAACAAATTCTCCTACATATGTTGTACCTGTTTATCTGCAGCCATTTAATCTGTAGATCATTCTAAAAACACAGAGGACAAAGATTTTTTTTCTCAGGTTTAGCAGCAGGGGGTGGGGATCTGACATCACACACCCTGCAGATCTGGAGCATAGAGTTCCTTGATATCTGATAGATGACTGGAGGGAAAAGGTCACCCCCCAATATAGGCTTGAGTCGTGTGTTGTGTACTGTACCTGTCTCCCTCGGGGCTGTTGTAAAGATTGGGAAAACTGACTGAGGTGACTCGGGCAGGCAGAGTAGAGAGATCCAAAGGGAATCACACTTGGTGCTTTGGATTTAGATGAGTACACACTATAGTGGGATGTGCTTTGTTCATTTTCATGTCTGCGCTTTGTTTTTTTAAAAATAATTCCTACTGCTTATGAACTTTTACAATTCTTGCTTCAAAACAATGCAATGTCTTTGTTTGCTAAAAAGTCAGCAATAGATTAAAGCGGATCTTCACTGGATCTGAGCACCACAAATCAAGAACACTATTTAATTCATTTTTACTATTCAAAGCAAACTCCTCCATTCATTCATGTCTCCATGGTTTATTTTGTTGATAAATCACTTTGAAAAACACCTCCTAGCCGTGGCCATCTTGAGTAAGGGCAAATGATTCATGTAGCATTTACTTAATTGAATCCATCTGCCCTTAGCTCAAATATGCATACAGGAGAGCTGAGAAAACCCCTCCTTCTCCACCCCCCCCCCCCCCGAAGACTCCTGGGATGTATGACATAATTTGCCTAGGCAAGAGACCAGGAAGTAACAGAATAAATGTAAAATAAAAGTTTAACACAAGTAAATATTATATACTTTCCTATCTATTCATCTATTAGCAGTACGACAATTAGAAATAATCAATGTTGATAGAGAGAGTGAAGTTTTACTTAAAGTGTACATAGAGAAAGGTCATTGCGCATTTTCCTAATGCATAGTGTTTCTTACCGTCATTTTCTATGCTGTAGGAGGACATGGGATCGGAAGCCAGCAGAGGGAGAGACACTGCCAGAAACACTTGCAACAGACAGGCCACTTTGTACTCTTCATCAAGAGAGGAACTTTCTGTGAAAGAACAGTAATGAATGTTAACAACAGAGGAGCGGGCCTCATTAACAGATATCTACGCTCAAAAGGAAATTTGGAAAGGTAACCTAATTCTACTACTTAACACTGTGGTCATCAACTCCTGTCGTCAGGGCCCACTAACAGGCCAGGTTTGCAAGATAACTGAAATACATCACAGGTGATATAATTTGCTACTCAGTGATTGCAGAATTCTAGTCTGCATCTCCCCAAGGTAATACATAAAACCTGGCCTGTTAGTGGGCCCCCAGGGACAGGGTTGATGGCCACTGACTTAACATGTTCACCTAGTTAATGCATTGAAGTACAGTGATCCATATGCTAAAAGAGGACCTTTTTTAAAAATGCCAAATCACGATCACTCTGGATAATATACCCTATACTTTTGTGATTGAAGTCATGACTTCAATAAATTGGATATCATAGTCTGATCAACAGGAGACATGACTAGAGGAAAAGTGAACTGGGATAACTTTTTTTAAATGGCAATTACAAGATCTAAAACTAAATCTCTGGTTATGCTTTTGCTAGTATCTTTCACTTCTTCCCTTGAGTATATGTTTATGTAGCTACTAAACTCTAAAATTTGATTGTATACTCTCTATTTGTTGTAACCAGCAACTATGAACAAGAACTGGTGTTATTGAATACAGATTGAATTGAAATTTAGGTAGTCCTTTATTTTGCAAAGTTTTCGTAACTCTAAAAGAGATTGAACATGGATTGTGCAATCAATGTGTAACATATATTTAAACATTTTTTAGCAGCAACAAAACAACCACACTTTGCTATTAACATAACTATAACTGTTAATTTTGGAAATTGGTGAATGGATGTCTCCCTAGGAATGTAATAACGCTGATACCTTCATGAGTTTGTAAGTGCATTGGCTTAATAAATGTTATTTTTTTATGCAGATCTTCACGATAGAAAATATTCTTCTCCTTCCCTTTGGTGTTATAACGCTCAGTTCATATTTGTGACCATGGGCGTAGCATCAGGGGTCTCAGGGGTTGCAATTGTGACCCCGCTCCTAGCTCCAGGGGGACCAAAGATCTGTCCCCTGCTGTCGTATTACATTTGATTTCCTCCACAAAATCCAAGAGCTGGAGTCCAGCTCCAATCCACCTTGTGTCCCCCAGTACCCCAGCCAAGTTCTATAATCCAGTAATCAGCTTCCAGTTGTTTGCCCTCTCACCAGTCCACACCCTTCCTCTGCTCTCGGTGACTGGGGACATTTCATTACTAGGATGGGGGAAGGATGGTTTCTACAAAATATTTTGAATTATCCTTTCAATATATACATAAATCTCTGAAATAACTCTTTAGCCACTTGGAGTATCTTGGCGCGCAGTGGAAAGGACAACTTTCGCATTGGGGCCCACATGTTTCAAGCTATGCCTCTGTCTGTGACCACATTACAAGCCAGCATTTTTGCAAGTGGATGTCTAGGAGTTTACCTGTCTGAAGCTGGTGTACCTATGAATTGGTCTGGAGGAAGGCCACGGGGATGTGAGAGCCCATAACAACTACTCAAGCACTTTTGACCACTATTCATTAGCTGTCCCAGCACTCTGGAAACCCCAACCACTCTGTTGTTGTGCTGTGCTGATCCTTTTTAGGACTTGGAGGCTTCCTCGCTTTCCCTTCATTGAAGACCTTGGTTGAATCCCTGGAAGATACTCTCTGAGCCTTTGGACTTTCCTACTATCCCTTATTCTATTGGGGATTGGGGTTATAGCTGTCCACATTCTCTTGTGGATATTGAGTTCATTCACAATTGTACTCTATCCACTATTGCTTATTTTGTTCACACACCATATTATTTATGCACATGTTTATCTAAGTGAACTATATAGGATTTAATTTCATGTGATATAATTCACTATATACAGTTTATTGTATTTAGTAAGGATGTTTCTCACTTAATAGCGCTGCACTGTTTGTTTTTTTATTTTTGTAATTGTTCATGCTCCCTGTTGATTAGAACAGCGTTTTTTACTCGGGATGCTGCGGCACCCTGGCGTGTTGATTGGGGTTGTCAGGGATGATGCACTGCATATGTTATTTTTCCACATGATTCTGCCTTTCTGTGGTACCAGAGGGCTGACCACCAGCATATGTATAGCATCATGGACACACATGACACTAATCTAGGGCAGGCGGAATTCAGGGCAACCCTAGTAAACAGAAGAGAACTGAAGCCTGCCTCTATTTAGACCTGCCCCACCTCTGGCTCACTGTCATGCTGCCACATCTGTGCTGTGGTGAAAAGATAAAAAGGTAGGATTCTGTTGCGCAAAGGTGGGGAGAGGGGAACTGAGAAATTTAATGTGAAACTGACTGGGGTGCCTCAAGAATTTTGCATACTTTTAAAGGGTGTCATGACTAAAAAGCAGTGAGAAACACTGGATTAGAGACCTCTAGTTCTGACCTAGCAGGGTTGTGCTGGACAGGTTCACAGTTTTAACACAGAGAGCAAGGGTACACCTAAACAGCATTCGGGTAGGGAACAGGTTCTTTTACTTAGGCTTTGACTGCCTTTTAAGGCAAACCATAGATGATTTGATTTTCTTTCCTTCACGGGTGGAAGGAAAGAAATTCACTCAATTCCTCAATCAACACAGTCAGTATTGATGAGGGAATCCCTCCCGCAGCGCTACTATGTTCTGCCAGTGTGGAGGGGGGCACAAGGAGCCTTCCCACCCACCAGAACACCTTGATTACTGCTAGTGGCTATAGCCAATGATCGACTTCGGTACAACCAGTCTCTTCTGAACTGGCCAGGATTGGATTCACCTATTGCCATCTTAAAGAAAAAAAACGAAAGCCCCGTACACACGAGAGGACTTATGTCCGACAGACTTCCGAAGGAGTTCTGCCGGAGTTCTGCCGGAGTTCCAACAGAGTTCTGACGGACTTTTGGACTGAGCGGACACACAATCACACCAAACTCCGACGGATTCGAACGTGATGACGTACGACTGGACTCGAATAAGGAAGTTCATAGCCAGTAGCCAATAGCTGCCCTAGCGTCGGTTTTAGTCCGTCGGAATAGCATACACACGAGCAAATTTTTCTGTAGGAACTGGGTCCGGCGGAGTTCCGTCGGAAAAATTTGAAGCATGATCCATTTTCTAAAGTCTGTCAGACTTTTGCGAATCAAAAGTCCGTTGCAGCCCACACAGGATCGAATAGTCTGACGGAATCATTCCGTCGGACTTTGGATGTTGAAAAGTCCGCTCGTGTGTACGGGGCTTAAGACTTTCTGTAAGGGGTTGATATACTAAAGGCAAATAGGTTGTGTAATTTACAAAGTGCAGTTGCGCTCTGAAAGAGCAATTGCTCTAGAGCTTAGTAAATGAGCAGAAGCTCTGCTGATTTCCATCATCCAATCATGTGAAGGCGAAATAGTTTTTTTTTTATTATTATTATTTACCTTGCACCTAGGTATTCTTTGCAAAGTGAAGCTTTACTTGATTTATTAAGCTCTGGGGCAACTGCTCTGTTTGTCTTTAGTAAATCAACCTTATTGCACATCTTTTGCTTTCACTTGGAATGTACTTAGCTTATTTAAACTGAAAGTTCCGCTGGGCTTCAACATACAGTAATTTTCCTTAGAAAAATGTGTATATAGAGGTTACAGAAATGAGCTCTAAAAACTGAAGTTTCCCTTATTTTTGTTTCTTTGTTGCTAGGAAAAATGACTTGCAAATAATGGAACAGCTATTTCATAACTATTCCAGTACTTTTGTTGCCCAGCTACAAGTTGCCATAGAAAATAATGATAGATTTGAAGCTGGTATGAAACATTCAATCAAAGATCCCAACGTGGAAAAAAGGAAAATTGAGAGTTTCTGCATTAGAAAATAACAGCTAACTGGGCTCTTGGGAGCACACCTCCTCGATTTCCTCAGTTCTGTTGTAAGTAAGGTCAAACATGGTGCATTCCACACAAATTATAATACAAGTATTACCTCTGCATTTGCTATATTATAGAGGCCATCCAGAGGTGTTAACTGTGCCTAAGTAGTACCCTGAAAATGTACCCTTTGCCTTTAATTGCTTTTGAGAAATAGCAGTGCACTTCCTGGTGAGTTTCCCTGTCTAGGTGCTTCTGTGCTTTGAGTCTTAGAGCTGTATATCTGCAGTGTGTGATCATCTAGGGGTCATGTCTGTTACTAACAGTCTTATTAGATTTGCAGTGGGATTTGGTGATATCACTACTGCGATGCTCACTATTATTGCTGGAGAAAGATTTGTACCTGCGAACTTGCAGTGCAAGGATTTCCCTGCTTCATTCAGTTTGTGGATCTGCACTTTTGTCACTTCTCCTGCTGCTTCTTGATCATAACCCTGCCATTCATGATTACCAGTCATCAGAGGGGCAACTCTGACATAGGAAAGCAAAGACCTTCTCTTTTACCCAGATAGCTACCGCCACACAAAGGCACAGTGTAGAAAAAGGCATGACAAGTAATGGAAAAATGAAGAAACAAATCAGCAGCAGGGAGCCTACAGGCAATACAAGTGACTATTCCTTTGACCTCTGCTTTTTGTGTGGGCAGACTTCACATTCAGGTCCTCTTTAAAAATACTGGCTTACTTGCAATTTACGGCCTGCTATGCTGGTATGTTTTACCTGTTTTCATATTTGATAAAGCTGCCACCAAATGAGGGTCCACGTCACATGGAATACCCGCTGATGTTGCCAGTTCGAATATACTAAGTGTCACCTGAAACATGAAAGGCATCAAGTTACTAGTGTGCATAATTTTTCAAATCATCAAATTCTATTGAATTAAACAATAAAATGTAATAAACATTTCAAAAGTGAAAACAAATAAATAAAACACAAACTGCAGAAGAATAATTGCCCCAGGAGATCATAAACTAATTACCTACTATCACCGCTACAGACAGCTGGGGATGGAAAAATCATACTGTGCTATTGTTTTCTCTCAAACATGTAATAGGATGGAATAACTACACAAACAGTGAAACAGGTCAGTCTTAATGTGCTGCATGGGGTTATTTTTTTCCACCTGCCTGGTGGAAAATGAGTTCATTACTATTAACTGTCAGCACACATTCAATTACCCATTAACATCTAAAGACTGTGCATTTATTTTTCATTGTCTAGCGAGAAGATGAAATCCAGAGTTAAGACTAGACAGGAACACACAGGATATGACAAAGGATGCATTTGGTCTTTGTGATACTATTTTGTGGTCATACATTCATTTATACTATAGATTAGCTAATACAAACTGAGGTTATACAATAATTCAGCATAAGTGTGCTATCTGGCAAATGCAGATAAAGCATAACAGCTAGTAAACAAAAACAAAAAAATACCCCAGTTATTAACTCTACAAAATGTCTCTTTATACCCAAAGTATTAAACAGTAAAGCATGCCTGAAAACTGTCCCAGATTTGCCAGGACAGCCCCAGTGGCGGCCGCTCCATTAGGGGCACAGGGGCGCCACCCTCCCAATCCATGCATCCCTAATCTACACGTATGGATTTTAATGGGGTTTTTTTTTGGAAGCGCCTGAGGCTTTAATTGGCTTAAAAAAAGGGTGGGCTCAGGGGGCGCAGAGCACTGTGCCCTGAGCCCACCCAATTGTGTAACATTAGCAAATTATTATATGTCTTCCTGCTTCTCCTCCCCGTCAATCAGTAAGTAGCTCCTGAGACCCTCAGCAAGCTGGAGCAAGGAGCAGCATCAGCCTCCTAAGACCGATCGTCACTTTCCCGGCTCCATAGAGCTCGCAGTGTGCACCGTCCTCCTAGTAGAGCCCATAGCTCCAACAAGCGGGTCCTCCCAGTCCAATGAGAGCTGCCCAGGAGGAAAGAGACGGAACAGATGGATACAGAGATTGCAGATGGGAGGATGAGCGGGAGTCGGTGCGGAGAGCGGGGAGTAGTGTGAGTACCAAGGCTGACCTGTGTATCCGGGGGGTGGCGTTATGTGCAAGTAAGGGGGGCAAGTTTGGTTGCCGTCCCCCCCAAATATTGAGCACCAGCCGCCACTGGACAGCCCTATTTTTCAGCTAAATTTCCCACCTTAGGTGTGTGACCAGCTATGTCCTGGGAACACAGCATGAGGCTTGTTAAGTGCTGCCCATCATGACATAGGGGTGTGTTGCCCAGGATCTTCCTTCTCATCTTCAGCATGCATTAGAATATGCTGTACAGCTGAAGAGTGGGATGGGGCATCTCTACTGGACAGATGCAGGTATCTGAATTGAAGCTTAGAAGTGCCTGCACAAGGCAGCTACATTACATTGTGGGTGAGTTTGAAACCTTACCATTCAACCTCAGTGTGTTCTCTTGCCTGACCCACCAGCACCAGACACACAGCAAGAAGATGATAACTGCACAGGTGGGGATGGGGAATCAAGTTGCAGTGCTAGGGGGTGAGAATTGGAGACTAGGGTAAAATGGGCCTGGTCTTCGGATATAGAGGTGTGCTGGTAAAAGGGACATTGGAGGCAAAGGTGTGTTGGTGGAGGGGGCATTGGAAGTGGAGGTATGGGGGGGATAGACGCAGAGGTGTTCTGCGGTGCATTGGTGGTAGAGGTGTGGTGGGGGGCAGTACAGAGGTGTGCATTGGAGGCAGAGGAGTGTTGCGGTGTTACAGAAGTCTTCCAAGGAGGCATTGATGGCAGAGGTGTGCTGAAGGGTACAGATAATGAAGAGGTAGGCTGGGAAGACATTAGTGTCAGAGGTGTTCTGGGGGGTACAGACATGTACTGGAGTAGTATAGACCTGGCATAGGTGTTTTGGGGGGTACAAAGGTTTGATGGGGGGACAAGTAATAGCAGAGGTGTCTTGGGGGCATTGATGGCAGGGGTGTGCAGGGGGGACTTGTAGGCAATGGTGCGCTGGGGGTATTGCAGGTAAAGGTGTTCTGGGGAAGGTGGCAGAAGTGTGCTGAGGGGTAAAAAGGTGTGCTGGGGAATACAGACTGTTTGCGTGGTTTTGTCTGCAGACCTCCATTAAAACCTTGGGATCAGTGTTTAGGTATTTACTATTACTACCAGTGTTTTGTTGCTGTGTTTGTTTACATTTGTTTTTCTTCAGCCCCATAACTACAGATGTCTTATATATGTTTAATTAAAGTATATGTTGGAATACAGAATTGTATTTTGTGCAACTACTGTATATCAGTATTTAGTAGAGATATATTCTTCATCCAGTAGATGGCAGTGTTTATAAGCTTGTAGCTGCATCTATGCATCGTCTTTTCCCTGAATACAGTTCCTGTTTCCTGTTTGCAATTAAGCAGAAAAGCCCATGTGGACTGTGCACTGTTTGTTCTGTAGAGCTGTATAAATGAAGTCAGGTCAGAACACCCTTCAGATGAATGGACAGAGAGAGACCAAACAGCTCAGAACACAATCTCTCTTAGCACAGAAGATGATCAAATCATACATATATGTAAGCATGAAACTGCTAAAAAAATGGGGTAGGTTTACAAGAGGTGCATGAAAGAGCTAATCTCAGCAATAAACTGTATTTGATTAGAAAGTTATACAAAACTAAGCTGTTGAAAGGCCAGGATATACAGGATTACATAAGGCGCACATTGGAAATGGTTGAGATAAAATACTTTCATGTCACAGCATTATTACTCAGTGGTTTACAAGAAAGTTATGAAACGCTTGTCACAGCACTTGAGCACATCGAGATGATGAACTGAAAAAGCTAAGATTACAGATGAACTGTATCAGCTGAACTGCAATAAGGTGGTTAATACTTCCAAGGAGCAAAAAATATTCAAATTGCATTCACACATGGCACAGATGCCTTGGGCACAGGAGTCCTGACATATTAAAGAAATTAACTGAGAATGACAATGTAAATAAAATAAAAATTAGTATGTGATCAGACAATGAAATCCACCAGCTGTATAAAAAGAATAATGGCAAGAAAAGCCTTTCCAAAGCAGAGTAACAGCAGAGCTAACAATCCTCTTGACTTAATTCTTTCAGATCTTTGCAGTCTAATGGAGAAATTGACTCCAGGAAAGAAGAGGTACTTTCTCACTTTTATAGATGATTACTCCAGGTACACTACACTATGGGGGTTATTTACTAAAGGAAAATTCACTTTGCACTACAAGTGCAAACTACAAGTGCAAAGTGCACTTGAAATTGTAACGAAACTGCACTTGGAAGTGCAGTCACTGTAAATCCGAGGGGTAGATCTGAAATGAGGAGAAGCTCTGCTGATTTTATCTTCCAATCATGTGCAAGCTAAAATACTGTTTTTTATTTTCCTTGCATGTCCCCCTTGGATTTACAGTGACTGCACTTCCAAGTGCACTTTCAGTGCAATTTCAAGTTTCAAGTGCGCTTTGCACTTGTAGTTTGCACTACAACTTTCGGAAATAATCCCCAATATCTAAACCTAAACAGTATTTGGCTCAGCTAAGCAACAAATTTGGCAAAATGCTGAGTGTATTGCGCACAATGGAACTGAATATACATGTGATAAAACACAAGCGGTTCTCAGAAAGCATGGCATAATATTTCAAACTACTGTACCATACAACCCAGAACAAATGGGGTTGCAGAAAGAATGAACCATACTCTATGTGAGAGTGGAAGAACCATGCGGGGGGCGTGGCTTGGCGCCGAATGGAGACGGCCGCCTGATCCACTAGCTCTGTCCACCGGAGGTCCTGCTGCTTGCCTACAGGAGCACACATCGGCGAAAACATGGTGAAGCAGAAGGGGAAGTCACCACAGTCGCGGTCCCGCTCCCCGAGAGGCACGGATCAGCCGCCCGAACGGAGCATCCCGGAAATTTTCCGAGCCCGATCACGCGAGGCCGCGGCCTCACCTCGGGCCTACTCGGAGCACCGCTCCTCCAGCCTCAGCCCGTCGCGCAGGGGAGAAACCCTTCACACAGAGAGCCCCACCGCTGCCCGCCCGCTGAATATGCAAGACCTCAGGGCGGTAGCAGCGGATATTAAAGACTCACTAACAGCGGTGATAACTGACCTTAGGAGGGACATCCAGTCACTGCATCTGCGGATAGAGGACCTGGAAGACACTACAATCCGCCATGACACCACGATGCAGCAACTGCAGCATGCTTCCCAAACCCACAGCAGCCAGCTCAGAGATCTCCACAGACATGTGGAAGATCTGGACAATCGCGGACGTCGCCACAATCTCCGGGTAAGAGGCATCCCTGAATCCATCGATCAAACTCACCTGTCACAAGCAACGGTTCAGATTTTTAATGACTTGCTGGGAAGGCCACCTGAAACCCCCATAGAATGTGACAGGCTGCATAGAGCGCTCAAACCCAGGGGTAGGGACACGGACCCACCCAGGGATGTGATCTGCTGCCTGACAAGTTTCAGATTGAAGGAAGACATACTGAGAAGGGCCAGAGATCGCCGTAACCTGACTTACCAGGGGGTAGAGATCAAGATATTCCAGGATCTATCCCCCATAACCCTTCAAAATAGGAGAGATCTGCGTCCACTCCTGGACATCCTCTGCCATAAGGGCATCCAATACCGCTGGAAATTCCCCTTCTGCCTATCGGCTTCATCAGCAGGAAGAGTGGCTAACCTGCGGGTCCCGGAAGATCTCAGGGAATTCTGTGATATCCTACAAATCCCCCTTGTGGACCTTCCAGATTGGTACAGAGCCTACCGTAACCCAGCACTACCAAGCACCAACTCCATGGTACCGGTCCGGGATGACTTCCACATCCGGAGACGCAGATCGCTGTCCCCTAGGCCGCAAGCTCAGAGGGATCCGAGAGACAGAGACCGCCAGAGCCCCACGGCATCCCCAGCTCATAGGAGAGCAAGGCCGGACAGGCCCTAAGGTTCTGGATCTGATCCTAACGCCCACTTTCAGTGCCTTCCTTACCCAGAACTGTCGTTCCTTCTTTTTTTTTTTTGCCCTGGCTGCCGGGCCTCTTAACGTGACCAAGCTCCTTCCTCCCAATGCCCCTGTATGCCAGACTACCCGATATATTTGATGGAACTGCATTCCCTGACGCTTTTGTATGTACTTAGATCCCCTAACTTGTCTAGTATACCTGTGTACCAGCAAACAGGCTCCAGATGGATGGATCTACTGGCACAGTTATTTAATAGGGAGGGGAGGGGGATGGGGGGGGTTCACAAAACCTGAGTATCGGGACTGTCTTCTCAGGATAACACCCAGGTCCGGTGAGCAACCACTCTTTGAAACATTTCTGTGACTCTCCAGGTTTTCAAATGTTTTGTCTTTCCCTATCTTTACAATGGTCTCATGCATGTTGATGTCACGTTGGGGAAGGACCCGCCTAATTGGGTAAAGATCCATCCTCCTCCCTATCGCACGAACACAGGACACGCCATAGCATTACCTTCTAGAAAGTTTGAATTTCTGATACACCGAACGTCTCTGCTAGCTTGACCCACTTCGAGACAAATATGGTCGAGAGAGCCACCAATTCGTGCTACTCAGCTAGTTTGTGACTGACCACTCTACACCCTAAGAGATGACATAATGAAAGTCATTTGACCTCTATGGTAGCCCAATATTGATACAAATGTAGTTCCAAGTGTTTTCAAGTTATAACCTACGCTTGTCCACGGGTATACCTTACAGTTGTCAAATCTCCTATTTTACCCAAGTTCCTGAATGTTTCCTGCTTTGCTCAAGGGCAGTTGACAAACTTGAGTTGAATGTCTAGCCTCCTAGATCTCTTTACCCCTCTAGGAACACATTATGAGATTCACGTCTTTCCCCCGACCAGGGTGACCTACGCCACCCTGGGGGTCCCGACGGCCAGGTCAGCGTTAGTTTCGCTAGTTTTACAGTTTACTACAGGTTAAAAATGTTTATAATATCCGAAGGGCACTCCCCAATATGACGTTTTGTCATATGATGTCCCCCGGAGGATACTTTCTCTTTGTTTTCTGTACATGTTTGCTGGTTTATACTGTGTTAGATGTTCCTATGCATGATTGGATGCATTTCAAAGACATTGCTCTGAGCTCTATGATCCAGTGTCCCTAATCCTTTTTTTTTCTCTCTCCCCCTCCCACAACATAACAACTAGACATCTGCTCCAACTTATACAGACTCTTACCTAGACCTCCCATGGACCAGAAGCATCACTGATTGATACTTGGACGCCTTTCACCCCCCCACACAACGGGACTGTGAAGATCTCCGTTGACCCGTGCCGGACGACAACCCCTGTGACAGGGTAAGGTAGCTGGACTACACATACCCCTGGTTACTTCCTTACCCCACACACACAAACCCCACCCTACTTACCTTAAACCCAACCTTCCTCACCCCCGCTTCCCGTAGAACTCCTACTCCGCCACATTTCCCTCTCCCCCCTCTGATCACAGGCCTCGCCTTCTCGATCCCCTCCCTACCTCTTTCCTAGACTAAGATATACTCGGGGGCCCCGTACCACCCCAGATAACTCCTACTTAGACCACCTCTTCAGTCGACGGGAGTGCTGACGACCTCACTGAACACCTGTTCAGATTCCGACTCCCATGGCTGACACAAACCCTACCATGCCACTGACCAAAGTTAAAGTTGTCTCACAAAATGTTAAGGGCCTCAACATCCCGGAAAAGCGTAGCCAAGTTTTAGAGATGATGGCCAAATTGAAGGCGGACGTAGTCTTCCTACAAGAAACCCACTTCCATGCAAAACACATTCCGAAATTCTCAAACCGTCTGTATCCGACATCCTTCCATGCACCTAACCCGATAGCTAAAACGAAAGGGGTCTCAATCCTATTGTCGAGGAATGTCCTTTGGCACACAATTGACACCCTTATAGACCCAGACGGACGTTTCCTGTTTCTGAAAGGAACCATACACAACAGAACGGTTACTTTAGCTAATGTGTATAGCCCTAACACGGCCCAGGTCAGCTTTGTCCGGTCTGTTGTCTCAGCCTTGCTGGGCTTCCAATCTGGAATCCTAATTCTAGGAGGTGATCTTAATGTACCCCTACAACCCCTCCTAGACTCATCCTCCGAATCCTCCTTTTTACCCTATAGAGCGCTTAGACAAATTAAACTGCAACTACACGAACTCCTCCTACATGACACCTGGCGTACACTGCATCCTTCCGAAAAGGACTACACCTTCTTTTCGGCCCCCCACAATAAATACTCTAGAATTGACTACTTATTCCTCTCACAGAAAGACCTACCCCTCATAACATCAGCCACCATTGAACCAATGCTCATAGCAGACCACAATCCAATAACTCTCTCTTTAACATTCCCAGAAAAATGTTCCAACACCAAAATATGGAGACTTGACTCCTCCCTCCTCACTTCAGAAGGAGACGTCACAGATATACGGGAATCCATAACAAACTATTTTCAGGAAAATGCAAACCCAGAGATATCTCCCATCACCATATGGGAAGCTCACAAGTGCGTACTTCGTGGCAAACTCATGTCCCTTAAAGCCACCCGGAAAAAAGCACAGCAGGCGTTACTAGTGGAACTAACCACCAAAATTAGGAAATTAGAAAAGGCCCACAAACAATCACAAGCCCAAAGCACATACCTGGAACTTACCCAGACCAGGAAGTCACTAACAGATATCCTCAACCATAGGACTCAACGCAAGTTTACACTGACTCATAAACTTTTCTACGAGCAGGGGAACAAATGTGGAAAGTTATTAGCGAGAGCACTCCAGACGAAAAAAGCCAATACTAGCGTACACACCATAAAAGACCCCAAGGGTAAATCACACTCAGCCACAGCAGACATAGCAACACAATTCGCACAGTACTTCAAAGAACTATACAACTTGCCCCAACAAGCTGACACCCCATTGAGTACAACTAAAAGACAAACACTCATCATGGACTTTCTTAACAAATACAGTCCCAATCCCATCCCAAGGGAAGAAGCTTGCGATCTTGATAACCCCTTATCCGAGGATGAATTCAAAATAGCCATTAAACAATTAAAGCCGGGCAAGAGCCCGGGCCCGGATGGCTTCTCGGCACCATATTATAAAACCTTCACAGACCTCCTCTCAGCTCCGTTTCTTAAAGCTTTCAACTCTCTTACACCATCCTCTACCCCCTTCCATAGACTACTAGAAGCCCATATCACGGTCATACCGAAGGAAAACAAAGATATCACCTCAGTCACCAATTATAGACCAATCTCCCTACTCAATGTAGACCTTAAAATATTCGCCAAAATTTTAGCGAACCGCTTACTACCTTTCTTACCCTCTGTTATCAGGAAAGATCAGGTCGGCTTTGTCCCTGGACGAGAAGCCAGGGACAACACCATCAGAGCTATTAACCTACACCATTTGCTCACCACTCAGAATCAAAGAGGCTTCTTTCTGTCACTGGATGCGGAGAAGGCATTTGACAGGTTGGCCTGGGACTATCTAGGGGCAGTCCTACGCCAGCTGGGAATACCTAACCGAATGTATAACCTTATTATGTCCTTATATGCTACGCCAACAGCAAGAGTCAGGGTAAATGGCCACCTGTCAGATGCCTTCTCCATCCAAAACGGTACGAGACAGGGATGCCCCCTGTCCCCTCTCCTCTTCATCTTGACCCTAGAACCCCTTCTCCAATGTATACGCTCCAATGATGACATAAAGGGAATTCCAGTGGCAGGACACACACACAAGCTAGCGGCCTTTGCCGATGATGTGCTATTATTCCTGACCGAGCCATTGACATCAATCCCCTCTCTACTTAGAGATTTCAACCTATTCCGTCGCATTTCTAATTTAAAGATTAATTTCTCTAAATCCCATGCCCTCAATATCTCCTTACCTGATGATCTCGTTGCCCAATGCCAGAACAATTTCCCCTTTGTATGGAAAAAAGATTCCATCACCTACCTAGGCACCCAACTCACCTCACAACTATCAGATCTATACGCCAAAAACTTTGCTCCACTGGTTAGTGCCATCTCCGCAGATCTGCGGAGGTGGGATCGACCACACTTTTCCTGGTTTGGCCGTGCAGCCATTCTAAAAATGAATGTGCTTCCACGTGTCTTGTACCTACTACAAGCTCTTCCCATAAAACTCCCACTAACATTTTTTCGGACAGTAAAAAGTATATCGCTGAGATTCCTCTGGAAACATAAACGTCCGAGGATTAGCTTCACCCAACTCTCCAAACCCAAAGGTAAGGGAGGAATTGGCCTCCCTGATATCCAAAATTACTCCAGGGCCTGCCACCTTGGAAGGATTGCTGACTGGTCACTACACAAAGAGAGTAAGGATTGGGTATCCTTGGAGGAATCCTTCTCAGATCTGCCACTGAAATCCATGCCGTGGATTCCAGCCTCCTTTATCCCTCAAACTCTAAAGAAACACCCCCTCATAGGAGCAACCCTGGATTGCTTCAGAGAGGCCTGCAGGAGATTCCGAATTTCTTCTAACCCAGGTCCCCTTACGCCTATCCGCCTCAACCCAGCGTTTGCTCCGGGTATGTCCAGTAACTTTTTAAAGAACACATGGCCACACGACACAGTCTTAGCCCGCCACTTCTTCCATTCGGGCACACTTCTGGAACGCACCACAATTCCCAGCCTCCCAAACAGCCCTCCCTTCCCGTGTTGGACTTACTTCCAGATCCGACATTTTATCCACACAAATAACCAATCTGCATGCCTATCTAGGGAATTAACCCCATTTGAAGACTTATGTTCCCAATCTTCAACTCAACAACATATGATCTCAAACATTCATTCAATGCTTTTCACAGCGACCTCCCCTAAAGACGGAAAGGCATGTAGAGCTTGGGAAAGAGACTTGCAAATTGACCTTTCTGAAGCTGACTGGGAACGGATTTTCACAATAGCTCACAAAGGCTCACTTAATGTCACAATACAGGAAAATAATTACAAAACACTCACCAGGTGGTATCGCACGCCAGAACTTTTGAATAAATTCAAATCTGACACCTCTGACAAATGTTGGAGATGCTCAGCCGATAAAGGTACACTTCTCCACATTTGGTGGTCTTGCCCACTGCTTCAGTCATTTTGGACACAGGTCCGTGACATAACTTCCCAGGTAACTACATACCCTCTAGACTTTACACCAGCTCGGCTTATTCTTCACCACGTTTCTACCTCGACCCGATCGTACAAGAGATCCCTGGGGATCCATATGATAAATGCAGCCAAGCTATGCATCTCAACACACTGGGGCACGTCCCACATTCCAACGGTGTCTGACTGGCTAACACGCGTGGGAAGAATAGCCGAGATGGAAGAGCTAATCTACATAGCACGAGATTCCCCATCCAAATTTACACAGACGTGGGCCTGTTGGACCCACTTTCGAACCACAGATGGGTATTCTGCCCTGATGAACCTTAACACTCCTCCTTGTTCCAATAGCTGATTTATATTATTCTAACCATTCCCTCCTGGACAGACTATCCCCTTCATTTATATCAGGAACCTTGGATTCAATCCTTACAGGGTCCCAGAGGGAGCTCCCGCAGGCCGGGGGCCCTCACGAGAAACTTTCCCCTCACTACCGCAGTGGAGGGGGTCGAGAAGGCGACTCCCCTGGTTAACTTCCACCCTCCCTCACCCACACTCTCTACCTGACCTTCCCCCCAATATCCCCCCCTCTCCATCGCCCCCTGTATCCCCTATCCCCCTCTAGAAGACTGACTTTCCCCCTCCCCCCCAAAAAAAAGACTAGCTTACCTTGATGGACTGACATCCTTCCTTGCTCCTTAAACTCATCAAGACAGATGATAACACTTCTCTTTACATGATCTCACATACAGCGAGCCAGGACACAGACACTACGGATCATTTTCTGAAGTGAATATGTGATCAATACTATTATTAACTCCGATCCCATACTTTGAGAGATAGGGCTCGATAAGCTCCCGTATTCTGCATTGTTGTAATCACCAGTAATTGGTGGAGCTTCAGAAAAGTTGTTTGAATATTAATACGACTTGATTGTTCCATATGTTTGGTCAGATTTATCCTGTAATAGTATGCAAATACGCACAATGTCTATTCATTTATTTCACATTTTGCATTTCTGTATTTGCTTCTTTTAATACTAATAAAAATTTCATGGAAAAAAAAAAAAAAAGAACCATGCTGTTTGGAACCATGCTGTTTGATGCAGATATGCCAACCACATACTGAGGGGAGGCAGTTATGACAATATGCTATCTCCAAAATTGACTACCAGGAAAATCAACTGAGAAAACTCCATATGAACTGTGGAATGGAAGGGCCCTGAATTTGAACCATCTAAACATTTTTGGAAGCAAAGCCAATGTGCATAAAATGGGATGCTTGCGCACAGGAAGGCGTACTTGTGGGGCACAGTGGATCTTAAAAGGGATACAGAATTTTAACACCAAGACACAAACAAGATAACCATCAGAAGAGGTGTAATTGTTGATGAAACTTCAGTGAGTTTAAAATTTCATGAACTAACACAAACACTTAAAACTGAGGGACTTTCCACATCAGTGTCAAGTGAAGATAAGCAACAAAGTGAAATATAAGTTAATGCAGACAATCCAAATATTGTAAAAGAAGAAACTAGGCCACAAGAGGGTTCAATCTGAAAATCCACCAGAAGCAATTAAGGAATCCCAGCAAAAAGTCTGTCCTATGTTGCGCATGTAGCATTGCAACCAGAGCCATATTCATGGAATGAGATGCAAAGACTTCCAACCCATGAGAAACAAATATAAAATATGCAGATGCTTTGACAAAACCCACTTACAAGAAACAGATTTAAAGAACTAAGATCCGAAATGGGACTAAGGAGTAGTTTTTGAGTGGGGGTGTTGGAATACAGAATTGTATTTTGGGCAACATCTTCTGTAAATCAGTATTTAGCAGAGATATATTCTTCAACCAGTAGATGGCAGTGTTTATAAGTTTGTAGCTGCATCTATGATATGCTCTGTCCTTTAATGAATAAAGATCCTGTTTCCTGTTTGCAGTTAAGTAAAAAATCCCATGTGGACTGTGCACTGTTTGTTGTGTAAGTTTATATAGAGAATTTCTAACCTATGATGGCTAGCTGGATGCACAGCAAAAAAATAATAATAATAATAATAATTGTGTCCCTGGAAATGTTTTTAAAATGTTGACAACTATAGTAAAGGAAATTGTCATTTTAGTACAATTTTCCTTTAACCACTTGACCTCTGGAAGATTTACCCTTCTTCATGACCGGGCTATTTTTTTCTAAACGGCACTGGGTTACTTTAACTGACAAATGTGTGGACAAATGTGTGTTTTTTTGGGAACCAGTGACACTATTACAGTGATCAGTGCTAAAAATATGCACTATTACTTTACTAAAGACACTGGCTGGTACTAATGACACCTAGCAGGGGTTAAACATCTAGGGCAGGGGTGTCCAAACTTTTTTCAAAGAGGGCCAGATTTGATGAAGTGAACATGCACGAGGGCCGACCATTTTGCCTGACATTCTTTGAACCATTAAAAATCGGTCTAAGTGTGTTCGTTCGAACACTAATACACGGCCCAACAAGAATTCTCTTGCCTTTGTGGCTGTGTGTGTTGAAGAGATGAGCTCGGGCGTGTTATTTGGATATACCGTATTTATTGGCGAATAAGAGGGAAGTTTCAGGAAAAAAAAACTTAAAATTTTAAATAAAAAACTCTGAAGCAAAATAAGGGTCAGTGCCCATCTGCGCTCCCACCATTGCCAGGAATGCACCCACCATTGCCAGGAATGCACCCACCATTAGCCAGGAATGCACCCACCATTAGCCAGAAATGCACCCACCATTAGCCAGGAATGCAGCCACCATTAGCCAGGATTTCAGCCACCATTAGCCAGGATTTCAGCCACCATTAGCCAGGATTTCAGCCACCATTGCCAGGATTTCACTAACTATTAGCCAGGAATGCAGCCACCATTAGCCAGGAATGCAGCCACCATTAGCCAGGATTTCACTCACTATTGCCAGGAATGCAGCCACCATTGCCAGGATTTCACTCACTATTGCCAGGATTTCACTCACTATTAGCCAGGAATGCAGCCACCATTGCCAGGATTTCACTCACTATTGCCAGGAATGCAGCCACCATTGCCAGGATTTCACTAATTATTGCCAGGAATGCACCCACCATTGCCAGGATTTCACATACTATTGCCAGGAATGCAGCCACCATTGCCAGGATTTCACTCACTATTGCCAGGAATGCAGCCACCATTGCCAGGATTTCACATACTATTGCCAGAAATGCAGCCACCATTTCCAGGATTTCACCTACTATTGCCAGGAATGCAGCTACCATTGCCAGGATTTCACTTACTATTGCCAGGAATGCACCCACCATTGCCAGGATTTCACTCACTATTGCCAGGAATGCAGCCACCATTGCCAGGATTTCACATACTATTGCCAGGAATGCAGCCACCATTGCCAGGATTTCACTCACTATTGCCAGGAATGCAGCCACCATTGGCAGGATTTCACATACTATTGCCAGAAATGCAGCCACCATTTCCAGGATTTCACCTACTATTGCCAGGAATGCAGCCACCATTGCCAGGATTTCACTTACTATTGCCAGGAATGCACCCACCATTGCCAGGATTTCACTCACTATTAGCCAGGAATGCAGCCACCATTGCCAGGATTTCACTCACTATTGCCAGGAATGCAGCCACAATTAGTCAGGATTTCACATACTATTGCCAGAAATGCAGCCACCATTGCCAGGATTTCACTTACTATTGCCAGAAATGCACCCACCATTGCCAGGATTTCACTCACTATTGCCAGGAATGCAGCCACCATTGCCAGGATTTCACATATTATTGTCAGAAATGCAGCCACCATTGCCAGGATTTCACATACTATTGCCAGAAATGCAGCCACCATTGCCAGGATTTCACTTACTATTGCCAGGAATGCAGCCACCATTGCCAGGATTTCACTCACTATTGCCAGGAATGCAGCCACCATTGCCAGGATTTCACATACTATTGCCAGGAATGCAGCCACCATTGCCAGGATTTCACTTACTATTGCCAGGAATGCAGCCACCATTGCCAGGATTTCACTCACTATTAGCCAGGAATGTACTTACCATTGCCATCAGTGCAGCCTTGGAGGGGACATGGAGGGGGCTGGACGAGCGCCAAAGAACAGGAGAATCTCCTGTTTTCACAGCGGCCTCTTTAAGAGAAAGTCCCGCCTCCTTTGATGGACAGAACAGTCGTCCAATGGCGGAGATGGGACTTCCTATTACAGAGGCTGCAGTGTAAACAGCAAATACTCCTGTGTGCACAGCGCTCGTAAAGCCTCCTATCTCCAATGCAGCCAGACTATATATCTTTTGTGGCCCCGGCGCTGGGAGATCGTCGGGGGCCACAAAAGATATATATATTTAGATTACCAGGCGGGCCGTTCAAAACCGGGCCGCGGGCCGCGATTGGCCCGCGGGCCGGACTTTGGACATGCCTGATCTAGGGCAATCAAGGGGTTTAGACATGTGCACTGCGGAAAAATTCATTTATTTTATTTTCCGTTTATATTTGTTTTCTTTTTTTTTTTCTTTTTTGGGTCATTCATTTTGATCAGAATTCGTAAATTTGAAAATTCATAAATTCGTAAATGTAAAAATTCCAAAATTTGAAAATCTGAAAATAAGAAAGAAAATCTAACAATTCAAAAGAAAAACTAACTAACAAATAAATAATAACTAACTATTAAATTATAGGTATTGGAATTTTATTTCAGATTTGGCTGTTAGTGAACATAACAAATGCGATTTTATACGAAGCTACGAATTATCCTAAATAACAACTGCCGCATGTAAACAAATGGAACGGAACAAATGAATAATAGATAATAATAATAATAATAATAAAAGTTGTATTATTATTATTGTTATATATTATTAATAATTTGTTATATTCCATTCATTTAGATACGGCATTCGTTATTATGGATAATTCGTAACTTCGGATAACAGCCAAATTTGAAAGGAAATTCCAATACCTATAATTTAATAGTTAGTACTAGTTATTAAAGTTATTATTAGTTATTATTTCAAATTTTCGAATTTTTGGGTTTTTGGATTTTTGAATTTCGAATTTCCGAATTTTGAATTTTACGAATTCTCCAATTTACGAATTTTCGAGTTACAAATATTCAGAAATATTCGTTAAACGGGTTTTCGTTAATTCTGATCATTCTAAATGAATGAATTTGTCGAAAATTCGTTAAAAAACTAATTTGTAAACAAAACTAATTGCACATGTCTAAAGGGATTAAATCTGTATCTAGCCTGTTTTGGTATAGTGTGGAGGTGCTTTTACTAGGGGAAGTAATCGATTTTGTTCTCTGTTTTGTGGGGAAAGAAAATCGATTACTTCCCAGCTGACAGGACAGGGCCCTGCCTTGTTTATATAGGCAGAGCCCTGTCCTGTGTAAATTCATGACGATCACTGCGGTAAACCATTGGCCTACACCTGTTGATCGAAAATTTGCTGTTATTAATCACAGCACGGCCGGGTTGCCGGTGGCACGCGCATGTGCACCCCCTACCCAGAAGTGTTAGATCACATACTGGGTACATGATTTGGCATAGCTGAGCCACCTTGCCATCGAATATCTAGGTTATATGGTTGGAAATCAGTTAATCTATTCCCCCCAATGCCCTGGATGCAGCTCAGCTGCTTAAATACTTATCTTCTTCCCTGAGCCAATGATCTTTGCTATGCAGCCTTGTTCAGTGCCATGCAGCTTTTCCAGTGAAAATGTTGAGATTGGAAGTCCTTGAACTGTATAGCAGCTGTATAGCATTGAGGAGCAGGGTCATCCTACCATTTCTCAGGCACTGGTGACAGGAGAAATAGATACCTCGTGGGTTTACAGGTAAGCAGTGGCGGCTGGTGCTCAAAATTTTTTTGGGGGGGCAAACAAACTGAAAACGTAAAAATTCTGAAAAAAAACATCAATAGCAGCCTCACTGTACCATCAATCGCAGTCACTGTGCCATCAAATGCAGCCAATGTGCCCATCAGTTGCCGCCCCGTGTAATCAAGTGCAGCCACTGTGCCCATCAAATGCAGCCACTGTGCCCATCAAACACAGCCACTGTGCCCATAAATTGCTGCCACTGTACCATCAAACGCAGCCACTCTGCCCATCAATTGCTGCTAATGTACCATCAAACACAGCCACTGTGCCATCAAACACAGACACTATGCCCATCAATTCCCACCACTGTACCATCAAACACAGCCACTGTGCCATCACATGCAGCCACTGTGCCCATCAATTTCCGCCACTGTGCCATCAAATGCAGACACTGTGCCCATCAAACGCAGACACTGTGCCATTAATTGCTGCCACTGTGCCATTAATTGCTGCCATTGTGCCATCAAATGCTGCCACTGTACCCCATACAGCTACTGTGTCTATCTTATGCAGCCACTGTGCCCATCATATGCAGCCTCACTGTGCCCCATCATATGAAGCCTCACTGTGTCCCATCAAATGCAACCTCACTGTGTCCCATCATATGCAGCCTCACTGTGCCCCATCAAATGCAGCCTCACTGTGTCCCATCATATGCAACCTCACTGTGCCCCATCAAATGCAGCCTCACTGTGCCTCATCAAATGCAGCCTCACTGTGTCCCATCAAATGCAGCCTCACTGTGCCCCATAAAATGCAGCCTCACTGTGTCCCATCAAATGCAGCCTCACTGTGCCCCATCAATTGCAGCCCCACTGTGTCCCATCATATGCAGCCTCACTGTGCCCCCTCAAATGCAGCCTCACTCTGTCCCATCAAATGCAGCCTCACTGTGCCCCATCAAATGCAGTCTCACTTACCTTACAGGCAGCTCTGCTTGGGCCGTGCATTCCACAGAGCTGCCGACGTCACTTCCGGTTTCTCTGGAAGTAACTTCTTAACTAGAAGAACAAAGCTCCCGCCCATAGTAATACTATGGGTGGATGCTGTTCGGTGATTTGGATTGCGCCGCAAAGCAGGTCAAAAGCCTGCAAATTAAGCGCCTCATCTGCAATCTTGTGATATCATTCACGTGCCACTGCCCATAGTGCACTGTGTCCGGCGCCTGAACACAGTGTGTCCCATCAAATGCAGCCTCACTGTGCCCCATCAAATGCAGCCTCACTGTGCCCCATCAAATGCAGTCTCACTTACCTTACAGGCAGCTCCGCTCGGGCTGTGCATTCCACGGAGCTGCCGACGTCACTTCCGGTTTCTCTGGAAGTAACTTCTTAACTAGAAGAACAAAGCTCCCGCCCATAGTAATACTATGGGTGGAGGCTGCTCGGCGATTTGGATTGCACTGCAAAGCAGGTCAAAAGCCTGCAAATGAAGTGCCTGGTCTGCAATCTCGTCATAGCATTCACGTGGCACTGCCCATAGTTCATTGTGTTCGGCACCTGAATACAGTGTACTTAAAGAACATTTTTTTCAATTGTACAGAGGATATGATCAATATAGTGGTGCTTACTCATTGTCCAATGAGCAGGATGGAGATGACATAGGCTTTGCATATATTGGTGGCACATAATGACAGCATACACTACAATGGAACGGATATGTAAATTTGGGCTTAGCAGAATTACATACTGATTTGTCATGTTACACAGATCACATAAATAACTGGGGTTCCGATTAAAGAGAACGTTTAAGGAAATTACAATAAAACAGATCACCTAAGGATTGAAAGGCTGGACCCCAAATCAGGGCATGCAATATACTAACGGATAATCATACTTGGCCCCACCACTATATCACCCAACAGTACACGTTATAAGCAGAAGGGAGGTGTGGTACGGTTCTGCCTTTCAGATGTAACGTCTGGAATTTGCATATTGAGTTTGCTACATTCAGGGCTGCTCATAAAGATAAGTAGAGATGATTAAAGACCAAAAGTAATATTAATAAATTATTCCCATTATGGGTACACACTAATTTAAAAAAAAGACTATAAAAGCAATACAGTTCAGAGGCAAAACAATTACTCTGGTCTCTAACTGGTATATGTTCCAATCAGCCAGGGAATATGCAGTATAAACTTTTTTGGAATTTAATGTAATGTAATGTAAATCAATGTGTTGTTTTTCTGCCTTGACATATACAAATAACCTGTGTTATGCTTATTTGTTTACCACAGGTTTTGTCACTAGGACTTTAATATCCTGATATACTATGTCAAAATTGACATCACCGATCTCTAGAAAATGTCTCACTGATATGTGGTGTCAGTTATTACACAACACTTTTCTCATAAAGTTACTTAAAAAAAGCTGCCTGTGCACATCTCCAGCAAGGAAAAAACTCTGCATTTTGCATAAGGCAAGACAGGCTGTTTAGTATTCCTTCAAACTCCAGACCCTGACAAGACATGTCTGCTATCTCTTAGTCACGTCAAGTTTTCTCGCAGTGCACGCATCACCAGGCAGCTCTCAGCATGGTATCACACGATGCAAGCACAGTAGACACAAGCCATATGATTCTGCTGCCAAAAGTCCCGGGTCCAGAACATTGCAGTGGAATTTTTGGTTTTACTCATCTTACACCATTTTTTCCTTATCTGCAAATTTCACAAGTAAACATTTTTTCTCTAATTATAAAATTAATTATATTGCAATACCTTAAGGTTAAAGATTAAGTTTAGTGTTTTCACTCCAGAAAATTTAAAGAAACCACATTGTCACTTCTCAAATACTTATTGGTTTTAGAATAACATCAGCCTTTTTTAACTTTCAAAAAATAACTCAAGGGCAATAAGTAAAATCAAGCACTGAACTTCTAACTACTAACATTATTTGAATCTTAATTATCTTAAATCTAATACAGCAGCGTTTAAAGATGAATTTCCAGGTATTGATATTTTCACATAGTTACATTTGGTCTAGATTGGACCAATGTAGCTATGCATATACCATACCGGTGGGATCCCCCTGGAAGCTGGAAATCACTTTAGTAGACACTGATACTCAAGTGATCTCCACTTGATTCTGAGTCTTGTGCCGAGTAGCTGCCCTTCTGCATTGTAAATACAAGAGGTTGACCAATTGGTAGAGGCTCCATTCAGAGATTGATTTAAATTGTTTTCTCAATAAAGGCAAAACATTCTCTGACTGGATGAAGTGGAGAGGTGGTGATGTTATGATCTCCAACTCATGCAATCAGAGAACACTTGGGACTATACAAAGCAATCTCTGAATGGCATCCATACCAAGCAGGTGACCTCCTGTGTTCAGTTTACAGCAGGGAAAATGCTCGGCGTGGGACCCAGAAGATAATGGAGATCACTGGAGTAGCTGTGCCTACTATAGGTATTTCACTTCTAGAGTAAGGGTGTCAAACTCAATTTCATTGCGGGCCACATCGTCAATAATGCTGTCCTCAAAGCGCTGGTTGTGTTTGTAATACTATATACAATAAAGGTATCTACTCTTTATCATATTAAATAATTGCCTCTGCATTTGATTATCACAGGTTTTAGTAATAACTGTGAGGGGTAGGTGCAGACCAGCATGGAGCCCACTCACACTCCTGTAGCAGATGGTGCAAGTCTGAAAAGGAGGGTCGCACACTGCTGGTCATCATACACAACAAACTTTATTGGAGGCTGCTCAGACAGAACATGGTTTTGCCATGGTGTTCTATCTCAGCAGTCTCCAATAAAGTGTTTTGCAGATGTGTGACCCTCCTGTTCAACTGGCATAGGATTGAATTATCTCATAATAATTATAAGCAGATGGCCAAAGCACCCCACCCCTTACATCACAATGCACCGCCTTTACCTTGTGCTGCTTAAGGGAAGAATCTGAGGGTGGAGCTGGGAAGCAGAAAGTGCAGGGCCTGGAGGAGGACAAGAGGAGGACTGGAGTCAGCTGCCAGAGTCTGCTGAATGTGAGACCAGGGGCGGCTGTACAGAGAGCCACAGGATTAGTAGGAGGAGTTATATCCTTCTCTCTGCTGCTAAATGCTGAGACTGAGAGGGGTGGCAGAGATGAGCCTCTCTACGGATGCATGGAGAAGCACAGGATCTGGTGGCAGAATTCTGTCCTCCTTTCTGCCACTGACTGCTGAGACAAGATGGGGGTGGAGACAAGGGGGGTGCCACAGCTTCAGGAGAGGTGTGAGGGGCGTGTAAATTTGGCCTCATTTGCTGAATTTGGCCTGCGGACCTTGTGTTTGCCACATATGTTCTAGAGGGATCAACCAGGTATAGTTTGGGGACATAAAACGATTGTTTCTTTTCTGTGCAGGCAGCATCGTATTGCCAGATCAAGAAGGTTCTGTGCTGCACAACTCAGAATAATGCCATTCTACTAAACTCATAGCTTCCAATTTGAGGGACTGTCCCTGATTTGCAACAAAGTCCCTCTGTCCCTCTTTCCTCCTCATTTGTCCCTCATTTTGACCTGATCTTTATAGTTGTATTTAAAATACACTATTTATCTCTAAAAAAAAGTGTTTCCCAGTACTAAACCTTTCACTCAAATTCTATATTGCTGCATTTGTAAGTTTCAAAAGCTAGTATAAAGGAATTGTAGTTGTAAAAAAAGCACTTGTGGGTTTAACTAATATATTTTTTGTTAAAGGCTCCTTTAAGGAGGTGTGGCATCTTAAAAAGTTGTGAGATAAGTAAACTTACAGCTGGATCATGTTCCCAAAGACAGCATGTTCATATTACAGAATAAAGAAATGCAAAAAAGTAGGTGAGACCAGAAAAACAAAAGAAGAAAACAAAAGAAAATAATAAACATGCAGAGAGAGAAAAATATAATTTTTAAATTAGGTAAGCACAATTACAGTGTGTAACAGGTATAACGTACAAATAAAATAGCCTACAACGTAATTGTCGGCGAGGCATTTAAGTCTTTGATTTTCTAAGACCTTTATATTATAAAGCTGGATTGCATCTCCCTGTTTTAGGTGCTGGAGGAATTTGTCCCCCGTAGGGAATCTATCTACTTAGATCATGCTCAGCCTCAGTACAGTTTTTTTAATACTCAGTATATGTGCTTGGAGGGAGGAGTTTGCATGTGTCGGTAGTGCAGTATATGGGGAACATTATATTATAGAACATATATTGCACTACTGACACATGCAAACTCCCCTCTCCAAGCACATATTCTGAGTACATATATGTTCTTGTACATAAGCTTAAAAGCTCATGCTCCATCAGTTATCTTTCAGTGCCTTGGCATTCTACCTGTGTGCCCATTTTCTATACTGTCTGGCTCATCACTCCAAAAAAGATTATCCAGCTACTTCAGCTGCCACTGCAGACATTAGCTTGTTGTCTGATCAGGTCAAAAACAACACGGAAGCGCAACTATAATATCAAGTGGCCAATGTAAAGCAGATCTTTAGTCAAAAACTGACTTTAGGTTTGCTGATCCTCATTACTACTGGCAATGAAGAAATGACAGTCAAACCCAAAGAAAACATTTCTGTAGAGAGCTTACATAAAGACTGACCAGTTGTGGCCCTATAGATGGCAGATACTGCAAAACTCACTACATAAAAAATCCTTAAAAAAAGCACATTTACCGTACATGACCATTGAATACTACAGTGGTTTCTTCTATTATATTCTATTTATATATGGCCATCTGTCAACCTATGTTTATAACAGGGAGTTCCACCGCTCCCGTGAATTTGCTTTTTACACAGTAGATGGACACATCTACATAACAGGAGATGGGTGCATGGTCACAAAATTGCCTTATGCTTGTTTAAGGGGTTTCCACCACTCTTGTGAGAAGGAATTAATATTTTACTGCACAGTCTATCATGGAGCAGTAGCCCTTGGAAGTGCTATCTTTGAAGAGAAAAAAAAACTATTATTAATGGAGGCAGAATAATCACAATTTCACAAAGAATGTTTTTGATCCGTTCATGGATGTGTACCATTTGTAGCAAAAGTTTTAAAGGTGGAGGAACACTGCACTGCTAAATAAGTTTGTGGCCATTAAATACTACATTTATTTCCTCTATAAATACTGTATATATGGCCATTGGTCAACCTGCATTCATATGAGAGACTGCCACAATTCCTGTGAGCAGGAGCAAGATGTTTTGTTGTACTTGTCTATCATGGAGAGGTAGCTCTTGGAATAGCCATCCTTTGAGAAGGAACTTTTATTCACTTAGCATATAATGCTCAATTTCAAGATCTATTTCCCACTATTTTGAGGGAGTGCATCTCTGGGACATCTTTTCATCATATACCCTTCAATGAAGGTTTTATCAAACAGTCCAAGACATGCACATGGGCAGCATGCGCATGTCCCTCTAAATGGAAAGGGCACATGTACCATGCGGCAGTTCAGGTTTTAGGTGCACCTGTCTGCACAGCGACCATTTATGGCTCATAATATTTGTTTATGTTGATCATTTATATACATTGTAAATATGGACTCTTTCAGCAGATTATTCTACTAAGCTGATATGGGTATTCATGAAGGATGTCTCAGTAACCAGTTAGCCAATGATCCAGAATGTTTTTGTGTACCAAGGCATGTCATTTTAATTTTATATAATTAAACAAATCTTTTATGGGATTCATTTTCCAGCTTTATATATTTTTTGGTTGTTATATTAGGAATTTGGTCTATAGAAGTCCAGAGGACAGTTCTTACTTTCACAATTTATAGTTGAGTTGCATTGAGGACACAGGACCCTGAGGGGGTTGATCTATCATGTAGTGGAAAAATGAAATATATATATATATATATTTGATAGCACTTGGATCAGATTATAGAAGTTAAACCCCAATCAGGATATGTTTTGCTGCTTGTATCCTGCTGGGGAGATTTCCCTTTGCTTCCCATCTTGATGAAATCTCTTTGAAGTGAGAGGATTGTTTGCCTTAGAAAGTTGCCAGTCTAACATCCCCATCGGAAGACTTCCTGTGTCTCCTGTAGGAAAACAATGTCCGCCCTTTTTTTTTTTTTATTTAAATTTTATTGATTTTTTAAAAATAGACAAAAATTGTATAACATACGAACATAATAAGCATAATAAAGACTTATACATTCCATATATTTTCAAGTTAAATGGATACGTTAAATTTTCATCTTATTTCCCACCCACTGTCCCTTATTTCCCCTGTCCGCCCCCCACCCTACCACCCCCTGTGGTGTTGGCCCACCATCTTCTACTTATTCTAATAATGCCTGGATGTAATTTTCCGTCTTTTTAAATGCTCTCCACTTTTCCCATGTTGCCCAGTATCTATTAATTTGGTTGTTTTCCATTTTAATTAAATATTCCATATTGTTCGGAAGACTTCCTATGTCCATTTGTTCCAATTACAACTTTAAAATGTAAGATTTCTATTTAATTTCTGGTCACCAGGACAAACACAGTAAATTCCCTCCCCCATAGGAATACAGACAGCAATAAAACTTTGGCAGACTGTCTAGTGTTTCCCTGCTCTGTCCAAAGTGAAAAACAATATTTTTGCCTCTACATACACTTTAAAGATTTAAAATATACATCCACTCCCAAAAAAACTCATTAACAGGCACACATTTTCTTTTCTTTGGAATGGACATCTAATAATGAGCCTTAAACAAAACTTCAAGGATAACTAAATCTACATTTTACAGTCTACAATCTACATTCTCTTAGTGTCTTCCATTTACATTATAGCCTTACATCATTAATTTACTCACTGGAATAATTATGCATCATATTATTTTAGCACATTTTCAATGTCAGTTCGTAGCTTTGTGGTCATATTTTATAGCGCTTTGAAAGACAGGTCATGTGTTAGATAATGAATGCACTTGAGCCACAAAGTACAGTCAAGTGTCACTTTTGCGAGTTTCAATGCAGAATTATGGGCATTTGCCTATTTAATTGGATTTTCATTTTATTAACAAAGCTCCTCCACTTCCTACAATTCCAAACAGAATTCAGGACTACAAAAACACATGCAAGTATATCAACACATAATTGAGAGATATTGTAAATTTTTTCTTAGCTCACGTTTCCATTTTTCATCCTCACTGCTTGTTACTAGTTTATTGGAAAAAATTATTCCGCGCTAGGAAAGAAACATGAAAGCAAATAAAATGTGAAATAGGCAGCAGCAATAGATGTGATGTAACACCAAACAAATATGCAGAAATAAAAAACTGCGCCAACCCTATAATAAAAAATGTCTAAAAGTAATATCAAAATAAATAGATATTAACTTTAAATAATTATCACAATGAAAAAAACACCTTAAGTGCATAAAAAACAAAGCAATATGTAAAGTGAAAAAACAATATAAAAAATAATATAAATCAAAGTCCATTCAAAGAAAGTTCATGTGTGAATCCAAATAAGAGTCGGTGACACCGCGGTGATTTAAACACGATCCAAAAACTCTTAAAAGTGCCCGTCACCATACAATGAATGTGCTTACCAGAAAAATAAGCAATTTGAGCGTTTGTAAATAATAGATGGATCCCGTCAAAAGATATCCTCCTTTTAAGTGGGTCAGATTTCCATCTCCCAATAATGCCCTCCAGATATTGATATGCCTCGTGGAGCTCAGTAATACCCGAAAAAGAAAGGGGCAGTTTGTATTTCTTTAAAGAGTTTGCAGAGTACCACAGGAAGCTGAAAATTCATCAGGGATCAAAATGAAGCCATTCTATCACTTTTTCCTAATCGATAAAAAGTTGTCACTTGATCCAGTTCTTTCCCAGTCTGCAGGGAAAACATAAGCAGGAAGAGCTTCTATTCATCTGTTGCAGACCTCGATGTGGTGGCTGCAATAGTTTTTTTTTTCAGGCTTCTTCCCTTTATTTTCACTTGGTAATTCTCCTAGTAAAGCACTTCCTGTCAATTTGAGGTTGATTTAACAAAACTGGAGAGTTCAAAATCTGGTGCAACTGTGCATGGTAGACAATCAGCTTCTAGCTTCAGCTTGTTCAGTTAAGTTTTAACAAAAAAAACCTCAGAAGCCGATTCTGTTGCAGAGCAACAGAAACAGAATCGGCTTCTGAGGTTTTTTTTGTTAAAACTTAACTGAACAAGCTGAAGCTAGAAGCTGATTGTCTACCATGCACAGTTGCACCAGATTTTGAACTCTCCAGTTTTGTTAAATCAACCTCAAATTGACAGGAAGTGCTTTACTAGGAGAATTACCAAGTGAAAATAAAGGGAAGAAGCCTGAAAAAAAAAACTATTGCAGCCACCACATCGAGGTCTGCAACAGATGAATAGAAGCTCTTCCTGCTTATGTTTTCCCTGCAGACTGGGAAAGAACTGGATCAAGTGACAACTTTTTATCGATTAGGAAAAAGTGATAGAATGGCTTCATTTTGATCCCTGATGAATTTTCAGCTTCCTGTGGTACTCTGCAAACTCTTTAAAGAAATACAAACTGCCCCTTTCTTTTTCGGGTATTACTGAGCTCCACGAGGCATATCAATATCTGGAGGGCATTATTGGGAGATGGAAATCTGACCCACTTAAAAGGAGGATATCTTTTGACGGGATCCATCTATTATTTACAAACGCTCAAATTGCTTATTTTTCTGGTAAGCACATTCATTGTATGGTGACGGGCACTTTTAAGAGTTTTTGGATCGTGTTTAAATCACCGCGGTGTCACCGACTCTTATTTGGATTCACACATGAACTTTCTTTGAATGGACTTTGATTTATATTATTTTTTATATTGTTTTTTCACTTTACATATTGCTTTGTTTTTTATGCACTTAAGGTGTTTTTTTCATTGTGATAATTATTTAAAGTTAATATCTATTTATTTTGATATTACTTTTAGACATTTTTTATTATAGGGTTGGCGCAGTTTTTTATTTCTGCTTACTAGTTTATTATTGGTTAAAAAACAGCATTAATAACTTCAATAGCATGTGTGTGCTATTTAGCTAATCTTTCTACCATCCTTATGTAGCCCTCTTTTGGCGGTTTATGAGAAATGACCCTCCCCATACAGAATACTGGTCTAAATCTGTAGGTAAATAGCAGAGACAGAACTTTGACTAAGTGGAAGAGTAAGGTTTAATAATGGGGTTGGCAGTGCCTCCACCCAGGACTGGGTCTCTGTGATCAGAGGGAAATTATTCAGCAATGGAATCAAAGTCATTGAGAGCAGAAGCACTACCGCAACCAGCATTTAACATTAACCATAAGTACATAGATGCACACCAATATTGAAATAAAACAAGCATTATATAAAAAGAGATCAATAATAGTACATACATCCAATGTACAAACAGTTATTTTTAGCAAAGAGCTCGATAGGAGTCATGGTGGAATTGTGCACATATATGCGAGTACACAATATATAGTTATTATTAAAGATATCTCCAGAGGAAGGTTGCAGCAACGTCCAGTTGCAGGGGGCCCTCAGGATGATTGTGATACAGCATCCATCATTATAATGAAAATCTGAAGACAAGAGCAGAGCCTCCAACCATTGTCCAACCAGCCTGGAATGCAGCTTCTGACCAGCAGAAACCAAGGTGTGATGCTGGTACTTAGTCAGTCCATCTACTCTGCATCTTCGTCCTTAGTAACTTCTAATCTGTCATGCAACCCAACCTCCAACTACCTAATTGGCTGATGGATGCTTAACCTGGCTTTAGCCTATACTGGTTATTGAGACTTGATTTAAAACTAGCTCCCAGACCAAAATAAACAGGGTTAACTAAAATAGCAGGAGCTGCATATAAACACTATTTCAATAAACAGGTATTGCATGATAGTAACAATGGAGAAGATAAACTTCTGCCACTATATATATATATATATATATATATATATATATATATATATATATATACACTCAGAAGCTACGGGCAAATTTAGTTACCTATTAAACATAAAAAACATTTGTTTGGGAAACTTAATACATGGCATAGCATGCATATTGGAGCAATTTTTGCAGGGCTGCAGTGGCAATGGATGGAGAAGTGCCAGTTGGGAGATAAGTGCCTGGGCACAGTGGGAGACAGTGGCAAAGCCCATGGGTGCAGTATTAGCACACTGAGAACTGCGAGAGTGCAGTAGTAATGTGCAAAGAAGTGCATGGGTCCAGGAGCTGTAAGTAGAAAATTACAGGCACAGTGGCAGTGGCAGTAAACTAAAAATGCATGAGAACACTCGCAGTAGGCAAGGAATGTGTGGGGAAAGTGGCAGGTAAAGAATTGTGCAGGTGCAGTGGTGGTTGGTGTGGTGTTGGCAGAGAAGTGCTTGGGCACAGTGAGATTGACAGATTGTTGGGAAGAGGCCCTTGTCCTCATCAACATGGGGGCAAGGTTCTTTGGGGTGGGGGGTCGCAGGGTGCCCCCTTCCCCAAAGCACCCACCCCCCATGCTGAGGGCATGCAGCCTGGTACGGTTCAGGAGGAGGGAGCGCTTGCTCGTCCCCCCCTTTCCTGACCGGCCAGGCTGCATGCTCGGATAAGGGTCTGGTATGAATTTTGGGGGGACCCCATGCCAATTTTTCGGCGTAGGGGCTTACCCTTAAAATCTATACCAGGCGCCTTGGCTCACAGGGTGTCAATCTCACCGATGAAAGCGGCGAGATTGACTTCCTTCTCTAGTCCCGTTGTAACTGGAGTCACGTTTAAAATGAACTGACTTTAGTCCGTGTTTGGGCAAGTCCATTCATTTTGAAAGTCCGTCAGACCTCCGCCAAAAGTCCGGCGGGAAGTCTGTCGGACCTAGTCCCCCGGAAAGTCCGTTCGTGTGTGTGCAAGTCCGCTGGTTTAGAAAGTCTGGCGGACCTCCGCTGCAAAGTCCGGTGGATTGTCCACCGGACCAAGTCTTCCGGAAAGTCCGATCATGTGTACGCGGCATAATATTACTTTAACCACTTGCTTACTGGGCACTTAAACCTCCCTCCTGCCCAGACCAATTTTCAGCTTTCAGCGCTGATGCACTTTGAATGACAATTGCGCGGGCATACAACACTGTACCCAAATGAAATTTTTATCATTTTTCCCCACAAATAGAGCTTTCTTTTGGTGGTATTTAATTACAGCTGGGAGTTTTATTTTTGCTAAACAAACAAAAAAGGATGCAAAATAAAAAAAATATAAAAATCATGTTTAATAGTTTGTTATAAAATTTTGCAAACAGGTAATTTTTCTCCTTCATTGAAATGCGCTGATGAGGCGGCACTGGTGGGCACTGATAGGCGGCACTGGTGGGCACTGATAGGCACAGTTAAGGCGACACTAAAAGGCACAGATAAGGTGGCACCGATAGGCACAGATAAGACAGTACTGATGGGCACAGATAAGGCGGCACTGATGGGCATGGATGGGTGGCACGGATGGGTGGCACTAAGGGGCACTGATGGGTACCACTGATAGATGGGACTGATGGGCACTAATAGGTGGCACTGATAGGTGGCTCTGATAGGTGGCACTGCTGGGCACTGATGGGCGGCACTGATGGGCACTGGTAGATGACTCTGATGGGCACGGATATGTGGCACTGAGGTGCAGCAATGTTTTGAGGCAGATTGTGGGCACTGATAGGTGGCACTGTGGGCACTGATGTATGGCACTGTGGGCACTGATGTATGGCACTGCTGGGTGGCACTATGGGCACTGATGGGTGGCACTGCTGTGTGGCACTTTTTTAATCATCTGGGGGTTACTGGCAGGAGGCAGGTGGGCACTTATACGCTGGCCGTGATCGGGATCTTATTGCAAAAATCAGCAAGCCAATCACACAAACAGGAAATGATATACTTGGGGATTGCCAGATTGCCATTTTGCAGATTGAAAAGAAAAGGTAATTTTGAATAACATTTAATTACAATATGACTTGAGTAGCAATTGCATATTGCTATATTCATTTTTTTATTTGCTATTTTATTTCCTACAAAAGTGGAGTTATCCTTTAAGAGACTTGAAAAGGTATTCATTAAAATTAAAGGTGAAGTAGAAAACCACTTTAATTCCATATATTCAAAAAACTCACTAAAGAAATTTGGACTGTTTAGAAAAAGTAACTTTCAGTTCTAACAGTATAATAACAGTGCTGTACGCTGAAGCACAAATTATTACTCCCACTCAAACCCTAAAATTAAGTCACGTCACACTGACTGACTACTAGTCAAAGTGATATGTTGTTTTCCAGGCTGCCCAAGCTGTCACAGTTTAGGATCAGAGGTTCCTACAACATGGATTAAAATGTAGCCATTACTAATGTCCAAAGAATAACGGTCCATTTCTACGATTTCAGTTCCTGCGGTTTTTTCCTTAATTTTTTTTAAGCATATCTAAACCCCAAAACAAAAATGTAATATATTGCAGCTTATCAGTCCTGAAATGTGATGGCTGCATTTTCTTTTTTCAGACCCAGAACATTTTCAACAAGTACAGAAAATACCTGTTGATCTTGCCAGAAATGTAGTGTCCTTGTCATTCCTGTGAGCTGAAAAGACAGCACAAATAATCTTATCTTTCTTTTATAAACCATGTATTCCAATGGAGACTTGCAAAGAAAGACATTTAAAATCTAGCTTGTGTGACATTTATGGCTCCCTCCAGACATACAGGTGAAAACTGTGTGTAGCCACAAAGAAATGGGAAGTGTTTTGTCTGCAGGATCACCAGGTGAAACTAAAGAAAAGAAGCATGAAAAAGGAAAATTAATGCAACCATCACATCTAAGGACTGTTAAACTGGTGAGACCATATATTTTATTTTTTTTAAGTAGAATTTTTCAATAAAAACATACCAATAACACAGAGTGGCCGCCTGATGATCAGACGACAGCAAAGAATAAAACATGCAAAATATCAGCACCAGGTCACCAGTATGACTCCAAGTCAAGAACAGGAAGTATCCTATCAATACATGTGTGTTGAAAAAACAAAATATTGCATTTTTAGGTTGCCGGCTCCATGACTGACATAAGTTGCATAAGAAAAATCTCATATTTATTGGGAATCCTATGTATAACACTCATATTAAATACTTCAATGACCAATCCCTACTCATTTGTTCAAAGTTCTACACACTTTATATTTGTAAGTTTCAGCTGTGTCCGGACCAAACCATTTAATCCAATACCAGAGACAGACTATTTATCCACCCACTCTACACCTTATCAAACTTGTTGGGTATTCCTCTGCTAATATATGTGGCCTTGTAAAAGGGCAAAGCTTTGTTGATGAGTGCTTTCCAAAAAGGGACAGCAGGGGCCATGGTTTTTTTTCCATGAGAGGATAATATGTTTTCTTTCTAAAGTAAAACAGTAGTGGGAAGGGTGCAGATCACCTATTTAGAGGCCAAGAAGTCCACCAAACCCAAACTTCCACAGATGGTCTGATACCAATTGTGGTATTTTCTTGAATGCATTATGTAACTTATAACCAGAACTGTTGCATGGCTGTGTGTTTCCAAAATAATGTGGGTAAAAGCTGACCTAGAGGAGGTACACCACCAGCAATGCAATGGTTGAGTGGGAAAGATCTCAGTCATCCTGGCTAGAGTGAGGTATATTCTGTGTAGAAATGTATATTGTATGAGATGGTCTCTAGATGGCACCAGTCTGGAAAAAGTATCATTCCAATCATCCCTGTCTAGCTGAAAACCTCCACCCAGGCATTTCTTCAAAGGACTTTACTTTTCTTTGTATATATTAGATAGAGCCTTAGTCAGGGTATCATTACAGAGCAAGGCCTCCAAGTCTCCCATAAGTGATTACAGCAGAATCAAATTGGTGCGTTATAGGCAAGATGAAGTTGCAAATAGCGAAAATATATTTCAATTTTATTTATATATGTAAAGCGCTGCATAAATTAAGAGCGCTATATCAGTACCTGTAATAAATTCTAAATACATTGTTATTTTTGGGTTTAATAGCAACAGTAGAAATAGGCTCTAAGCCCCTGTACACACGGTCGGAGATTTCGACAACCAAATCTGTCGGATTTTGTCCGTCGGATCTTGTCCGAAACTGTTGCATACACACGGTCGGCCTAAGTTGTCGAAAAATCCGATCATTCAGAACGTGATGATGTAATTTCGTTACGATGGGACTACGTTCAGGCTAGTAGCCAATAGCTTTGATGTAGGAATTTGATCTGAGCATGCGTGGCACTTGGTCCGATCAAAATTCTCTACACATGATCGGAGTATGTCCGATCGAACCAGTTGGTCGGGAAATATTTCCAATATGTTGGAAAATTGGGTCCAACGAATATTCCGACGGAATCAGTCCAATGCATACCACACACAGTCGGATTATCCGACGACACGGTCCGATAGGACACATTCCGACGGATTCTCCAACCGTGTGTACAAGGGCTAAAAGGATAAACACAGGTCGTAACTACACACATGACAGCTCAGTAGTAATACATTTATTATAAACAAGGTACCACATCTTACTGTGTGAACAATCGTAAAAGTAAGTAGCATTACAAGCATCCATTTAGTACATAAATTGTGTTCACTTCTATTAATGTTGTATCTCATTTTTCATCTGGTGCATATAAAATGTCTTGCTACACAAATAAACCTGATTTTCTATATGCACATTTCTAACAGAATTTATTGCAGCAGAATGCAAACTCCTATATAATTCTAGGCCGCATTTACAGTACACAATGTAAACTACTGAGGAGAAAACAGGTAGTACTGAACAGTTACTAAGTTATTGTGACATTTTTGCTCGTGACACCCAACTGTACCTCCCTCTTTGAGTCTCCGTTACTAGTTGATATATTTTTCTTCTGAAGTAACATGACGTTGAAAGCACACTGATGAGCTCAATTACAGTTGTTATTTTTGCATATAATTATATAAGTGAATATGAAGGACATATAATGACTGTTCTTGTTTAACATTACATTAGTGGCTTTAATTGAGCTAGATGAATCTGCATAAAGCAGCGGTAGCTACAATTAAGCCCCTTACTGTACTTAAAGAGATCTCTATGTGTACGGCGCTCTCTAGTGGAAAATGTGCTGCTTGCATTATTGCAACTTAAAATCATGTATTTCAGAACTGTGTTAGGTGTTTTTAGGGCACAGACAGTTTTTATTTCCAGCAACAGGCTCAAAATGAGTAACATATTTTTCTTCCAGTTTTTATTTTGTATCAAGAAAGAGGTAGTTTTCCGAAAATGAACTTATGATTTCGTAATGCTGACATGTCCTATTGGCTCATGCTTACAAAATGTGTCAAAAGACATAGAGGAATATAAAGTAGAAAATGTGTTGTTCACCAAACATTCACCGCAGGTGGATCAAACCCTATATTTGAAAACACATGCACTGGGAAGATACACCTGCAGGAAATGTTTGGTAAATATGTATCATTTACTGCTTTATATACCCCATATTTAAAAATTTTTAAATTACATTAAGCATTGGGCAAACGTTCCCAATTTTTGGATCCATAAATATGCAGTATCCTACCCCTAAATACATGAATTAGTGGATATTAGTTGTTCTAAAAAGATACTAGTTACAATATGTACAATCAACAGGACTTGGTATGTTGGTGAGAATTCCAGATATCTAACATGGTTGTCATTTGTAGTTAAATATTATACCATGCTAGCTATCAATTAAAGTAGAACTAAGGGCAAACCCTTTTTTCTTTTTTTTATATTGGATTGAGTAATGGAGGGTTAGGCCCCTTTCACACAGGCGTCTCCTTTCTATGGGATCCGCTTGCTCAGCGGGAGATCGCTCCGCTGATCCATGCTGAGCAGGCGGATGACAGGTCCATCTCTTGATCGGACAGCCCGTGTGAAAGAGGCCTAATAACCCCCATCAGTTTTGTTTTTGACGTCTTTGTCCCTTTGGGGAAATTTCCCTTGACTTCTTGTCCCATAGCCAGAACAGAAAGTGAGTAAAAAATCCCTGGTTGTCACTGGGACCACTAGTGTCCCTATTGAAAAGTTTCTATTTTATTTCCATTCTGGTGTCAACCCAAGATTTGGGATTTTCTTTCACTTTCACTGTCAGTGATAATGATAAACAGGACAGACAGAGAGGGTGAATCTTCCTAATGAAGACACAAACAGCAATAAAAACCTGACAGGCATCTTATCCCTTGCCACTTTACCCAAAACTAAAAAAAAATGGTTTAGTCTTCACTTATACTGTGATGCAAAAGGTTTGGATTTGAAGTGATGCTCCTTATTGGCTAATGTAAGTTATTAAACATGCAAGATTTGGGAACCCGTTCATTCATAAGCCATTGTCATGAACACAATTTATCTATTGCATATAATACAATTCAATTTACCAGCAGGAACTACACCACCAGACCTTAATTACTGTGATCAGTTACACCAGCCTTGAACTTTCATGTCTACTATTTACGCAGGTAAAAATATTTCAAAAGATCAAATATGTAAAAGTTGTTTGCAATGCTGAATGGATATATTTGTTAGTGATGTTTTAATAAATGATTGCACAATTCGGTTTTATTTCACATGTGACCTACTGTACCTACACCATTTTGGAGATGAAGGGAAGAAGAGTACCCATCGGCAGGTATAAGAGAAGCTGACATCTCTGGGAGGAAGTGTACAATCTGGTTTTGGTGAAAAGTAACAGTAGGGGGAGAGTGGAGGTATGTAAGGCCATGAAGTAAGTCAATGGTCCTTCCATGCCTGCCGTATGAACAACCAATGTGTGTTTGTGTGCAGTCAGGAGGGTTGACTTAACCACTAGATGCCCAAGCCAATTTTGACACTCACCTACATGTAAATATCAGCATTTTTTGTTAGAAAACTACTTAGAAACCCCAAACGTAATATATTTTTTTAAGCAGAGGCCCTAGAGAATAAAGTGGTGGGTATTGCAATTTTTTTTATGTTGCATGATATTTGCACAGTGGTTTTTCAAACTCCAATTTTTTGGAAAAAATTCACTTAACTGGATTTGAATGCACACAAACACCATATAATACACAATTTCTGGTAAAATATAAAATATGATGTTATGCTGAGTAAATAGATACCTAACATATCACACTTTAAAATTGCATATGCCCCTGGATTGGCAACATTTTACAGGCTTCCATTACTCTCGCTCTGATGGGTGCGTCAATAATTCACATTTGTGATGCGATCACAGTTTTCATATGCATGCGGGATCCACGTATGTATTTGCCTTTATGCGTGAGCACTAGGGGTGGGGGGGGGGGGCACTTTGAATTTTTCTTTAAATTTTAATATTTCTTCTATTTTAGTTAAAATTATTTTTTACACTGCCCCTCCTTACTGTTTTTTTGTTTTTTGTTTTTTATCAAATAGGAAAAATGTAAACCGCGCTAGGAAAAATAGTGTAAAATTAACAAACTAACAAAATAGGCAGCAGCAATAAATGCGATATAGCATTCAACAGTAGTAAGGTATATATAAAGCTGCGCCAACCCTCTAATAGATACAATGTGAAATAAATAATAAATAATAAAATAAGACTGATACAATTATGCAAAAAAAAACTAAAATAATGTGTAAATAACAAAAAGGGCCAACAAAATGGCAAAAAGAGAGAAAAAAGTCCAATCTAAGAAGAGTTCATAAGTGAATCCAAATAACGGACGTTAGTGTTCTTAAATGACAGCACCACAGTGGTTCAACACTTTCCAAAGCGCGTGAAGTGCCCGTCACCATATGTTGAATGCGCTTACCAGAAAATATATGAAATGAAGCATATATGAATAATCGGTGGATAACATCCAGGTTAACCTTCCTCAGCTGGGTCAGCACTCCATCACTTAGCGATATTTCCAAGATAGTAATCTGTTCAGTGGTCTCGATAAAAAGCACTCAGAGGCCCACGGAAAAGAAAGGGACTGACATAGCATAATAACGTAGGAACAGTTTAATAAATAAAAGTATTGCACTTACAAGTACGTAGATAAAACACAGCATATAGGAGCAATGTAAAAAGCCGGCCGGCAAACAGGAGCCCGTCCTCCTCTCCTACAACGTGGTGGCGTCACTGCGTGCCTTCCCAGACGCGTTTCGTCATACCTGACGTTGTCAATGGGGAACCTTTGTTTTTTGTTTTTTATCAAATGTATCGCTATCACAAGGGATGAACGTTATCCCTTGTGTTAGCATTGGCAGTGACAGGTACTCTTTACTAAGACATCTTGTGTCTATTAAACCCCAGATCTCTCCTCTGCCCTTAAAAGCATCTGAGCTTGGTTTGATCATTTGCTGTTACAAGCCAGTAACAGCTTGTTTACTACAAAGTGAAACCGAAAGTGACAAAATCCTAGTCACTTCCTATTTCATTGGCCATAGAGATGATTAAGGAAGTCTCGTTCCTCCTTCATCTCTATGGTCAGCTGACAGAACCGCCAGCTTTAGTCTCAGACATCCGGGTGGAGCGGGAGACCCCAGGAAGGCAGCAGAAGGAGGGGGACCCCCTTCTCCCACATTTAAAAGCAACCCAGCGGCTCTATAGCTGCTTGGATTGCGTTTACATTATTCTGCATCGCCAACTGAGAAAAAAAAAAAGATACTGGGGTCATGACGCTTCTACAGCCATGACCCCCGATATAACCACTAAAACCAGAGGACGTATAGGTACATCCTAAGGGCAGAAATGGTTAATAAAGGCAAATACAATGTTCACTTTGCAAGGGACTTTTCCCCAGAGCGAATGAGATGAAGCTCTGCTGACTTCCATCATACAATTATGTCCAAGCAAAATGCTGTTTTTTTTCTTTGCATGTGATTGGGTATGCTTTGCAAAGTGAAATGTCATCATATTCACTAACCTCTGGGGAAAATTCCTTTGCAAAGTGCAACTTCCCTACAAAGTGAGCAGCCTTTAGTAAATTAACTCCAATTGGCATAAAATATGAAAGCACTGCCTTCGTTTGTGCTTGGAATAAAGTGATTTCCAAAATGTAGCCCTGGTCCAAACCTTTAGAGAAAGCATCCAATTCCATCCCTACCAGAGTAGTGTCAAGTTCTCCAATTCCTCCCAGCACAATAGCGGCTGCATAAAATGTTTCTCCCCTGCTGCTCATCTGTTTGCCCCGTTTACAGTAGTATTTTGTTTTGCTTTTACCTTTGCACATCCAGTATCTCATCTCTGCTGTGTATATAAATGACAGCCAGCCAGGGGCTTCTATAGTCTAGAAGCCAAGGTATTACATTAAATAATTGGAAGGTGAATATAACCTCACACCTACACCGTGTTCAATCACTATCACCTTGTGGCGCTAAAGTGGGTAAGATCACTCTCTCCGTAGTACCTACAAAACTATATAATGGAGGTGTACAGAGTAGGCTATCCCACCCTTATTAACTACACCTCAAAATAGAGGGTGTAAGAAAAAAATCAACAAATCAGGTGTATAAATGCAGTATCGAGTGACCTGATTCATTCGATCAATCTAAGTGCAAAAAATGAACAAATAATTACATATCCTTTTAAAATATGTGCATATCCCTCAGAAAAGCAATATATTGAGAAAGAAAAAAATATTATAAATGTGTGCAAAAAGTGTATACCCACTCCACATGTGTTTATAACATCCAGAAAAAACAGGTCATTTTTTAAGTGAAACAACACAATTTCTTAGCACATAAACATAAGAAAAAAACGTCCTCAAATAAAAGTGTCCTAAAGCAAAACATCGGGTAGTGAAAAGATAAAAAGTCAGCAAATCCTTCTCATGTGTGCCTTCTTATCAGTGTCCCCAATCGATGAAAAAACTCCTTCACCACACCACCAGTGACCCCCTATGGATGGAGCACTCACCAGACGGGTTGCCTAGCACTCTCGCACCAGGCTCAACAGGCGTTTTAAATTGCTCAATTAGGAATCACAGAAATCCAACACAGAGTATCCAGAGAGTATTAGTTCCTTTTTGTAGAATCCAATATAGTTATCTCCCAAGGTTCCTCAAAAAGAAAAGCAGAGGATGTAAAAAACTTTGTAAACAGCACTTCAAATTCACTGCAATGCTTCACATCAGGAAAACTTCACTTTAAGGCATTGGTGGTTACAGTGGATACTGGTCGCAGTTAGAGGTGTCAGTGATATCTCTCACCCTTCCTTTTGCTGTATGGTACCCTACAGCCAGACCTTCAATGACACTCTCTCTCTCCAATCAATCCTGTTCCTCGTATGAGAGGCACACACACTCCCGCCTTGTTTGCAGAGTTTGATTCAATCAATGGTTGCCAGATAGCCACGCCCCCGACATGTTTCGTCACTAGGACTTATTCATGGGATTGGAATCCCATGAATAAGTCCTAGTGACGAAACATGTCGGGGGCGTGGCTATCTGGCAACCATTGATTGAATCAAACTCTGCAAACAAGGCGGGAGTGTGTGTGCCTCTCATACGAGGAACAGGATTGATTGGAGAGAGAGAGTGTCATTGAAGGTCTGGCTGTAGGGTACCATACAGCAAAAGGAAGGGTGAGAGATATCACTGACACCTCTAACTGCGACCAGTATCCACTGTAACCACCAATGCCTTAAAGTGAAGTTTTCCTGATGTGAAGCATTGCAGTGAATTTGAAGTGCTGTTTACAAAGTTTTTTACATCCTCTGCTTTTCTTTTTGAGGAACCTTGGGAGATAACTATATTGGATTCTACAAAAAGGAACTAATACTCTCTGGATACTCTGTGTTGGATTTCTGTGATTCCTAATTGAGCAATTTAAAACGCCTGTTGAGCCTGGTGCGAGAGTGCTAGGCAACCCGTCTGGTGAGTGCTCCATCCATAGGGGGTCACTGGTGGTGTGGTGAAGGAGTTTTTTCATCGATTGGGGACACTGATAAGAAGGCACACATGAGAAGGATTTGCTGACTTTTTATCTTTTCACTACCCGATGTTTTGCTTTAGGACACTTTTATTTGAGGACGTTTTTTTCTTATGTTTATGTGCTAAGAAATTGTGTTGTTTCACTTAAAAAATGACCTGTTTTTTCTGGATGTTATAAACACATGTGGAGCGGGTATACACTTTTTGCACACATTTATAATATTTTTTTCTTTCTCAATATATTGCTTTTCTGAGGGATATGCACATATTTTAAAAGGATATGTAATTATTTGTTCATTTTTTGCACTTAGATTGATCGAATGAATCAGGTCACTCGATACTGCATTTATACACCTGATTTGTTGATTTTTTTCTTACACCCTCTATTTTGAGGTGTAGTTAATAAGGGTGGGATAGCCTACTCTGTACACCTCCATTATATAGTTTTGTAGGTACTACGGAGAGAGTGATCTTACCCACTTTAGCGCCACAAGGTGATAGTGATTGAACACGGTGTAGGTGTGAGGTTATATTCACCTTCCAATTATTTGATTGATATTTATTTAAGTGGCAGCTGGGGGGGAGGTTGGGTGCTGGCGCAGTGTTGACACACTAGGTGGCGGTATTTCATGTGTGTAGTATTTGTGAAAGGTATTACATTAACATTAAGTGACATCTTAGTAAAATGGTCTGGCTTTTCTAGTACAAAGAGACATTCATTGACTTCAGATGACTACAGGACAGCAGATACCAGGGACTTCATATATGAATCCACTTTGCTCCCTTACCTTTCCATTGTTCCTTCTTATTGAAATGAACTAAAGCCTTGTCTCTTGTAATGTGCATTGTATCACAATAGTTTATGTTATCTTATAACAGGACAATTTTTTTTGTATACTAAACGATCGAATGGCTAATTGGTATATGGGAAACGTTTTAGACGATGAAGCGTATGGCATTTGGACTCAATGTCACTGTTAGCTGCAGGCATGGATCAGGGATGGATCTTTTTATGGAAAACACATTTGTGCAGCCCATTTGAAAGCTTAAATTATGTACAACAGCAGGTGGTTCATACTATAAAATGAAAGCATAATCCTTATTGTAAATAAATAGATTAAAAGAGGTGAGATGCTCTCCCTGTTCTAATATATGTTTCGTTGCTGCCCAGATTGCAGGAAGCATCAATGTGCAGCAGTTGGGTTGCAAATGTGCTATTACACCTGTCACCCGTGTAAATTCCATTTGATTCATGGCACAGATATTCCTATTCTATTATTAGGCATCAGCCAGTGAGCAGTGAGTAATGGGAAAGTCACTTTTCATTGGCTAATTGGTCATCACAGCCAACCCAAATTGGAAACCTGTAGGGAAGTTGAGGCTGGTTGTCAGAAAAAGCGACACCAAGTGGTGCAAACTTTCCAGACATATGTACATACACAGCTGAAAACGAATGTGTATCTTCCAAAGATACCATTCACACCAGCAGCTAGCATTACCATAATGACTATGGTGTGCACTGTAACGGCAAAGACAGCTGTGCCATTTGATATTCAAATACTCCTGCCACGCTATATAGACGTAGTGTTCCATGTCACTTAGGCATTGCTAGCTAGTTTACTGAATATAAACATGACCACACTGGTGGGATTCTCATATCCTCTCCTATGCCTTAAAGTGTTTTTACCCTAAAAAAAAAAAATTATCCTGTTCCCTTAAAGCAAGAATAACAGCACAGTGCTTGTGCTGTGTAATTTGTCCCTTTGTGTCATATAAAATAACTAGCAGATCCTGCCTGGTTTTGCCTTCCTCCCTGTAAACTGACCACGATTTATCATGGCTGCTGAGACCTGACACTGTGGTCAGTTTATGTGTCTCCGTCTTCCACAGCTTTCCTTTGTCTACCTCTCCCCCTCCCTCCCTGCCTGTCAACTGTGTCAGTGCCTGCCCCTCCCCTTCCCTCCTGCAGATATAACTGTGTAATTTTAAGGCACTCATCTATCTTCCTTAATGCTAAGTGCCCTGTCTAAGCGTTTTATTAAAAAAAATGCCATTCTATACTATATTTCAGAGCGCCGCTTGACACTCACGTGACCGGCTGCCTCTCTCCTCCTCTCCCCTCCTCCTCCCGACTGATGTCAGCAGGGAATTCTCAGCCCCACCTGCTGTAGCTGTCAGATCGGGAGAGGGAGCAGCAGGCAGTCACGTGATTGCGGGCGGTCATGTGATCGCAGACCGGCACTAGGATATAAGGTATAGAACGGCATTTTTTTTATTAAACACATACACAGGGCACTTAGCATTAAGGAAGACAGGTGGGTGCCTAAAAATAACCAAGTGGGGTTACAACCACTTTAAACCTTATGAAAAACCTGTCGTATTTTCTCCTTGTTGGCCAACATACCATTGTAAGTGCTTTGCAAAAGAAGGAGTTATGAAGATTAGGAGGAGGGTGAAGATTAGGAACACATTATATTTCTGCTACATTATAAGTTTTTTTTTGCACTTGCAGTGTGTTTAACCACTTCAGCCCCAGAAGATTTTCCTGCTTAAAGAGGAGTTCCGCCGATTTCTTTTTTAAAAGTCAGCAGCTACTAATACTGCAGCTGCTGACTTTTAAAATATGGACACTGACCTGTCCAGGGCTCCCACAATGTCGGCACCCGAAGCCGATCTGTCCCTTGGCTCTCGGGTGGAGGCACCGCCAGCTTCGGTAAGGGAATCAGGAGGTGAAGCCTTGCGGCTTCACAGCCTGGTTCCCTACTGTGCATGCGCGAGCCATGTTGTGCAATTCCACTGGTCCCTGCTGTCTTCTGGAGGATGCGCCGGATATAGCATAGATATCCGCAGATACTGTTGCTATCTATGCCCGGAAGTGGAAGAAAATACATAGATTTTACAGGTATCTGCTTCCCCCTGAATGGTGCCAAATGTGACACCGGAGGGGGGGGGGGGATTCCAAAAAGTGAAAGTTCTATTTTTGGGTGGAACTTCGCTTTCACGACCGGGCCATATGGTGATACGGCACAGCATAGCTTCAACTGACAATTGCACGGTCATGTGATGCTGTACCCAAACAAAATTGACGTCTTTTTTTTCCCCAAAAATAGAGCTTTCTTTTTGCGGTATTTGATCACCTCTGCGGTTTTTATTTTTTGCGATATAAACACAAAAAAATATTTTTGCTATAATAAATATGCCCAAAAATGTTTATCCAGGACTGGTGTCTTTATTCAACCTTACTAACTATGTAGCTATGTAATTGGCTGCTCAATTCCATGGCCAGGTGTGTGTTATTACCTCATTATCCCATTTACAAGGAGCAGATAAAAGGTCCAGAGTTAATTTCAAGTGTGCTATTTGCATTTGGAATCTGTTGCTGTCAACTCTCAATATGAGATCCAAAAAGCAGTCACTATCAGTGAAGCAAGCCATCATTAGGCTGAAAAAACAAGACAAACCCATCAGAGAGATAGCAAAACCATTAGGTGTGGCCAAATCAACTGGAACATCCTTAAAAAGAAAGAATGCATCGGTGAGCTCAGCAACACCAAAAGACCCAGAAGACCATGGAAAACTGTGGTGGATGACCAAACAATTATTTCCCTGGTGAAGAAAACACCCTTCACAACAGTTGGCCAGATCGTTTGTTTCATTTCAAATCCATTGTGGTGGTGTACAGAGCCAAAAAGAATAGAATTGTGTTGATGTCCCAATATTTATGGACATGACTGTATATGAATTCAGGTCATTCTCTCTCTTTTTCAGCTGTGGGAGCCTACTGCTGGGTGAAAAGGCTGACTGCTGACAGAATATAAAAAGGTACATAGGCAGCCTGTTTATTTTGGGGGACCCATTGGGAACATCATGTTTGTTAGCGACTGACATGAGTTTAGTAAGTTTCTCAGCGAAGCAGATGTTCCATTTGTTTAATGCAAGGAACTTACTATACAAAGCCCCCCTGCTTTGAAACTGTCTTTGTTTGATGTCTGTGTGGTATGTCCTTGCTTGGGGGAGAATGGGCGAATGACACACAATAATTTACTTACAAGAAGTCAGTGCAGAATTCCTGTATAAAAACTCTTAAGGTCTGAACATTCAGGAGAAGCCATGAAAATACCATTCCGAGAATTGGTTCTCATTTCTTTTACATTGTATTATGGGTGATGTTATTAACAGCTTGGCTATAGGACAGGAAGTGAAGGGAAATCTCTGGAACACAGATGGCAAAATAAAATCTGACAGGGGCTATAATCCTCCTTAGCTCTATTTAAAATAATAATAATAAAAAAAAAAAACATTTTGTCCATTGTATCAGTCATTCGTACTCAGCTCACCTCAGTCATGTTGTGAAGGGTACACCACAGTGACCTTGCCCCCATCTTTTTCTTTCAGTTATCCAATACACAAACTAGTGACTGAGGCCAGGACCTTATCAGTCCAGTGATCAGAAACTGAGACTTTTCCATTAGCCAATCCACAATTTAAGGCTGGAAACCCTAATAAAACTTTCACCCTCTCAATCTAGAGAACCAACAGATACCTGTTAAAAACTGGTATTCTGGTAAAAACCTCAATCCACATAGAGTGCAGACAGTTTAGTATAGTTCTGAAGCTTCAGCATGCTTTATAACTTCCACAATAATAATAGCACAGCCACAATATGAACATATTTAATTTATTCAGATAATTTGTAGCATTTCAAGTCCAGTCACCCCTATGTCAGATCATATAGGGATCCACTGGTACCCCCTCTTCCTTCTAAATAAAATAAAATGTTTATATTTGTTTTGAAGCAAATTTCCCACTGGACCATAATATGGATGTTAGCAGTCTGTAAACAGTAGAGATGCAGATATATTAATATTTATCACAAACTGTATCTGATAAAATGGGCATGAATGTAGAGACCTCCCAGCAGCCATCCTCTAGACATGATGACCAGACGATTGGTCAGGGGCATCTGGAAACACGCTCTTTGACCGCAGAGAAAAAGGGAGATGCCAAGACAGTGGTCAGTTCTCCTATACCATCAAATCAGGAACTACTGTTAAGTTTGATCACACCTGGCTCATTGAATAAACTCTGATCAAACCAAGGTCATTGATTGCAGGTACAAAATGATGTACAATCTGTACAAAATGATGTACTACGTGGTTTTTCAGCTTTTTAGTGCCACCCTTTGGGCTCTTTCTGCTAATTTTGTATTAGTAGAAGTTTGGTGAATGTTGATTTGTGCTTTTCATTTTGCGCTTTTCATTTTGCACTTTTCAGTTAGTTTCTGAACGGCCGTTCGTCAACCAGTCATGTTGCAGAATCAGAAGAGATAATCTGTTATTTATTGTTGGCCTTGGGGTTATTGCTTTGCAAGTCCAGCCAGGAACAGGAGGAGGAGGATTTCTTGGACCAAAAATTGATTGCTTTATTAATCGTGACCAATTATGTCATATGCCTTTGCTGCGGGAGCTCCAGAAGAACAATCCAGATGATTTTCAGAATTATCTCAGGATGACAGACCCTTGCTTTCACTAACTCTTGGCCCCTATATTAAGAAGCAGGACACATGCACGAGGCTTTTATTTTATTTTTTGGTTGAATAAGGATTTGATTTGGTATATTTTCTATATTTTTGGATGCATAGAATGTACTTTTGGGTTAGGTTCTATTGGCAGATAGCAAGTCTAATTTTATTTGTTTTCTTTTTTTAAAGCACAATAAAAACAATTGTGGAGAATAATACTTGGCTATGTGTTTTACTTCAAATGACAGTTTGGGAATAGGCAGTTCCATTAAAAAAAAATACAATGTAAAATTAACAGGGGACACCAACATAGTTTTATCTTTGATCTTAAAAACTACGGGATAATGATGCTGTGGTAACTTGAACCAGAAAAAATAACAATCATAATAATATTATTCTTGATATCACTAGAAAAAAAAAAGCCTTTGAAAATTAGTTTGCCATAACTTCATCAATATCACCAGAAAAGCAGCTTCATTATTATCTTCATTATTCATTATTATTATTAAAGAAGAAGAGAATGTGCACTGCATTTCAAGATTTCATAATTTGCCACGTCACAAATGTTAATTCTCCATTACAAACCCTTCCAGTTCGTCCTTGCTTCTGAACATGCGTGTTTGTACTTTTGTCTGATGGACTTTTGTACACACGATCGAAAAAAAAACTTAAAGCCTGCCATTCAACATTTGTCCGATGGGAAATCTGACAACAATTGTGCGATGGAGCATACAAACGGTCGGATTTTCCGCCAACAGCCTGTCATCACATAATTCCCGTTAGAAGATCTGATCGCGTGTTCGAGGCTTAAGGGTTTGGGCGCTATCTTTTGTCTGGGAGCTATAGTAAATTCATGTTTGAGAGTATTTTTGCCCCAGCACTATTGTGAATTCCACTTGGGCGCAAATTATCTCGATCGTGGTAATTTGACTGCTAATTAGCACACAGCGCTATAGTAAAAGACCCTCATAGTGTGTATAAGGCTTCCTTATGATGTGTATCACACAAAATGCATAAAGGCTGTTTGCCCATCCCTCACTGACGTCACTTCCATGCCTGCTAGTTTCTACTTTCTCTTGCTTTGGAACACACGCCGTGGTCGTCTGGACAGCGTACAGAGATACCCTAAAGTGTTGATGTTGGTGCTATCACAGCACTTTCAAATGTGAGTGGGCATTGTTTTTCTAAAGCCTCATACACACGATGGGACTTTGTACAAACTTTCCCGTGGATTTCTGTACAAAGGGCGTTGCCCGTGAACACACGATCAGACTTTTTCAGCCAACTTTCACCAAATTATGTGGTTTTTCTGCTCTTTACCGCCACCTTTGGTCAATTTCTGTATTGTTGTCTGATCTTTTGCATTGGTTCTGAGCATGCGTATTTGTAAAGTCCGATGGTTTTCTGTACACACGATCAGATTTTGCTCCATCGGACTTATGTTGTCGAAAAGTTTGTCTGTTCGCATAGCCAACAAAAGTCTGATTAAACCCAAAAAGGGTTGTCCAATGGAGCGTACACACGGTCGGATGTTGCCTTAAAACAGCTAATTTGCATATTTGTTGTCAAAAAGTCAGATCGTGTGTACGGGCCTTAACCTGCATTAGCTCTTGTTATTAAGCTTTTCTACGCTATGATTTTTCCTTTGTTGTGTCTCCTATGTCTTTCTTTGAGCATGATTGCCTGAAGGTCAACAAAGAATAAGGAATTATCATTACCTGTGTCTCTGGTGTACAGATATCTACCAACCTTGATTTTTTTTACACTGATGAGTGTGAACACCCCACGTATGTTTTAGGGTGATTTGACACTCTTATCACTTTTAGAACTGCATCTTTCACAATATTTTTGAACTCTTTCATGTTTTATCACGGTGTTTTGATTTTTTTTTACTGGATTTTTTCTTGATTGTATATTATTCTTTTGAAGCTGATTGTTAATCAAGTTTTAGTCATATTCTATATATCAGTATTTCTAAACTCCAATCCTCATGGCACCCCAACAGGTCATGTTTTCAGGATTTCCCTCACATGAAACAGCTGTAGTAGTAATTACTAAGGCAGTGAAACTGATTAAAACACCTGTGCAAAATAATGGAAAGCCTGAAAACATGACCTGTTGGGGTGCCTTGAGGACTGGAGTTGAGAAACACTGCTCTATATAATCAGAGGTATTAGATTCCCAATTTGATTTTGATCGAGAATTATATGTATTTTTAGTTTTTTTGGAGGTAGCGCCACACCCTTTTTACACAGCCTTATCCACTTAAGGGTTTATTCACTTTTAAAGGGGCAACTTCACTCATTTATACATTGATAGTTTGGCGCCATTTCTTGTCACATTATCAACACAATATAAGGCTTAAGACCCCTTTCACACTGAGGAGCTTTACAGGCACTACAGCACTAAAAATATTGCTTGCACAGCACCTGTAAAGCGCTGCTCCTGTCTTAAAGCCTGGGTGCTTTCACACTGGAGCAGTGCACTTGCAGGACGTTAGAAAAACACCTGCAAGCAGCATCTTTGGAGCGGTGAAGGAGCGGTGTATACACCACTCCTTCACCACTCCTTCACCACTCCTGCCCATTGAAATGAATGGGCAGTGCGGCTATACTGCCAGCATAGCGCTGCTGCAGCAGTTCTTTGCGGTGGTTTTAACCCTTTCTCGGCCACTAGCGGGGGGGTAAAAGCACCCCAATAGCGGGCAAATAGCACCGCAAAATTGATGGTACAGCGCCGCTAAAAATAGTGGTGCTTTACCGCCGACGCACTCACTACCCCAGTGCAAAAGGCGCCTTAGGGTCTATGGGCAAAGAAAGTGTGTCTATTCACTGATAGGGCTATCAGTGCTGCTAGGCACTGATAGCCCTATTCAAGCAGTTACGGCAGCAGGAATGGTGACAACACTGCAGTGATTTTATTGCAAAAGGAAAAATGTTGTCACTATCAAATGAAGCGCTTATCAAATCGTTTTCTGGTAGGATCAATTTGTAAATATAAAATATATATACAACATCACCACTTGCCAAATCCCCTACAGATTACCTTTTTATCTATTTAATATAAAATACTGTTTTCCTGACATGCTTATCAGTAATGAATATTCTGGTTATGTATTAATGCTACCTCTTATAAACGGGGGATTTGTCAGTTTATAGCCACAAGATGTGCCATATACTCCAGTTAGTTTTCGATTGATATTAGCCAGTTCGGTGGAGTTTGTCCTATATTTTGCATCCTCCAATTTAATTCTAGATAGACAGCAACCATATCTTAATACTCTAATAACGTCAATTATTACTTTAGAATCAATCGAGTAAATGAGGCAGTATGTGGGAGACTAGTAAAGAGACTAGGATATGTATTTGTTAAATCAATTGAAACCACAGAAACCAAAATGCTAGAAAATGAATGTATGATTATGATGGAAAATGTCACTGCGTCACTTCTTTTTATCTAGCAGTAAATTATATTGTAAAATGTTCCTTCATCTCTTCTTGGAAAGTAATAAGCATAATACCATTATCATTTATCAGCTAAAAAGGAGAAAAAGAATAAAAATTACAGCTTATTTTTTTCAAACAATTGTATCTTTAAAAAATATATTTTTTTTCTTTTAAAAGTCAGTTTATTTTCGTAGAATAGAAAAAAGATACTTATTGGGCCTGAAAGATTACATTTTGAAAAAAGAAGGAGTTCTATATAATAATATAATTCTCCCACAAATTATTTTTGAATACAAATGTATGGAAAAATCAGCAATATATATTCTTGTATTCTCTTCATTTTGTGTGGATACCCACCTTTAAAATAAAATATTTAACCCAAACAATGAACTTGCTCCATAATTTTCTTCAATATGGGTTCAATATCTGCAAATAAAGAGCTACCAGAAATCCAATAAGTTCATAGTTTCCTGTGCACTTGACATGTGCTCCACCTATCAGTTAGCTGCCTGCTCCGTTTTTTCAACAGACTACAGAACAAATCTTGCCTATGAAGATGAGGAAAAGAGAGATGTTCTGTAGCCCTACCACACTTCTTGCCCTAGGGTGACAATGCTGCTCCTCCAAAGTAAAGTACAATGAGTGAGCGCTGTCACCTTAGGACAGAAAGCATGTTACTGGCAGGATCAAAACATGAAAATAAAGGAAAACAAGCCTAAAAAGGAAATGTATGTAGCCACAACATCTAAGGACTAGTAAGCTGCACTATAAGTATATACAGTTTTGTTCTTGGGTTTAGATATTTTTTTAAAAGTGGTATTAAACCCAAAACCAAGAAGGAAATATATTGCAGCTTTTACCAATCATTAGATGTGGTGGCTGCATTCTTTTCTTTTTTTAGGCTTTTCCCTCTGTTTTCACCTGATGATCTGACCAGTAACATGTCCTGTGTTAGAGTGACCCACACTCTGGATGAAGGAGCAACAGAGACACCTTAAGACAACAGCACTGTCATGCTGTGGGAAGGTGTGTGTCGGATGTACTAGCAGATTTACATATAATGGCAAACCGAAGCCGAACTCTAGCTAATGCTTTAAAAGCAGTTACAGCAAAACAGTTTTTTTCCTTTCGGGATAAACGTTTTACATAACTAAATAAAAGCTGATCATTGTAAGCAGGGATGAGCTCGATGTTCGGGTCGAACATAAGTTCAAATCAAACATCGGGTGTTTGCCTGTTCGCCGAACATTATGGGGCGCCTTTGGTCAATCGTGGCTCAGGGGGACTAAGTCCACACCCCACACTATATGGCTGCTTATAGAACTGCCATGTGTAGTTTTGTTGGCGTGGACAGAGAGATAGCTTGATTTAGATTAAGCAGGCAGGTTATTCAGTTAGTGGCAGTGTATTTGCTATATAATATATATATATATATACACATACACACACACACACATATATATATATATATATATATATATATATATATATATAAATATATATATATATATATATACAGTGCCTTGCGAAAGCATTCGGCCCCCTTGAACTTTTCAACCTTTTGCCACATTTCAGGCTTCAAACATAAAGATATAACATTTTTATTTTTTGTGAAGAATCACCAACAAGTGGGACACAATTGTGAAGTGGAACGAAATCTATTGGATTTTTGAAACTTTTTTAACTAATAAAAAAAAGAAAAAGTGGGGCGTGCAAAATGATTCGGCCCCCTTGCGTTAATACTTTGTAGAGCCACCTTTTGTTGCGATTACAGCTGCAAGTCGCTTGGGGTATGTCTCTATCAGTTTTGCACATCGAGAGACTGAAATTCTTGCCCATTCTTCCTTGCAAAACAGCTCGAGCGCAGTGAGGTTGGATGGAGAGCGTTTGTGAACAGCAGTTTTCAGCTCTTTCCACAGATTCTCGAGGGATTCAGGTCTGGACTTTGACTTGGCCATTCTAACACCTGGATACGTTTATTTGTGAACCATTCCTTTGTAGATTTTGCTGTATGTTTGGGATCATTGTCTTTTTGGAAGATAAATCTCCGTCCCAGTTTCAGGTCTTTTGCAGACTCCAACAGGTTTTCATCCAGAATGGTCCTGTATTTGGCTGGATCCATCTTCCCCTCAATTTTAACCATCTTCCCTGTCCCTGCTGAAGAAAAGCAGGCCCAAACCATGATGCTGCCACCACCATGTTTGACAGTGGGGATGGTGTGTTGAGGGTGATGAGCTGTGTTGCTTTTACGCCAAACATATCGTTTTGCATTGTGGGCAAAAAGTTCGATTTTGGTTTCATCTGACCAGAGCACCTTCTTCCACATGTTTGGTGTGTCTCCCAGGTGGCTTGTGGCAAACTTTAGATGAGACTTTTTATGGATATCTTTGAGAAATGGCTTTCTTCTTGCCACTCTTCCATAAAGGCCAGATTTGTGCAGTGTACGACAGACTCTCCCACCTCAGCTGTAGTTCTCTGCAGTTCATCCAGAGTGATCATGGGCCTCTTGGCTGCATCTCTGATCAGTCTTCTCCTTGTCTGAGCTGAAAGTTTAGAGGGACGGCCAGGTCTTGGTAGATTTGCAGTGGTCTGATACTCCTTCCATTTCAAAATGATCGCTTGCACAGTGCTCCTTGGGATGTTTAAAGCTTGGGAAATCTTTTTGTATCCAAATCCGGCTTTAAACATCTCCACAACGGTATTACGGACCTGTCTGGTGTGTTCCTTGGTCTTCATGATGCTCTATGCGCTTTCAACAGAACCCTGAGACTATCACAGAGCAGGTGCATTTATACAGAGACTTGATTACACACAGGTGGATTCTATTTATCACCATCAGTCATTTAGGACAACATTGAATCATTCAGAGATCCTCGCTGAACTTCTGGAGTGAGTTTGCTGCACTAAAAGTAAAGGGGCCGAATAATTTTGCACGCACCACTTTTCAGTTTTTTATTTGCTAAAAAAGTTTCAATTATCCAATAGATTTCGTTCCACTTCACAATTGTGTCCCACTTGTTGGTGATTCTTCACAAAAAATAAAATTTTTATATCTTTATGTTTGAAGCCTGAAATGTGGCAAAAGGTTGAAAAGTTCAAGGGGGCCCGAATACTTTCGCAAGGCACTGTATATATATATATATACACATATATGCAGTGCATTCGGTGGTGTATACTTTCACATACACTTCAGGTGGGGTACACAGTATCTAATACAGTGTGTACAGTTTCTACTACTTTTCTGGTGGTGTACACAGTATCTAATACAGTGTGCACAATTTCTAATACAGTGCAGGCGGTGTACACAGTATCTAATATAGCAGAGATATGCAGTCATGGTACAGTTTCTACTATACTTCTGGTGGTGTACACAATACAGTGCAGCCGTAGTACATTTTCTAATACAGTGCAGGCGGTGTACACAGTATCGAATACAGTGTGTACAGTTGTACTACACTTCTGGTGGTGTACACAGTATACAATACATTGCAGCTGATGTACAGTTGCTAATATAGTGCAGGCAGTGTACACAGTATCTAATACAGTGTTTACAGTTTATACTACACTTCTGATGGTGTACGCAATACATTGCATTCATAGTACAGTTTCTACTACTTTTCTGGTGGTGTACACAGTATTTATTTACAGTGTGTACAGTTTCTACTACACTTCTGGTGGTGTACACAGTACACAATACAGTGCAGCCATGGTACACTTTCTAATACAGTGCAGATGGTGTACACAGTATCTAATACAGTGTGTACAGTTTCCACTACACTTCTGGTGGTGTACACAGTACACAATACTGTGCAGCCGTAGTACCGATTCTACTACTTTTCTGGTGGTGTACACAGTATCTAATACAGTGTGTAGAGTTTCTACTACACTCCTGGTTGTGTACACAGCATACACAGCATACTAAGGACACCCCCAGGCACGATAGTTAAAGGAATATATAATTTTTATTGTTTCCCTTTAATCATTATTAAAATCACTGCTCCCAAAAAAAACTGCCTTTTTAAAAAAAAATTTGCATTGATACATGTCCCCTGGGGCAGGAACCGGGTCTCCAAACACTTTTTTGGCTATAACTTGCATATAAGCCTTTAAAATGAGCACTTTTGATATTTCACATTTGTGTCCCATAGACTTTAACGGTGTTTGTGCATTCAAACAAATTGTTTGCCTGTTCACATGTTCTGCTGCCAACCGAACTGTGGGGTGTTCAGCTCATCTCTAATCGTAAGCAACCCTAGAAAATGGTTTGTCTCATCTCTGTAAACTGATACAGTCTGTTGGCGAGCTTGTTCGTTTTAAAAACAACAGACTTAAAGGCTGGATGACCAGGTGAAAATAAAGGAAAGAAAGCTTAAAAAAGAATATAAATGCAGCTCTCACTTCTAAGATACGGTAAGCTGCAATATAATAAATGTTTGCTTTTGGGTTTAATACTGCTTTAAATGATAAACCAGCAGTAATATATTATAGTTTGTACATTTTTTTTGATAAATAACCTTTAAAATGTTTTAATTTAACTTTTGATTTATTAATTTAATCTATTTTTTCATATTCATAAATTATGATATTTGTATCAGTTACAATGAAATATAGTATTTTTTTCATTTCATTTCATTTATTAACACTTAGTTGGAATCCCAGTGCTCAGTGGGATGTACAGAGCAGGTGCACAAACACTCATGTCCCAGGCAGTACCTTCTTTAGTCACAGCAGTGACATACAGATAGAGCCACAGTACACAGCAAGGGACTAGGAATCCAACACATCCAGAATTGTCGGATGTGAGGATTCTGCCCGGGGCTATAGCTCCATAACAGAATGAAAGTTCCAGTAACAGGTAGCGGGACAGGAGAATGCTTGGATAATGATATTCTATTGTAGGTTTTTTGTTTTTGTTTTTTATGTAAAATGGCAACATGGTTGCTTTAAGAAAGCAGGGGACTCTGAAGAAGTATCTCCACGGGTTTCCTTGTCTAGATCACAGATGAAAAGTCAACATGTTTTATACACCAAACGTTACACTTTTCACAGAGCAAAAAAGCTTTTTGCATCATGTGTGAATATTGCAACAGAACAATATAATGCCTAATACAGGATATGTCGTGTTTTCATCCTTTTTTATTATTTATTATGATCAGAACTAATAAAATGTTTTTGTTCAAATTAGCAGACAGCTACCAATATCCTCCCTTTAGCTATACACTCGTTGGGGGTTATTTACAAAAGGCAAATCCACTTTGCACTGCAAATGCACATGAAATTGCACTGAAAGTGCACTTGGAAGTGCAGTCGCTCTAAATCTAAGGGGTAGATCTGAAATGAGTGGAAGCTCTGCTGATTTTATCATCCAATCATGTGCAAGCTAAAATGCTGTTTTTTATTTTCCTCTCGTGTCCCCCCTCGGATCTACAGCGACTTTATCTCCAAGTGCACTTTCAGTGCACTTTCAAGTGCACTTGCAGTGCAAAGTGGATTTTCCTTTAGTAAATAACCTCCTTTGTCATGTATTAAATGTCTATTAAACAAAGACTGAGGGGGTTATTTACGAAAGGCAAATCCACTTTGCACTACAAGTGCAAAGTGCACTTGAAATTGCACTGAAAGTGTACTTGGAAGTGCAGTCCAGTAGATCCAAGGGGGACATGCGAGGAAAATAAAAAACAGCAGATTGCACACGATTGGATGATAAAATCAGCAGCGCTTCACCTCGTTTCAGATCTACCCCTCAGATTTACAGCAACTGTACTTCCAAGTGCACTTTCAGTGCAATTTCAAGTCACTTTGCACTTTTAGTTTTCACTTGTAGTGCAAAGTGGATTGGCCTTTCGTAAATAACCCCCTGTATCTTTTAACCACTTAAGCCCCGGACCAATTTGCAGCCAAAGGACCAGACCCCCTTTTGTAATTCGGCACTGCATCGTTTTAACGGACAATTGCGTGGTCATGAGAAGTGGCTCCCAAACAAAATTGGCGTACTTTTTTCCCCACAAATATAGCTTTCTTTTGGTGCTATTTGATCACCTCTGCGGTTTTTATTTTTTGCTCTATAAACAAAAACGGAGCGACAGTTTTGAAAAAAGTGCAATATTTTTTAACTTTTTGCTATAATAAATATCCCCAAAAAAGATATACATTTTTTTTTCCTCAGATTAGGCCGATACGTATTCTTCTACGTATTTTTGGTTAAAAAAATCGCAATTAGCGATTATTGATTGGTTTGCGCAAACATTATAGCGTTTACAAAATAGGGGATAGTTTTATAGCATTTTTATTAATATTTTTTTTTACTAGTAATGGCAGCGATCAGCGATTTTTATTGTGACTGCGACATTATGGCGGACACATCTGACATTTTTGACACATTTTTGGGACCATTGTCATTTATATAGAAATCAGTACTATTTAAATGCACTGATTCCTGTGTAAATGACACTGGCAGTGAAGGAGTTAACCACTAGGGGGCAGTGTAGGAGTTATGTATGACGTGATGTGTTTTTTTTATTGTAGGGGGCGTGGCCTGGCTTGTGGTGTCACTGATCGTCCTTCCCTATAAAAGGGAACAGACGATCAGTGACAGTCACACAGGGAAGCACGGGGAGAGGTTTGTTTACACAGACCTCTCCTCGTTCTTCAGCTCTGTGACCCGATCGCAGGGCACCAGTGGCAATCGGGTCCGCTGGTCCCGTGGTCACGATAACGGAGCACAGGACCGGGTCAGGAGCGCGCAGCCGGCGGCGCGCTCCCGACCCACAGCTGGGCACTTAAAGAATCATGTACCGGTACATGATTGTGCCCAGTCGTGCCATTCTGCCGATGTATATCGGCGTGAGGCGGTTCTTAAGTGGTTAAAATGTATGAACTTAAACATAACCAAAACTGACCCAAAATTATTACAGACTCCCTTTAAAATAAAATGAATTCCTTAAAAATTCTAAATTTAAAAACCCTGCAAATTTTCTCTCTTTGAAAATTCAAGCATTATTGTCACATCTGATAATGACAATTCAAATGTACTTTTACATGCTATATATAATGCTACAGCATCATAAGTCACTTCCATTGAGTCACATAATATTCATCCAATTGGCAATTTTCCATCAATTTCAACCTTCCATCCACCAGGAATTGCAAATGCAATCACAAGTCATCTAAGAAAGCAACTAAGTGATCTAACACACACAAGCTCAATCAACCACCAGAATTTGGTTGATAGTGAAGTTGAAACGGTGCAATGAACAGTCTCAATACATTTTACTGGAAGATTGAATTGAAAATTGTTAAAAATCTAAGTGTTTCTAAATGCAAGACATTGTTTACCTTAATGCATTGCATCGCCCCCTCATCTACATAAATACTTACCTGAGTCCTATCTCAATCCAGCACTGTGCCCGATTGCAGCAGTGCTCATCTTTCTTACTCTCCTCACAGGACTAAGTGAGAGCAACAGGAGCCATTGGCTCATTCTGCTGTCAATAAAATCCAGTGAGGAGGGAGCAAGGAGCAAGTAAGCTGCTCTGTATGCGCATATGGACACATATGGTCTTTTTTGGGGATGAGCCCAGATGTGTGTCTCCATAAGAAGTGGATTCCAATGGTGGCGCACTGAGAAGAGGAGAAGCTTAGAGCACTGTGAACCAAGCCCACCCAGTTGTGTGACAATAGAGAATTAATATTTGCTATTGTCTTCCTGATTCTCTTCCCGGCCAATCAGGAAGCGGGTCCTGAGACCCGTCACCCGATTGACTGAGAAAAGTAGCAATACTATTTGCCACTGAAGAGGAGGAGAGAGGAGATGCAGGGGAAGCCGGCGAAGCTGAGGAGGAGAGGCGACGCATCGTAAAGCCGCTGCCTGGAGGAAGTGCTGCCTGCGACCTAGATGGGATAAGTGCAGGGCTGGTGACCGACGGGGGGGGGTGTAATGTTTGTAAAGCCAAGTTTTTTACTTTTTTTTAGCAATTGGAAGGGTTAAGCTTTGTTCACATGGGGCATACAATATGGTACACCAGTAACAGCTGGTTGTATATTTTTTGGGGGGGGGGGGCAGCAAACCCACCGACACCATCCCCCCCCCCCAAAAAAAAATATACAACCAGCTGTTACTAGTGTACCATATTGTATGTCCCATGTGAACAAAGCTTCACCCTTCCAATTGCTAAAAAAAAAGTAAAGAACTTGGCTTTACAAACGTTTTTAAAAAGTTTGGATTGAATACCAATGGAAAATATAGTTAAAGTGTCAATTACAACACAAAAAAATAAATAAAAAAATCTGTACATTCGTTGCATGGAAAAATGCAAATAATCCACAATCTTCACTTGCACTTTGATACATGCGCCCATTACAGATAACCTGTCATCAAGGAGAGTGTGTGCATCAGCATCATCAAAGTAATGTGTGTCTGGATAAATATTATAGTGTAATACTTGGACATCTGTCCTCGATATTCAGGCACAGAGCAGCCATGAAAGCTGCTGATTCTATACAAATTGATGTCATAAGGCCAAACAGCACACAACGCTTTCAATCCAGCAGCCAGCCAATTGTGTTTGCCACAATCATCTGTGAATGGCCGTGCATGATCATAAAATGCTCCAATTGTTCAATCAATAGTTTATGGTCAAAGCAAAACGTGATCATTAGCAATTACTAGAGAAGTCCAGTAATGTTATAGAGAGAGTTCAAAAAAATCTGCTTTTCAGGATTTTGATATAAAATTGTATGATAAATAATGGCACACAGAGTGCATTTGCATCAGTCTGTGTCTGCTGTGTCCGTAGAAAGGTTGTCATTCACGGTGTAGATGTGTGCCTTTCCTTATGTACTTAACATCAATCTACCTTTCTGTTTGCTTGAATTGATCTCCAAGGTTATTCAGCTTCAGCCAGTCATATAAATCGTGTGAAATAACAGAGAACACACAATACAGTGAAGACAGAGCTCCTGAAGGTCTCATCAAGTAAGTTGTCATTGTATTGTGAGCAGAAAGTAATATCTTCAAGATTGTGTTATAGCACTTAGACCCCCCCAACATATACCCCCCATGCTTGTTTATGTCAAACTGCCAGATCTAAATTGCCTTTACATAGTGAGATTTTTTTCACAGCGACTCTTATTGGTGTACTATGGGGCTGACACTGGGGCAAAAATAAAGAGATATCATTCTATAATCTGCACTATGAATGAAACATAACACTCAGTTTTGGGGGAACAGCTCTATATTTATTTGCGTAGATTTTTGTATATCAGCTTAAATGAAGTCCTTGTTCATAGAAATACTCATAGTGCTTCAGAAAAGGTTCTGCATGCATATGACCTAAAGAAAATGTGTAAGCTTTCTGCGTATATTTTCTTTATTGTATTCAAGATATTAAAAATTGATATAGTTTAGTAAAGAAAGTATGAAAAATTTACTATAAATATTTTATATGAAACCTTTCGTAGCTCTAGGGTTTAAAATTGCTGGATATTCAATGTGCTGTACAAACATGAATAACAGGATCTCAGGTTAGATACACAGCTGACTGTGACTCAAGAGAGGTTAATACCTCCTCCCCTCCACAGTGTTCTCCCTAATTAGTCTGCAGGAGCAGTCAGCAAGTGCGCAACCAGTGCTCAGCTTTCTTATTAGCAGGCCCAGCATGCACTGTACACATTGGTGTATGGAAATGTGTACTAAATGTTTACTTATAAAATATAGAAGTGAAAACAAAAGGAAACTTTATAAACTGGCCATTCGGGCACTCGGGCACTGCCCGAGGGCCCCATTTTTTTTAAAATCCCAAGATTATAGCTGCCATGCCTCTCTAGTACCTTTTCAGTGTGTGTATTCTGTGTGTGTATACTGTGTGTGTATATTGTGTGTCTGCGTGTGTATACTGTATGTGTGTGTGTATACTGTGTGGCCCCATAATCTATTGCCTGGGGTCCCCATAATCTCCTATTGCCTGGGGGCCCCATAATCTCCCATTGCCTGGGGGCCCCATAATCTCCTATTGCCCGGGGGCATCATAATCTTCTCCTATTGCCCGGGGGCCCCATGAGTTGCCATTTCGCCCCTGAACTCAATTTCCTTTCAAAGATTTAAAGTGGAACTACGCTGCATTTGAGCACCACAAAAAAAACGCTATTTAATTCATTTTTAATATTTAACGCAAACTCCCTCATCCATCCATAGTTCCATGCATTATTATTCAGAGAAATCACTGTGAAAAATACCCCCTAGCATTTCTGGCATTTATGGCCATGGCCATCTGGAGTAAAGGCAGATGATTCATGTAGCATTTACTTCCTGGAATCCACCTTCCCTTAGCTCAGGCATGCAGGCAGGAGGATGTACCCTCCTCTGCTCCTGAAGACTCCTGGGATATATGACAGCATCTGCCTAGGCATGGAAACCAGGAAGTAACTGAAGAAATGTAAAATTATTATTATTATTATTATTATACATGCTTTATATAGCTCCAATGTAGGGGGGGGGGGGGGCAGCACAATTACAGTACAGTTCAATACAGAAGGGATAGGAGGACCCTGCTCGTAGAGCTTACGTTCTAAAGAGAGGGGGTGGTGGTAAAAAGAGGTAATATATGCGGGGAATGATGTGAAGGGGGTGGCTCTGGGACAGTTGTTAGGTGGGCGTGGGATAGGCTTCCCCGAATAAATTTGTTTCCAGGGATCTCCTAGAGGTCGACAGGTTAGGGTCTGATAGGATTATACTGGGGCAGGGAGTTCTAGAGGATGGGAGAGGCTCTGGAGAAGTCCTAAAGGCAAGCATGAGAGGAGGTAACAAGATAGCTAGAAAGCAGGAGGACCTGGGAGGAGCGGAGGGGATGATTAGGGTGATATCTGCTGATTAGGTTGGAGATGTAGATGGGGGCGATATTGTGGATGGCCTTGTATGTTGTGGTTAGCATCTTGAAATTTACATGGTGGGGTAGGGGAAGCCAGTAAAGGGATTGGCAGAGAGGGGCAGCAGTCATGGATCTGTTAGTGAGGTGCATTAGTCTTAATGGTAAAGTCAAGGGGGGGGGGGTGTCCGGGAAGGAGGAAAAATAACAAGCTCAGTTGGTGTGACATCCAAACCAATATGTCATTCAGTAAGTTTGAGATCCGTGAGGAGATCAAGGGGATGAGTTGAGGAGTGGAGAGATAGATCTGGGTGTCATCGGTGTAGAGGTGGTATTGGAAGCCATGGAATGTTATCAACTGGCCCAGGGAAGAGGTATAGAGCGAGAATAGGAGGGGCACAAGGATGGAGCCTTGGGGTACCCCAACAGAGAGAGGAAGAGGAGAGGAGGAGATGGAGCTGACACTGAAAGTGCAATGTGTTAGGTAAGAGGAGAACTAGGATAAATAAACTTTATAAATAAAGTGAAATAAAGTTTAAAACAAGTATACATAATATATTTTCCTATTTATTTACTAATGCTAGCAGCATAAAGATTAAAAATAATCAATGTTGATTGAGAGAATGAATCTCCACTTCAAAGTTTTTTTTTATTTTTTTTTAATAACAAACATGTTATACTTACCTGCTCTGTGCAAGGGTTTTGCACAGAGCAGCTCTAATCCACTTCTTCTGGGGTGCCCCAGTGGCACTCCTCTTCATCGGTTGCTCCCACAGAGAGACGCTTTCCCCGGGGGCACGTTCACGAGTCCCGCTGCTGCATCCATTGACACAGACAGCAGGACTCGGCTCCACCCCGTGCCAATGGCTCCCGCTGCTAGCAATCTATTCAATGAAGATGGAGACGCTGGGCTTGTGCTCATCGCTGGAACAAAAAGGAAGGCTCTGGGGGCAGCTGCAGCACAGAAGGTTTTTCACCTTAATGCATAGAATGCATTAAGGTGAAAAACCTGAAGACTTTACAGCCCCTTTAATGCAAATTAAAAATTAGTTAGTGGAGAATTAAAGCGGTTCTTCACCCTAAAGGGGAAGTTCCGCTAATCTGATCCCTCCTCCCCCCTCCGGTGCCACAATCGGCACCTTTCAGGGGGGAGGGGGGTGCAGTTACCTGGATAATCCAGGTATCTGTACCCACTTCCGGGCAGACCGCCGCAGACCCCCGCAGACGCCCCGCCCCCCACCCCCGTTGTGTTCTGGGAAACACACAGTTCCCAGAGACACAGCGGGGGACCATAAGAGACGCGCAGCGCGACTCGCGCATGCGCAGTAGGGAATCGGGCAGTGAAGCTGTAAAGCTTCACTTCCCGATTCCCTGACAGAGGATGGCGGCGGGGGCAGCAGCAAGACGAGCGATCGCTCGTCATCTGCCGCCGACATCGCTGGACCCTGGGACAGGTAAGTGTGATTTTATTAAAAGTCAGCAGCTGCAATATTAGTAGCTGCTGGCTTTTAATAATTTTTTTTAGGTGCAGAACCGCTTTAAGAAGTGTAGTAAGCATTTTCCTTCTGACCATGTCACAATCTTAGCTTTTATGACTCATCAGCCTAAGAAAATGTATTTAATGGCAGGAATACCAATGCCACAAAGACAGGTATGTACACAGGAAGACAAAACAGTAAAACAGTCCCAGTCCACTCCAAGTCTCTGTACTTCCTGATCCACCCAACCTTGGGTGTTGTCCTGTCACCCAGCTCTAAGTCCTTGTACACACGGTCGGAGATTCCGACGGAATGTGTCCGATCGGACCATTTTGTCGGATATTCTGACTGTGTGTGGTCTACATCGGACTGTTTCCGTCGGAATATCCGACGGACCAAGTTTTCCATCATGTCGGTAAAATTTTCCGACAAAATGCTCCGATCGGACATACTCTGATCATGTGTAGAGAATTCCGATCGGACAAAGTGCCACGCGTGCTCAGATCAAATTCCTACACCAAAGCTATTGGCTACTAGCGTGAATGTTGTCCCGTCGTAACGAAATAACGTCCTCACGTCAGATTTTCCAACAACTTTGTCCGACCGTGTGTATACAACAGTTTCAGACAAAATCCGTCGGACAAAATCCGACAGACAAAATCCGACGGATTTGGTTGTCGGAATCTCCGACTGTGTGTACAAGGGCTAAGAGGCTGCATTTACAAACGTATGAGCCACATTCTGTGATTATGAGCAAGAAGCCAGGTCTTAGTCAACAAATTTTGATGAGGCATTGTAGTCCGATGTTCAACTCACAGGTTTATTAATACGTAAGAGATTATGGCATGCCTCTCTTTGTAAAAGAGAAGAGCACAAGAATATTTACTTGAATTTATTGCTAGTAATTGAGAATAAATGTAGTATGCCATTAAATACTTTGCTGTGTTTGTATACACAAGGCTAATGTAAAAACAGATTTATTAACATACCTGAATGTCAAGATCAGGGGTGACAAAGTCCTTTAAAAATTCAATAGGGCTCATCAAATATGCGCAGTGGTTGGTGAATACCTAAGAAAAAAATATATAATGCAATCTAATATTACAAGTTTATTAGGCTGATTTATATATATATATATATATATATATATATATATATATATATATATATATATATATATATATATATATATATATATATATATATATATAATGTACACTGAAATTATCTTTACTGTGTCCTTAAATCCATGATTTAGTTCAAAAGTATACCTTTTCATACGAAATATTATTTACAAAAGAAGAATATGGTTTTCTACAATAAATTTTACATAAGTTTGACCAGTTGAAACTTACATACAGTTTGTACATTGGATGGTGTCAAACCACAACATAACTCAAGGCTACCACTACTGTATCAGCATTTAAAGATTTTTTCCACTTTCAGCAAGAAAGAAACAAGCCCCTTCCCTGGTGGGCCATTGCAGTATGGCACTTTGAGCCACAGTACTTTTTTTCAGTACAGTACAGCTCCAGTCCTAGTGTACTTGCACATAATACTGATGTATGAACAACCAATCTTCCTGGCAGAAAGTTCCTGCCCAAAAAATGCTCATAAAAATGTGTCTACCTCACACAATGCTAAATATCATAGGGTAGTGTGATTTACAACTGTATTTGCATGCAGCACAGTTTTTTGTTTTTTTTCACTAATTGTAATGTAGCGCAAGTTTACTGATACACTATACTGTCAAAAGTATTGGGGCACTTGCCTTTACATGCACATGAACTTTAATGGCATCCCAGGCTTAGTCCGTAGGGTTCAATATTGATTTGGCCCACCCATTGCAGCTATAACAGCTTCAACTCTTCAAGGAAGGCTGTCCACAAAGTTTATGTGTGTATCTATGGGAATAATTGACCATTCTTCCAGATGCACATTTGTGAGGTCAGGCACTAATGTTGGATGAGAAGGCCTGGCTCACAGTCTCCGCTCTAATTCATCCCAAAAAATTCTAGCAATTTGGGGTCAGGACTCTATGCAGGCCAGTCAAGTTCCTCCATTCCAAACTTGATCATTAATGTCTTTATGGACCTTGCTTTGTGCACTGGTCCAAATCATTTGGTAGAGGGAGGATTATGGTGTGGGGATATTTTTCAGGAGCTGGGTCTAGGCCCCTTAGTTCCAGTGAAGGGAACTCTTAAGGCATCAGCATACCAAGACATTTTGGACAATTTAATTCCCCAACTTTGTGGGAACAGTTTGGGGATGGTCCCTTCCTGTTCCAACATGACTGTGCACCAGTGCACAAAGCAAGGTTCATAAATATATGAATGAACTTGGGGTGGAGGGACTTGACTGGCCTGCACAGAATCTTGAACTCAACCAGATAGAACACCTTTGGGGTGAATTAAAGTGCAGACTGCAAGCTGGGCCTTCTCATCCAACATAAGTGCCTGACCTCACAAATGCGCTTCTGGAAGAATGCTCAAACATTCCCATAGACATACTCTTAAACCTTGTGGACAGCCTTCCCAGAAGAGTTGAAGCTGTTATAACTGCAAAGGTTGGGCTAACTCAATATTAAACCCTACAGATGAAGACTGGGATGCCATTAAAGGTCATGTGTGTTTAAAGGTAGGTGTCCTAATACTTTTGACAATATAGTATATTTACACACTTGTTTATGCAGGCCCATTGAAAGCATTGAGCTACATTTACACGTGTAAGAAATGCCTCAGTGTCCTTAAAAATGGTTCCCTTTTTATAACCATGTGCAAGAGCCCTCAGAATAATTGCTTATAATGGATTTCAAAGGCTTGAGCTGTATTATGTTAGAAAGTCAGGGGGTTTGATGTGGGTTTCACTCTCTGCTTGGTATCATCCTATCAGTGGAGAGGTCTGCCTCCTTTCTTACAGTTGGGAACTGGTGGCCTGTGACAGTCAAATGAAGGCCATGACAGCCAAATACAGTTTTATATACTTGTTTCTGTTTTACTATTTACCTCTCTAAGTCCTTCCAGGGCCAGTGAACGGAAAGACAAAATCACTCCAATAATGGTCATCCTTTTCAGCAAGTTTTCTGGAGCTGAGGAGTGAAAAATCCATGGATTCAAATCTTGACCAAATATCACAATAACATAATAAAATCTATATGTAACATTACAAATCATATATCACCAGTCATAGCACAACTTTTATAAAACATAACAAATAATGGCATCTGCATATGTAACATATCACAAAAAGTAGCTCTCCTAACCTATCCTAGAGAACCAGCTAAAACATATATCTGAAAATTATAGAAAACCCACTGTATACCCTTCAACATCTGGAAGCCAAGTGGGAATGAAACTTGAATACCTTTCTCCAGCAAACACTGGGACTGAGAAACCTGCCTTTGCAGTTTAACATGTACAGCAATGGAACACAGGAATGTGTGTGGGAACAAGTACCGGTAATTCAACAACTAAATCTGAACATCTAAACTAGAATCTAAGGGGCCAGTAATAGTCAGTAAGTCTCTATAAAGTCTCTACATCATTTTAAAATTAAGTACACTAAGCACTGTCAGATTACAGGGACATGTACCCAGCTGTGGAGCAGTTAATTATGGTGGAACTATATGCAAAATTAAAGAAAAATATTCACATATATCAGCCAATCTGGCATTATCATTAACATGGCAGTTTTTTTTTCTTTAGTCCTCCCCTGTAACTTAGATATATTGCCTGTGGATCATGTCGTTTTTTTTCTACTTCCTTCAACAGGTTGACAATCTGTGAAACTGCACAACAAAGTTGTCATTCTGTAGACAAGGTAGTCTTAGCCCTTGTACACACGGTCGGAGATTCCAACAACCAAATCCGTCGGATTTTGTCCGTCGGATTTTGTCCGAAACTGTTGTATACACACGGTCGGACGAAGTTGTCGGAAAATCCGATCGTTCAGAACGTGATGACGTTATTTCGCTACGACGGGACTATGTTCAGACTAGTAGCCAATAGCTTTGATGTAGGAATTTGATCTGAGCATGTGTGGCACTTTGTCTGATCGGAATTCTCTACACATGATCGGAGTATGTCCGATCTGAGCATTTTATCAGAAAATATTTCCGGCAAGTTGGAAAATTTGGCCCGACGGATATTCAGACGGAAACAGTCCGATGCATACCACACACAGTCGGAATATCCGACAAAACGCTCCGATCGGACACATTCCGTCGGAATCTCCGATCGTGTGTACAAGGGCTAAGATGCGCATCTCTTTTTAAATGGACTTTAGTTAACACATTTAAGATCCCTTTCACACTGGGCGCTTTTCAGGTGTTTTAGCGCTAAAAATATCGCCTGAAAAGAACCTTTCATGCCTCTTCAGTGTGAAAGCCTGAGTGCTTTCACACTGGGGCGGTGCACTCGCAGGGCGGGAAAAAAGTCCTGCAAGCAGAAATTTGGGGCGGTGCATGAGTGGTGTATACACCGCTCCCACACCGCCCCTGCTTATTGAAATGAATTGGCAGCGCTGCCGAATCGCCTGCAAAGTGCTTCAGTAGCGCCACAACATGGGTGCTATTAACCCTTTCTTCAGCGGGGGTTAAAAGTGTCCTGCTAGTGGCCGAAAAGCGCCGATATAACAGCGGTAAAGTGCCACTAAAACTAAGGGTGCTTTACTGCTAATGCTGCCACCCTGCCCCAGTGTGAAAGGGTTGTTGAAGTGAAACTAAACTCTCCTATCCCTTTCAGCCAAGGAAGCTGCCATGTTGGCTTCTGTTTGATCTGTAACTGCCATGATGCTGCACATGTGATAAGTTATGACACCAGCTATTTGATGGTTTGCCAGTTTGGATGAGAGCACAAGCAAATGTAACAATTAGCAATCTTGGCACGCCAGAAGAATAACTGTTTTTGAAGCCGTTAAATTGACGAGTTTAGTTAGTTCACCCAGTCTATGTCTGGATAATTAAAATCCCCCATTATAATGAAACTTACCATTCTTGGCGCTAATCCAAATTATGATAGGAGGTCCGCCTCCACCTCCTTCCTCTGGTTAGGGGGCCTAGAGCATACTCCCAGTATTACTTTCCCCTTAGTAAGCTCTACAAATAAGGATTCCACCTCCTCCCTTGCTCCCTTAGTGATGTCTTCTCTCACATTCACTTGTACATAATCTTTGATAAACAGGCATACCCCTCCCCCTTTTTACTCTCTCTATCCCTGCGATATAGGGAATACCCTTAAAATGGTTGCCAGCCAATCATGAGAGCTGTCAAACCAAGTCTCTGTAATTTATAAAATCTTAATCCTCCTCGTACAACAGTAGTTCTAGTTATCGCATCTTGTCCAACTGCTGGCATTGGTGAACATGGCACGTATTTTAGACCGATCGCATACTTTTTCCTTATTGGGTGCTCTGGGGTTGCTGGTGGAACAGTAGCAAACAGGACAGGTTTTGTAACCTGTCCAATCAAGAGCTCCTCCCACAGCCTTTCCGGCATCATACATTACACATACGTAAAGCATCACTGGTAATCCTCAATACTTTAATTAAATAAACTAAGTTACCTTTGATCGTAAATATTCAAGCAAATCTGTCTTATATGAGAAAATATTGCATGCTTGATAAACAGCAGAAATCACTTTTATACAAAGCAAAAATTACTTATTATTGTGTAAATCGCTTTATAAAAGTGGTCAGTCTTTGCCAAGTAATACGAGTGGAAAATGAGCAGTGCAAAGAGCAGCCTATCAGCTATATAGAAGTAGTATGGAGTGACAATACAGGCATACACCACTTTTAAGTACACATGGGCTTTATTTACTAAAGCTGGAAAGTGCAAAATCAGGCTCACTTCTGCATAGAAACCAATGAGCTTCCAGGTTTTATTACCAAAGCTTAATTGGACAAGCTGAGGTTAGAAACTCATTGGTTTCTATACAGAAGTGAGCCTGATTTTGCACTTTCCAACTTTATTAAATAAACCCCATTGTGTACTTAAAAGTGGGGTATGCCTGTATACTGGATTCAGTAGAGAACTATTCAACCAGGCATTACCCAGTGTAGGTTTATTATTACATGGTACAGTTATTTTGTTCATTGTTTGACTTGACCAAAATATGTTCCTTTTCTAATTAATGAACGGCTATATGCCCAAGAGTGTTTTGTAGGTGACGGATTATCTCTAAATTGCTTACAAGAGTCTATTAAAAATAGCAGAATGATAGTTTTATCGGCTGAAAAAGCAGAGTGAAGGAACATCTGTTGTGCCAAGTCCCTTGTTGCTGGATACATCCAAATATGAAAGTGACTTACAGCTCAGCTTGGATAACAATGATGGCATCAGCTCCACATTGCTAAAGTTTGATCTGATTTGCACCAGCACATCCATATTCTCTAGCACCAGTTTCTGGAACAGAAAAAAACATATTCCACAGTAATTTTTCAATGCAAATTAGTATGGCTCATGCATGTAAATGTTACATTAAAGAGTAATTCCATGCAAAATTGATATTCAAACAATTCAACTGCCACCTATTAACTATTGCAACTGTGCTAAAGTTAGAAAATCTGCTCAGTTTCCTTAAAGTGTATGTAAACCATAACAATGAAGATCTCTTATTTGTTACCTTTTGGTCTGGTAAATATACCACTGAAAGCATTGATTATATGTGCAAAAAGATATTACCCTCTTGTACTAAATTGTATTATAATTGTAGAGTTGACACTAAATAAATCCTGTGTAACAATATAATAATGCTATGCATGAATCTATCCACTGCATGTAGGGGGTGGCGTGGAGAGAGGGGATGGGCCACCACTGGCATTACTGTATTTATTGGCGTATAACACGCACTTTTTTCCCCTTAAAAGCAGAGGAAAATCGTGGGTGCGTGTTAAGCCCCATACACACTATCAGATTATCTGCTGGGTTTTTCCTTCAGATTTACCAAAACCATGTAGTAGAAGGGCCTGCCTGATTGCATACACATTGAAACTCCTAAGGTTTGTCCTCATATTATATGGTTTTGGTAAATCTGAAGGAAAAAGTCAGCAGATAATCTGATAGTGTGTATGGGGCTTTATACGCCGATCCCCCACAGTTCTGAGCTTTTCAGCCACCTTCGGCTCTTCAAGGCGGCTTTCGGCTGCCTTCGGCCATTATCAGCGGCTTTCGGCTGCCTTGGGCCTTTCTCTGCAGCTTTCAAACACTTTCGGTTCTTCTCGGCAGCTTCCGAAAGCTGCCAAGAACGGCTGATGGCGGCCGAAAGCTGCTGAGAAGAGCCGAAGGCGGCCGGAAGCCACAGAGAACTACCGCGTACCGCCGAGATAGACATCCGGCTCTGTATCTCAGCGGCAGCATTTTTAAAAAATAAAAAAGAGGCAAAAAAAATGGACAAGGCTGCATAAGGCTGCATAAGGCTGCAAGACAAGGCTGCAATGGTGGACAAGGCTGCATAAGGCTGCATGACAAGGCTGCAATGGTGGACAAGGCTGCAGATGACACTGACAAGGCTGCAGATGGACACTGATGGGCATTTAAATGTAAGTTTTTTTTCCTTAAAATTCCCTCCTAAACTTGGGGTGCGTGTTATACGCCGGCGCGTGTTATATGCCGATAAATACGGTATATATTATTCAAAGTTTTGCTGAGTTATACAAATGAGTAAAATAAACTATAATGATTACATTGTTTATTATTTTTATATATCTATATATCTCAATAAGATAAGTGTGTCTCATTTCCGAATTTGCTGTTTTATGCTACTGAATTATTGCTGCCAGTTTTGTTTTGTAGCTGAAAGTGGAAGGTCTGCCAAAAAAGCCTAAAACACTTCTATATAATTTTGTGACACTTGCCAGCTAGAAGTCTCTGAAGGACTGCACACTGCACAGCTATAATTTCTCCTCTATTCCACAATCACCATATCAGTCTAGTATTTTGGTTCTAAAAGAACTTTCTGTACTCTTGTCGCTTTGCTTTTAGCAGGGGAATTTCTAGTTTTTACTGTATGAACAATAAATCCTGTGAAGGCAGATCTGCTAAATTTTTTAAATAATTTCCCACGACACCCTGCTACTAAACTGGAGAAGTTAAAGCTAAATTCTGGTATGCAGCAATCTGTGTTTTATCTCCGTGCCTTTGCCTGCTGTGTGTATTTCTACCCTTATTTTAACATTTATCTGAGATTTTGCACCATAGCCCTCTTGCCAAAGCCTAAGGATGGACCTTTAAGGGGTTCTGAGTGATGGGAGGCAGAGGCAGAACTTCGAATTATGTGACCACTGTGATTGGCTGCCACAGCAGTCATGTGGTCTGGAGCCCCTCAAACTGACTCCGATTCATGAACGAGACTGGGAACTTTCAGTGACATCTAAGTGAATGTGCTGGGAGTGAGCAAGGAGCATGTTCTCAGCACCCAACAACACCATGAACACATGTGTGTGGCACATAAGTGTTAGGCTGGGTTCACACTATTATGAATTTGATGCGGGTTTCCCCACATCCAATTCGGATAGCAAGATATTGCGAGTGGCTCTCAATAGAGCCGGCTCACACATTTCCGCAGAGGCTCTGGTGTGAATTGCACAGGAGCCCTGTGCATCTTTTGGTCCATCCATTGGCATGATTGGCATCCATTGTGGGCACGGACTGGCATCCCTGGTGGTCTGGTGGCATCCCTGGTGGTCCAGTGTGGGCATCCTGGGGGGGCTGCGCTGATAATTGATCAGCACAGAGCCCCCCTGTCAGAGGAGCAGCCGATCGGCTCTCCTCTACTCGCGTCTGACAGACGCGAGTGAGGAAAAGCCGATCAACGGCTCTTCCTATTTACACTGTGATCAGCCGTGATTGGACACGGCTGATCATGTGGTAAAGAGTCTCCATCGGAGACTCTTTACCGAGATCATAGTTGCGGGGTGTCAGACTGAGGCTATGCAAATAAATTGTTGAAATGACTGGTCAGGCATTACCCACAAACATCCCTCTCTTTTCTGAATCAAGTCCTATGATTCGTTTTTATCTTTTTTGTTCTTGTAATAAGAAACAGCTTTTATTAATACAAAAAGTTATTTCTTCAGAATAACAAAAGGTAGGAATCTGCAAAAGAGTTTGTTAAAATACTTGCAATGTAAATACATCACCCAGAGAGGATTTTTTTTTCTTAACAAAAGTGGAGTTACTCTTTAACTGCTTCACCCCCGGAAAATTTTGCCCCCTTCCTGACCAGAGCACTTTTTGCAATTCAGCACTGTGTTTCTTTAACTGGCAATTGCGCAGACATGCGATTTTGCACCCAAATAAAATTGACGTCCTTTTTTTTCCCACAAATAGAGCTTTCTTTTGGTGGTATTTTATCACCTCTGCGGCTTTTATTTTTTTGCACTATAAACAAAAAATGAGCATACATTTTCAAAAAAACGCATTATTTTTTACTTTTTGTTATAATAAATATCCCCAAAAATATATAAAAAAACATTTTTTTTCCTTATAGCGGACACATCGGACAATTTTGACACATTTTTGGAACCACTGGCATTAATACATCGATCAATGCTATAAAAATACATTGATTACTGTAAAAATGTCACTGGCGGTGTAGGGGTTAACACTAGGGGCGATCAAGGGGTTAATTGTGTTCTCAAGTGTGTGTGTTCTAACTAGGGGTGATGACAGATCGCTGTTCATAAGTTGTATGAACAGATGATCTGTCACTTTTCCCCTCAGAGAACCGGGATCTCTGTATTTACACACAGAGACCCCGTTTCTCACTGTATTACGAGCCATCGTGGGAGCCTGTGGTCATTGAGACCGACGGGGACTCGCATCGGCCTCCGGGGTCGAGCTGCAGGCGTGCACGCGTGCGACCCTTATGGTCACCAGACGGAGCGATGTAACATAACGGCAATTCACGCAGCCGAGGCATGTTGCCGGAGTAAAATTGTGGTGGCTGGTCGGCAAGCGGTTAAAGAGAAGGTATGATGCGTTCCACATTCTTATGGGAATGTATACATAAAAGTCATTTTTAATGTGAAGCTCACATTTTTATAGCTTGTGTTTTCATAGTTTCATGATGCAGATTGTAGTCATTTTCTGTAGTGCTATCTGCACACCCAACAGCTTCAATTAGGATGTTTACTGCACAAATACTAAAATAACACAGCCTAATATTTTCAGTCTAAGCAGCCTGATAGATTTGCACTGATATAAAAAGAATAAGAATTGGAATATGCAGTCATCGTAAAGCACTATTAACTAGGAGATGTGATCTGTATACGTAACAGACTAAAACTACTGACAAACTCACATAAAACTCTTGCTCTTGGATCACCTGAGCCCATTCAGTGTAACTGAAGTCGTATTTCTTCTGCTCAAGCATCCGTCATTAACATGAATGGTCGTGCACCACTGTACTTGTCTATATGGCAGTGCTATTGTAAACTTGTAAACACAAGTACAGCGTAGAGCTACCCCCAAAGGAATCACTTGGTAATTTAGGTTCTCTCATCTGTGCTTCAACTCCAAAAACAACCTCAGCCCATATAATACACCAGGTTGAGTGAAAGTTACTGCATGTACCTATAAGAACACAAGTATAGATACCTTCATGCGGTGAATTAGTACCAGGAAATCGACACAAGCCTGTTTAGTGGTACATTAACTTAATATATCGGTACGGGTTAGATTGAATGATGGTTTGAGCATAAATGAGCACACAGAAGGTAGGTTCAGACACAAGGGAGTTGATTTACTAAAGGCAAATCTGCTTTGCACTACAATTGCACTGCAAATGCACTTGGAAGTGCACTTGGAAGTCCAGTCGCTGTAGATTTGAAGGGGACATGCAAGGAAAATAAAAAAAACAGCATTTTTGCTTGTACGTGATTGGATGATAAAATCAGCAGAGCTTCCCCTCATTTCAGATCTTCCCCTCTGATTTACATCGACTGCTCTTTCAAGTGCACTTGCAATGTACTTGTAGTGCAGAGTGGATTTGCCTTTAGTAAATCAAACCCCACAGTCCACTAGGTGGTATAATCACTATCTGTACCACTAGACTGTAAATAACTCATGAATAAGCAAAGTCAGCAATAAACAGTGCATATACGCTTTGACTGCAATGTAAATAATAGTACTATAACTAGTCTAGAGTGCACTCTAGGAGAATGGCTAGGGTAGAAGTGCAATCTCCCCTGAGACATAACTATTAGTCTAAGCAATAGATAGAGGTTCCTGTAGCAGCTGAAAAGGGCAGTCTTTAGTCCTAACTCTTCAGCCAGCTAGCGTTGGGCCCCAGTTGTACCATTGGTGAACATGAAAATAGTCACAATCAAGCCTGCAGGCAGCAATACTGCTACTAGATGCCTGAATTTTCAGTTCGTAAAGGGCTCAGTCTCTCTAGCAGCAGATAGTAAATCCCCACAGCAGCAGCTCGCCTGTCCCAGCTATAGTGCAGCTCACCATCTGGTCAAACACACTGATTAGTCCACTCTCTGCTCTGCACCCAGATGACTCAGTCTGTCAACACCCCTGAGCCCACTACTCTGGATCCCTCTCAGGCCGCTAATATGGAGCAATGATGGTGCAAGCTGGACAGCAATGCGCACTCTTCAGTCTCACTCACGACAAGAGGAAGTTGTACCCTGTACAGCCTGGGAAAATGCAACTCTTTCCTTTCCTCCCGGGATCTCTCCCTGGGGAATATAGTTCAAAAGCTCTTGATTACATGGTAGAGTCTCTCCTCAGCACTATAGTTCCCATAGTGCAGTGCTGTCTGATTCAGTCTATTGAACACTTCCTGATCAGCATCTCCACCCTTTTTCTGAAACAGCTGTTAACTAGTTCAGCACTGCAGGACAACAGCTACAAGGAGTAGATGCAGCCAGTGTTTCTCTCTTGTCCCTTACTTGGGAAAGGTCAAAGTACTACTTGGGGACACATTCAACTGAGATTCTACTGGCTTCAGGCCCTGTCATTCTTCTGGCCTGATGCTGTACTTGTATCTCTTCCAATGTCAGCCGAGTCCACTCTTTGGGGGAAATCTCTGAGTCATAGGGTCTCCGCAACACAGCATTCGCGTCTCTGTTCCTGACCACTGGATGGTACTTCAGACTGAAGCAAAACCCGACAGAGCAGCCAACCCCCATGCTGACATGGACTCCCAGAAGGAGTGGGAAAACCCAAGAACCATGGAGAGGAGGGGTCAGAAGGGAGTGGTACACAATGGGTACTGTAAAAGTGATAAGGTTGCTATACATCTCATACTAACCTGCTCTATGCAATGGTTTTATACAAAGCAGTCCCGATCCTCATATTCTCGGGTCCTCTGCCCATGCTCTTCCCCCTGGCCCCATTATTTTCTGAATTGACAGAGCCAGTGATCAATAAGTGTTTACTATGCTTCAGTTTGTAAATGGGAGGCTCTGTACAGAGGTATTCCTGTCCCTTCATTCTGTGCAGCTGAGGCTGCAGAGAAGGCGATTGAGGGCTGTGTCCTCAATCCCGTTTCTCTGTCTCAAAGGTGAATCAGCAGAAGTCTTGCACCGGGGCCCTGAAGGTTCTAGTTAGGCCTCTGTCATATGCCCTAAGTGTTTTAGGACTACAGGTGTTCTGTAGTCCAGCAGAAAAGAACTAGACAGGGCAGAGCACACTGCTTGATATTTCAGTGAATCACAGGTAGAGTAGACAGATAGTAACAAGGACACTGGATTGCTGTATTGCCACCTGGAGGTATTTAGAAAAGCCCTCAGAAATTAAATTTCCTGCCTGGGTGAAGTACTCTTCACTAAAGTACAAGTCAGGTTTTAGGTATCCTCTGCAATAAAAGTTTTTGATGAAATACTCCCTAAGGGTTAATCACTTCTAAAGGGATGCAGACATTGCAACTTTTCTCATAAAATCCCTGAAAGTGCACAAGCTGATTAAAAATAATTAGTAACTCCCATTCAGAAATAGTATTCACAAAGGACAAACTTTTTTTCCTCAGAGCAGAAATGGGTAGGAACAAAATTTGTTAAAATCTTTGCAATATACATTGATCGCCCAGAGGGAATTGTTTTCTATTAAAAAAAGAAAATTTTGTTACTTTTATCAAAATCTATGAACATTTTTTTTTTATATAATTTTAAATAGCGCACATGACCTATATGTCGTATATTTGCACCTCTTACACCAGTATGTGCAAAATGCGGTGGAAACTGCAATATAATTTCTCCTACTTTGGGCTGGCAATCAGTACAACATGCCTCTCCCTCTATATATGTCTAAATATAATGTTCTCTTTCTTCTTTATGCTTGTTCGTAAATGCTTGTATGCTATATATTCAGCCAGTCCATACTACCTTCACTTACAGAACCCCGGACTCTCACTTTATACCTCTGTTTTTTATTTTTATTTTAAATTACGGGGATTGCCAAAATTTTATGGTAGCTTTGGCAACCTGGAGGCGGTCAACATACGATGCTGTGATGCACACTATCTTACACACAAGTATGTGATGACATGCTGCAAACATAGGACAGTTTTGCTTGCATCAGCAACAAGTATATGCTGCAGACCCCAATAATACAAAGGTTGTAGCAAGAGAAAATAAAATAAAACATGCCTACCAAAATAATTAAAAAAACTGTGTAGCTCTAAACCTCAACCTATTTTTTAAGCTAACAGAAAATAAAACATATGGTTAAACATGACATAATAAAATAAAAATAAAAAACAAAATAAAAAGGTAGTCCTAAAATAGATTCTTGGGTCTCTGAACTGTGAACCCCGGGAGTACAACATAATATGTAGCCCACCACACTGCAATCCACAGTCATTTGATGCAATACAGCACAGTATAGGTCTTCTCTCCAAACACAGTGACAAATAGCTGCTGGCAGCCCACCCCTTTGATAGTGAGGGTCCTTCATTATTAGCCATTCCAACCCTGCTGACCACAATTGAAAGGTCAAGCAGGGCAGTAATATTCAGTCTAGCAAATTTCATCTTGAATATTGATGAATCTTCAAACCTTGAACCCCCATATTTACCTCAAACTCACCCTGAAAATCCAAAATATATCTGTAGAACCCTCTAGTGTGCTAGAATAGGTTTTTTGTTAGTGTAGGACTCAGGGAGAGCTGAATGATGCACAGACCCCCCCCCCCCCCTCCCCACTTCTGGAACTTCCAGAAGAATAGAAGTGGAGATAAGGAGGAGCTGTCTGGAGTATTCTGAGGGCCCTGGCCAATCCCTAACAGATGGGTTGGCAGGGGGCAGGCCCCCTCAAACACTCTGGGTCTACCCAGCTGGGGCAGTGGTGTTCGGGTGGAAGCTGGAGATGAAGTGTTAGGAGACTGTTGGAGACCATTGGGGGCAACCCCCTAGTCTGGGGGGGGGGGGTTAGAGCTCGGGTACGGAAGAGACCCTCTCCACGACACAGAAAGTTGTCCTGACCGTATGCATGGGAGCAGGAGAAGGAGAGCAGGAGTAGAACACTGCTGGGCAAATCTCCAGGGAGGAAGACAGCCATATGGGCTGGTGAGTGTTACAGTCGGGGAGGACTGAGATGTAGCCTGAGAGGACTGCGTGAGAGCAGGCTGAGATGGATGCAGAGTCAGTCTGGGAGGACTGTGGACTGTTTAGCCAAGAGGGCTGGAGAAAGAGGTAGCTGCAGCCAGGTGGGCTGGCAGCGCCTGAAGAGGTGGTGCTGGGATCAGTAACCACAGAAAGGACAGCTGGGCACTGGGACTTTGCTTCACAAACAAGGGGACCACAGTACTTGCCTGTAAAGGGCGTTTGCTACCAATCTAATAGTGCCAGCTGGTCCTGGGAGTCGTAGTGCTTCAAGCAAGTGGGGTGTGCTGGAGGAAGCTGAGAAGTGTAAATAGCTTGTACAGAAGAAGTTTGTCCCTGAAAAGTTCTGCTACAGTCAAGTGGGCATTCCATTTTACCCTTCTCCCTAGCCAAGTTAAACCCCCTAATAAAAATAGAAAACAAAGCACTGGACTGTTCCTTGCCTCAAATGTGTTGTGAAAATGTGCTGTGCCAGGCTGTGCAGGGTGGGGGATCTCTTTTTATCAGCGGCTCCTTAGGGGATGCACTACATATCGCTTGTACAGAACAAAAGGGAGTAAAGTTAAGCCCCGTACACACTATCAGATTGTCTGCTGAGTTTTTCCCTCAGATTTACCAAAACCATGTAGTAGAAGGGCCTGCCTGATTGCATACACATTGAAACTCCTAAGGTTTGACCTCATATTATATGGTTTTGGTAAATCTGAAGGAAAAACTCAGCAGACAATCTGATAGTGTGTATGGGGCTTAAGAGAACTTAATTGTTAGGGTTTACATGCACTTTTAAATTATTTTTAAATCATTTGTTGTGTTGTGTGTACAACAGGTATACAACTGTAGCAGTAGCACTACATAGCATCACTTCAAAATAGTAAAACACCTTATACTTTGCAAATGACACTAGCTTATCTTATTGACATGTCTTTTCAGGTCGTAATGAAATAAAACATTCTATTAATCCTCCATTTGTGATTAGAAAAAATGCAGCAGGCTATTGATCTTCCATTGTAATCTCTAAAATGTTTACAGTCTATTGATCTGCTGCCCCTGCTATGAAGATGTTGCCACATTCACTGGCAGACAACCTTTGTCTTTTGTATCACGGCATTACTCTAAATGCGTTACAGAACAAATTGAAAATGTCACATGACAAATAATAGGTAAAGAAAAAAAAAAAAGGACACGTTAAATTGCTTTCCTTGGGGTACATTTTTAGCTACAGCTATCAAAAAAGTATAAAAACAGAAACATCACCTTCTAAGAATTATTACTTGTTTGTAAAAAGAAACACATTGGCTATGTACAGTATGTCACCATTCTGAATGAAGCATTTTTCAAAGTTACAAGCAAATTCAAATTCATTTTGATGCTCTCCAGCATTTTCACTCAACTGTTAGCCCAATGCTTTCTAAAGTGCCTCAGGCAAAGAAATGGTAAGACAAGAAAATAAAACATCTTTAGACAATGTTACTAAAAACAAACATTTTACACCTCCGCTATTCAAATGTTTTATGCATTTTAATATACAGCTGCTGTTTATTCATTTCACCGATATAAAAAGTCAGGGTGAAAATTCTGGAAGGTCTGCAATAGCTCCCCACCGCTTCAGTCCATTTTTTTTTCATTCAATAATCTTTATTGTTAATGGAGGATGACACCTCACACCAACTTCGATCCTTCTCCTCCAATGCCTTTGACACCATTAGCAGCTTAATTATTGAGGTGGATCAGAGTCTGGCAGGAGGTGTCATCCGTTACAAACAATAAAATCTTTTAAATGATTGAAAATTTCAGATTTGCAACATTGTACTCTTTTGGGAATTCTGGGGAGCTGACAAATCCTGCTTGGCATTAGCACCTCGAGCCAGGAATACGTAGTCAAGAGTCTACCTTGAGTGATATTACTTAGAGCAGGTGTAGGCAACCTTTTGAGCACAGTGTGCCAAAAAATGTTTTCAAGGAAATTGAGCGTGCCGATTTTGTAACAAGAAAATGTCAACTTCACACTCTCAATCACAAAAGGGATTTTTTATAAAGTACACCCTGCACTCTCACATCTCAGATCAGCCCCAATTCATGCACCTTCATACCTCATACCTTCATACCTCAGATCACTGTCTCCCTTGCAAATCTGTTTCACCACTGTACCCCCCTGTAAATCTGCCCCACCACTGCACACCCCTGCTCATCTGCCCCACCACTGTACCCCCCTGCTCATTTTCCCCGCCACTGTACCCCCTACTCATCTGCCCCACCACGATACCCGCCTGTTCATCTGACCCACCACTGTACCCCCCTGCTCCTCTGCCCCACCACTGTACAACCCTGCTCCTCTGCCCCACCACTGTACTCCCCTGCTCATCTGCCCCACCACTGTACCTGCCTGTTCATCTGCCCCACCACTTTACCCCCACTCATCTGCCCCACCACTGTACCACCCTGCTCCTCTGCCCCACCACTGTACCCCCCTGCTCATCTGCCCCACCACTGTACATCTGCCCCACCACTCTATTACCCTGCACATCTGCCCCACCACTGTACCCCCTGCTCATCTGCCCCAACACTGTAATCCCCTGTAAATCTGCCCCACCACTGTACCACCCTGCTCATCTGCCCTACCAATGTACCCCCTTTCTCATATGACCCACCAATGTACCCCCTTTCTCATCTGATCCACCACTCTAACCCCCTGCACATCTGCCCTGTCACTGTACTACCCTGCACATCTGACCCACCTCTGTACCCAAAAATACAGCTGCGCTAGAACTTATAAAATACCAGAATAATCCTGTGACATATTATATCCTGTTTTTAAATACTGAAAAGTATTTGTGACTATAAAAAGTGCAAAAATTACTCAAAATTAAAACAGATAAACAGTCCAAAAAAGGAGGGAGAGAGACACAAGGAGATGAATTTCAGTCCATTAAAGTGACTCCATAAAACACCCTTCACGTATATAGCAGGTGCGCCCAGAGAGAGAGGTTCATCCACCAACAGATTCAGTAAGGCTTACCAGCTGACAAGATCTCTTTTTAGGGAGATCATACAAGCTTGCAAACAAAAACGATCGTTCCTGGTCCCTTCAATAGGCTCTGCTGGCGTCTCCAACTCCTGTACCCCTTTCTCAGATCAGATGTCTCACGTTCCACCATAATCATTTAGTAGGAAAAAAAGAGAAAGGCTCCCATAGTGTAACTCCATATAAAATTTTAATCCGAACGTAATAAAATTAAGTAACAAACTCACAGATTTCCAGCTGAATACAAGCGTATGTATAATCTCGAGCCGGCCGGCTCTCTCCTATTTACACTGCCCGCCCTTCCTGGTCAATGGGGAATGGCGGTGACGTCAGCACGCCGCTCACCCTACGTCGTTTCGTCAAAAATGACTTCTTCCTGGGGTACGGGCGGCGCGCTGATCCACCGCCATAAATACTCACTGGCAAAGAACGTAACCGCCAACTTCCAAGCTCCTGGCTACAGCTCCTAATCTGCCATTTTGAAACAGGGCAATGTTGATCGTTCGCCCCTATCTTAACTATTGAGTAGTAAACCCACTCTAGAAAAAGGAAGAGGACCATGTAAATAGGAGAGAGCCGGCCGGCTCGAGATTATACACACGCTTGTATTCAGCTGGAAATCTGTGAGTTTGTTACTTTATTTTATTACGTTCGGATTAAAATTTTATATGGAGTTACGCTATGGGAGCCTTTCTCTTTTTTTCCTACTAAATGATTATGTTGGAACGTGAGACGATCTGAGAAAGGGGTACTGGAGTTGGAGACGCCAGCAGAGCCTTTTGATCATTTGAACAATTTTTTGGACAGCGCTGTACCCCCCTGTTCATCTGTCCCACCACTGTAACCCCCTGCTCTTCTGTCTCACCGCTGTAACCCCCTGCACATCTGCCCCACCAATGTTCCCCCTTTCTCATCTGCCGCACCACTGTACCTCCATGCACATCTGCTCTGCCACTGAACCCTCCTCTCAGCTGTCTTAACACTGAACTTATCTGCTAATCTGCCCCACCATTGTAACCCCCTTTCTCATCTGCCCCACGAGAATTTACCTCCTGCACATCTGTCCCACCTCTGTTTTCCCTGCTCTTCTGCCCCACCACTGTAACCCCCTGCTCATGTGTTCCACTGCTGTAACTCCTTTATCCTTTGCACCCCTCTGCACATCTACCCCACCACTGTAACCCCCTGCTCATGTGTTCCACTGCTGTAACTCCTTTCTCCTTTGCACCCCTCTGCACATCTACCCCACCACTGTAACCCCCTGCTCATCTGTCCCACCAATGTACCTCATTTCTCCTCTGCTCCAACACTGAACCCCCCCTGCTCATCTGTCCCACCACTGTAACCCCATGCTCATCTGCCCCATCACTGTACCTCCCTGCTTTTCTGTCCCACCACTGAACCCCCTTTTCATCCCTCCCACCACTATACCTCCTGCAAATCTGCTCCATCACTGTACCCTCTTGCTCTTCTGTCCCACTATATATATATATATATATATATATATATATATATATATATATATATATAGTCGTACACCCCTCACATTTTTGTAAATATTTTATTATATTTTCATGTGACAATGCTGAAGAAATTACACATTGCTACAATGTAAAGTAGTGAGTGTACAGCTTGTATAGACAGTGTACATTTTCTGTCTCCTCAAAATAACTCAACACATGGCCATTAATGTCTAAACCGCTGGCAACAAAAGTGAGTACACCCCTAAGTGAAACTGTGCAAATTGGGCCCAAATTGTCAATATTTTGTGTGGCCACCATTATTTTCCAGCACTGCCTTAACCCTATTGGGCATGGCATTCACCAAAGCTTCACAGGTTGCCACGGGAGTCCTCTTCCAGTCCTCCATGATGGCATCATGGAGCTGGAGGATGTTAGAGAACTTGCGCTCCTCCACCCTTCCATTTGAGGATGCCCCACAGATGCTCAATAGGGTTTAGTTCTGGAGACATGCTTGACCAGTCCATCACCTTTACCCTCAGTTTCTTTAGCAAGGCAGTAGTCCTCTTGGAGGTGTGTTTGGGGTCATTATCATATTAGAATAATTCCCTGCGGCTCAGTCTCTGAAGGGAGGGGATCATGCTCTGCTTTAGTATGTCACAGTACATGTTGGCATGCATGGTTCCCTCAATGAACTGTAGCTTCCCAGTGCCGGCAGTACACATGCAGCCCTAAATCATGACACTCCCACCACCATGCTTGACTGTAGGCAAGACACACTTGTCTTTCTTTGTACTCCCCTTCTGGTTGCCACCACACACGCTTGACACCATCTGAACCAAATAAGTTTATCTTGGTCCCATCAGACCAAAGGACATAGTTCCAGCAATCCATGTGCTTAGTCTGTTTGTCTTCAGCAAACCCAACATGTTTACTAGTCACATGACACCGGGGAGGGAAAATGGCTAATTGGGCCCAATTAGGGGGTGTACTCACTTTTGTTGCCAATGGTTTAGACATTAATGGCTGTGTGTTGAGTTATTTTGAGGGGGCAGCAAATTTACACTGTTATACAAGCTGTACACCCACTGCTTTACATTGTAGCAAAGTGTTGTCATATGAAAAGATATAATAAAATATTTACACAAATATATATTTGTATAGCCTATATATACAGTGCATTCAGCAGTGTACAGTAGATAATATAGTGCAGGTGGTGTACACACTATATAATACAGTGTAGTGCAGTGTTAAACAAAAAATATTCATCGTATCCGGAAGGCCTCTACTCTAAGGAGAGGCAGACATTCACAGGCCACTGAAAGAGGGCAAACAGCCTCTGAAATGATATTTAAGAGCAGGGACCATTCCTGCACCCAACAAGAGTAACTGTGAGGGGTTACAGTGTTCTGCCACCACCAACACCTAAGGTCCAATTTTTCAGCAGAATATATAGTGCAGCCCGTATAATATATATATATATATATATATATATATATATATATATATACTGCAGTTCAGAGTATATAGTTCCCTCAGTGTAGTATTGTAGTATATATATAATACAGCACAGGGTATATAGTACAGTGCACAATATATAATATAGTGTATTGAAGTGGTTAAGGAGAACCCTATGACAGAATTAAGAAAAAGACGGTATGGGTCCGTCCGTCCGTCCCCCCCCCCCCATCCAGACCCGAAGTGCCTGGTATGGATGGGGGGGGGGCCCATTCAATTTTTTGCTTTTTCTTAAAACATAAAATTGGTGTGTAGTTCCCCTTAATATTCATATTACACCCGAAGGGCCTGTTATGGACTGGGGGGAACACACACTGTTTTTTTAAATGATTTTTTATGTATATTGCTGGGATCTGGCAATACATTACAGCTGTGAGCAATTTTAAATTACATTTGTTCCTTTAGAAATGTCATTTTGTGGTGCTTTTCCAAAAAAAAAAAAATGATTAGATAAGCCCAAAAGTACTTTTTTTTACCACTACTATTCCTTTATATTGGCTTTTGAAATTGACAAATGCAGCAATTTAGAAATTGGATGAAATCTTTAGCATTGGGAAACACTTTTTGAAAGATAAATCGTTAATTTTATATACAACTATATAGATCAGACCAAAATGTAGGACAAATACATGCAAAGGAGAAAAGAGGGACAGAGGGACTTTGTTCCAATCAGGGACAGTCCTTCAAAATCAGGAACAGTTGGGAGCTAGGGTCAAGACCTTCCTATGTACAAAAGTCATATAAGAAATTACCTGTTGAGAAATGCAGTGTCCTTGTCATTTCTCGTGAGCTGCACCAAAGAATATTTTCTGTGCCATCTATCTTATGTAAACAACTAATTGCACTGCCCCCCATGTAATGGAGATGAAGAGATGCAGACATGTTTGTAGTCCATACCAGAAGAACCGCTTAGGGCAGGAACCATGGCTCCCTTTATAGAAAAGGTGGAGAAGTGATGTAGCAACCCAGAGACAGGAGGGGTGTTAATTGCATGATTAGATGAAAATATAGCAAAAGAAGCTTGAAACTCTCCCTACCTGCAATATAAAGTAAAATTGACAGGGACACCTATGTATCCCTGCAGCAACATATGTTTCTTTTTCCGAAGGCCACAAGCCTGACGTCACCACATTTTTAAAAATTTGATTAAGGTCTTTTCCTAGATGATTTCTCAATATTTTGGACATTAACCATTTACTTTATATTTTGGAATAGTTGTTTCTTAGGCTGACTTCTATCTTTTTAATGTTCTACCAGTTACCATAATGATACAGCTTTGTCTACAGCATGGTTAAAAATCCAAAGTGTGTATAAAGCCCTAGTTTGTATATAACAGCTTCTAGATTAAATATGTGCACACAACTAACAAAAATGTATACATATATTTTAAAAGAAGGGCTGTAGAAAGGGTACACTGTGTACCTACTAGTCAACCTGATTTCACTATTCATCATTTTAGGGCAGTCAGAACAATGCAAAGTCATTGTTAAATAAATGCAATGAGCTAATCTAGTTTTCCACCGCTCTGAGTCTGAGCAATATTATATATAAGCCTATTTTTTACAGGCAGCATGAGGACAAAGCTAAGAAAAATACAGAGTATGAAATGGGTTTGGCAGCAGCACAGGAAGAAGACAAACCACAGGTTTCCACAAGCTTTTGTAGAACAGCTCTTTATAATTATTACAGCAGTGCCATTATTAGATCTTTAAGAAGCAGACAGAGCTTCTATATATTTTACTTCTTTCATTCAGGTGTTCATTCATAGCAATTTACTCTAAGCATAAATCCTAAAAAGACGTTGCCTGATTGTCTTTAAAACAGTGAAATCGTTACCTTTAGCTCTGCAATCTGTGATGTTACGTGCCACATGAGGTTCTCACTCAGGAATTTTATCCCGTATGGACCAATCAGCTCAGCCAAAGCTTTCATTTCTAGAGAAGCAAGAATAGAAAGAACATTTTCTATGTAAATGGTAGAATACACACACAGGGTTAGTAAAAACTGGTTCAAATTATTGAGTTAAAAGAGAAGTACAGTGGAACCTTGGTTAACCAGTAACACAGTTAACGAGCGTTTTGAAAGACGAGCAACTTTTTTTTTTTAATTCTGACTCAGTTTGCCAGTGTTGTCATGCAAAATGAGCAGAATTAAAGCGAATTGGGTATGCAGTACCGCATTTGGCCAGAGGTGTGGGGGCGCCGGTGACAGTCGGGACAGTTCTGAGCTGCTCTGAGCCGTTGGGAAATACTCAGAATCACTCGGAAATACTCTGAAACACTAGGAAATTCCCGTTCCCGATCCTTTCCAAGGCTTTCCGAGTTCAGCTGAGCTGTCCGAGTATTTCCGAGGCTCTCCCTCGCCCCCCCACCTCTGACCACATGCGGTATTGCATGCAATAGAAGTCAATGCGGAACAAATTATCTTAGTTTCCATTATTGACTTCTATGGGGAAACTTGCTTTGATATGCAAGTGCTTTGGATTGCAAGCATTCCCCTGGAACGGATTCTGCTCGTATTCCAAGGTTCCACTGCATAGCTTTTTTTTCAAACATCACACTTACCTTGGTGGATGAAGCATCACTGCGATGCTGCATCTGTCCCTCACCGGCCTAAAGACTGAGGGCCAAATGATCGAAGACCATTGATTGCTCCGTTCTCAGAGCTCCGTGAGCAGAGATCTGGTGACTGTCAGTCAACAGCACTGTTTCTTCCCCCAACCCGCTCTCACTGGAGCGCTGGACTGTGGAGGTGGTGGGAGCATCTGGCTTGGGCCCTTAGCGGCTCACTGAGAGGCTAAGCCAGGTGCTGGTCCAGGGTTGTGGGCAGATCCCAAACATATTGTGATGTTGCCCCAGCCTGGACTAGCTCTGTGATGTCAGCTGACAACAGGCTATCTGCTGAAAATAGGTAACAGGAGTGCTCCACAGGTGAAGTACAGAAAAACAAGCTTTGTCTGTACTTCTCCTTTATATCAGAACTATTTTATTTCAAACACTTTAAAATTGCAGGTTACAAATAGTGCAGGCATGTACAGTATACTTGCAAAACCTTGGGGTGTATTTATTAAAAATGTGCATAGCTATTTGTCCAGTGAAGTTGCTGGCACATTTGTTTTGTGTGAATGGGGTCAAACCAAATGTTCTCAGGCTAAAGTAAAGTGGATCAGGAAAATATGACATTATGGCCACTGGTGGAGCTGAAAATCAAAAGAAAAAAAGTATTTATTCCCTATGATCATTAGCTCCATCTAGTAATCATAATATGGTATTTTGCCAAACCACTCTAACATTTGACCTGTAGAGCCTGAAAACATTTTATTTTTTTTGCACAGGTTTTCGTTCTAGCAGTTTCGTTGGACAAAATGCTATGCTTTTTTTTATAAATACACCCAATGTGACTTGTGTCTTCTTCAGTAGGTTTCCCAGCTGCTGCCCAGGCACAGCTCTAGACCTGGAATTCTATAGAACTTTTCAGTTTTAACAAATATGCTTGTACATCTTCACAATAAATCTGACAATCGAGCAAGACAATAAAGGGAATGCAGCAGTTCCATTTTACTATAATTTTATTACACCTGCACAGTGCAGAAGTTATAGCCTTTTCACACCTCCCTCTTAGCATGCCATTATGCCCCCAACTTTACATAAGAGGCAGAAAATATCACTACAAGGGACAATGTATGTGGCCCTTCCACATCCTGCCCTTTGTTTCTTTTTCTGATTTGATAAGACAGCTGCATTTTTTAAAAGAAGCAACAAGTGGCTATAAAAAGAGTATGACAGAGAGAAGATTGAGTTGGGATAGGACTTCCCTATTACATGGCCAGTTGTTGCATAAGAAGAACTACATAGATCCTATAGTTAACTTCCTGTGAGGGAATGGGAATGAATACATCAATTTCTTCAGATGGCAAAAGGATAGTATTAAATATTAATAATTCAAAACATTTATAGGGCTTAGCTAGCCATTTGCAATTTTTTTTTATATATACCCTATATCAGTGATGGCGAACCATGGCACCCCAGATGTTTTGGAACTACATTTCCCATGATGCTCATGCACTCTGCAGTGTAGTTGAGCATCATGGGAAATGTAGTTCCAAAACATCTGGGGTGCCAAGGTTCGCCATCACTGCCCTATATTGTCAAAAGTATTGTGACTCCTGCCTTAACACACAAATTAACTTTAATGACATCCCAGTCTTAGTCCGTAGGGTTGGATATTGAGTTGGCCCACCCTTTGCAGCTATAACATCTTTAACTCTTCTGGGAAGGCTGTCCACAAGGTTTAGGAGTGTGTCCGCGTGTGTTTGACCATTGTTCCAGAAAGCTATTTGTGAGGTCAGGCCCTGATGCTGGACGAAAAGGGCTGGCTCACAGTCTCCGCTCTAATTCATCCCAAAGGTGTTCTATCGGGTTGAGGTCAGGACTCTGCCCAGGCCAGTCAAGTTCCTCCACCCCAAACTCACTCATCCATGTCTTTATGGACCTTGCTTTGTGCACTGGTGCTCAGTCATATTGGAACAGGAAGGGGCCATCCCCAAACTCTTCCCACAAATTTAAGAGCCAAAATGTCCAAAATGTCTTAATATGCTGATGCCTTAAGAGTTCCCTTCATCAGAACTAAGGGGCCCAGCCCAACCCCTGAAGAAAAAAAAAACACACACCATCCACCAAATGATTGGACCAGTGCACAAAGCAAGGTCCATAAACACATGGATGAGTGAGTTTGGGATGTAGAAAATTGACTGGCCTGACCTCAACCCGATAGAACACCTTTGGAATTAATTAGAGCGGAGACTGCAAGCCAGGCCTTCTCGCCCAACATCAGTGCCTGACCTCACAAATGCACTACTGCAAGAATGGTCAAACATTTCCATAGACACACGCCTAAACCTTTTTGGCCAGCCCTCCCAGAAGAGTTGAAGACTGTTGCACTGGGATTCGGCTTCAAAGTTGCGTGCCTTTGAAGCCACAGCAGTGTGAACCCGGGCTAAGTGAATTTCCAGCCTAAATTAGGATTCTGCTTTAGACATTTACTTGTTTACATTTTTCTGATGCAGAAATTTGGAAGCGTAGGGACTAATAAACATGCGATAACAGAAAGAAAACATTACAACTGATAACAGACATCGTTCTGCACACTGGAGGATTCTGGTATTATTCATTATAAAAAAGAGAACCTTTTTCATCAAGGTAATAAAATGTGGGTCCAGCAAATGTTGCAAGACGGCAGTTAAATCAGAGTTCCATGAGGCTACGTTTACACGTGGCAGTGCTTTCCACAGTCAAATCCACAGTGGCGGCCCTTGACAGGCAGGGAAGAGGCAGCACGGTTGTAGCACAGCCTCATTCCCTTGAATGGCATTGTGTCCATCAGCAGTACAGCTTGTTGAACGTGCCAGAGCCATGAAGAAAAACATTGCGGGAGTGGCATGAGTACATCTCCCTCCAGATGCCTTTGCAGCTTAAGGGGAGCCAGTAGGAACGCATCTAAACCATCTGTTTTTACCTCCCCCCATACACAAATGTAAATGAGCCCTAATAGTATGCATGGAGCTTAATTACATCCTATGACTTGTTTTTCCCCTGGACTCAAAATTCAAAAATCGCAGCACTGATACCTATAAAAAAAGAAATAGCAATATGGGCATGTATCTATTTAGAATAAATGTTCTACTCATAATCTTGTTGGCTCTCTTCATGCTTCACTAGATAAACATTTAGCTATAACATTCTAACAGGCAATGAATACTTGGCCAGATATTCTATTAAGGTACAGCGCTTTGTATAATGGCTTTAGAGAAGATCAACATTAAAATAGAGAGACAGCAAAAGCAAGACAATTACATCAAAAAATTGTATTTCCCTTTAGAATCAATGTATTGTGTCATCTGGAATAAGTATTTGTATTCAAGGGTCAATACAGAGCCACGCTTCTATGGTAAAAGGGGGAGACTACTGTATTTACCCAAATTTCAGCGGCAAAGAAGGGCATTATCAGAGATTGCCGTCTGAGGTTTTTTCCATTAAAACTGCATACTGTTTAAATTGAAATCGTTTAATATTTTTAAACAAAAGTTCTGCCTTCACTGCAGCAATAACTTTGCTTATTTATCTGCCTCCTATGTGAGCTAAATACTTTGTGATAGTGTCAGAAGTTATGAGTGGGTGAAGCCCTGCACAGCCACACAGCCACACTGTTTTTAAACATGATACATTTCAATTTTAAAGGAGATCTATAGTCGCATCATATACTTTCATTTTATAACATCGGCATTGTAATGCCAATAAAAATAATAGTTATTTTTGACAACACAATATAAATTTTGAAAAATATTTCATGTTGTGAGTGCTGCGTTTGCTGGCTATCATTTTCCACAGCTTCCTGGATTCCCAGTATGCTTTGCAGCTTCTTCTCTGCCGTTTACTTTTAGTTTCTAAGCACTATATATCCCATGGTACCTTGCTGCCTGCAAGCTGCAATTCCCGTACTTACTATGCCTCCTGAAAGTCCTCCTGTCAGCTCCTCTGAGAATGCTTACAAGTTTAATTGTTGCCTGTGTCCTCATTATGGAGAGCCCCCCCCCCCCCTCTCTATTTGTCCTGTTTACCATTATTATTGAAAAGGAAAGTAATAGAAAACCCCAAATTTTGGGTTGTCCCCAGAAAAGTAATAGTGGGGGACCCTTGCAATAGGGTCACTAATTCCGGTCACCTGGGGATCCCCAAGGAATTCTCTTAATTTGCAGAGATTTCCTCTCACTTCCTGTTTCGCTATGGAACAGGAAATGAAGGTAAATCTCCTCAATGGGACACAGATGGCGATAAAAAACTTAACAGAGGTAATAACCCTCCTTTACACTGTCCAAAATGAAAAAACTAAAGTTATGTCTATAGTTCTACTTTAAATGTAAAGTCTACAGCCTATACAGATTCTCTAATTGGTCATCAATGCATGAGAAATAGTGCTGCTAATTGAATTGCATAAAATGCATGTTCCACAATTGCTTCTGTTCAAGGGCAAACATAGTAGACAAATGGAAGCCTGTTGAGTACACAATCCATTGACGTAATTGCACAGACTGCAGCAATATCATTCCGGCAGTAAGCCAAGGACCGAGATAATGGTAAACTACTGGATTAAACCCACAGGCTGCAGTCTGTGTGAAGATGTCCCGAAGTGCAGCAGCAACTCAAGAGCCCCATCACAACACAGGACGGGTCCAATCATGGCCTTTAATACAGTGTATGTAGAGCTCTAGAAGATTATCAACTTTTTTTTCCAATTTGTAAATCTTTGAAATAGTAAATTGATTTGGGAAGAGCCATTTGGCTGCATGTGTTGTAAAATCCTTGTTTACTGCTGATAACCTCACAGTGTTATAGAAATAGGAACTTCTAATATCGTTAAATCATTCCACATAAATGCATTCCACAAATCAATAATTAAATTGGATGCTGGAGGATCCCAGTGGTTGGTGATCCCTGAAATACATTTCTCTGCTGTGTAGTAGATTAACAGAAATTACTGCTCTGCCATCACATGCAAGAGTCTAATAACATTTGACAGGAATTAAAACTCAGTAAAGATGGGAGGACCGCAACATCGCCATGGCAACGTGCTCTGGGGGATGCTGCTCACATACAGGACCGCCGCATCTGACAAAAAAACAAGTAAAGTGCCTGTCTCTGCTTGTTTATCATAGGAGGGGGCGGGTGGTTGTCTGCTAGTGTTATTTTACACAAGACTGTATTGCAGAGGAAGCTCTGGAAGCTGATTGGTTAGCAAAGCTTTAGGAAGCGCTTTTGTTTTCTTTCAAAATACAAGTGAGTATAACATCATTGATGATAAATTGTCAGCTCCTATTAGCATTGAGATCTTTATTGGGATAATATCCATCAATATAGCAATGTTGTGATGGGAATTATACAGAATTGTAATTGCTAAGCAGGATCTGACTTTGAGACAGTATCAGAGCACTATTTTTAACAAAGAGGATCCCTTGAAATAACTTTAAGGTCTCAGGAAACGCCTGCCAACAAAAAAAGTTACATTTACAGCTCCTGGGACATTCATTTGAACAGTAATTGTGGACAGAAGAATAAAAAAATAAAATAATGGTGGATGTGTCGCATTTAACACCCAGGGCTGCTCTGTCCAACAAAAATGTTTTCTTTAATATAATTTTTTTTTTAAATAATAGCAATGGCCAGAAAATATGCACAGATCAAAATGATAGAAATCCCTCACATGAATGGTCAGTAGTAAAATGCCCCCTTACATTATGTGTGGAGACACCACTCCAAGCCCGGGTGACTGCCTGGTCCGCGGCCAAAGGAGCATGTAGAAGGAAGAAGAGGCTGGCAGAACTTCCAGGAATAAAAGCACTTCTTTATTTCAAATCCATAAGAACTATAATATGACACACACTGTACATACTGTTAGCAGACGTGTTTCACAATGATTAAGCACAAGAGTGTAAAACGCGTCTGCTGACCAGTATGTACCGTGTGTGTCATATTGTTGTCCTTATGGATTTGAAATAAAGAAGTGTTTTTATCTGTGGAAGTGTCGTGGAGGTGAGCTTACTAAAACAGGAAGATAAAATACATCTTAGGTTGTGGGGCATTGAACCCTATAAAAACAGTGGAGGGGAGGGCATAAAGTGAGAACCCTCAGCCAACTCGAATCAAAATGGATTTTTATTTTAGATACTTTTACGCCTCGTGGTCTTAATATAGATTTCCACCTGAATTGTTTTATTAGTGATTTTTAAACTTCTAGATTCTCTTCATCCTAACAAGTAGTTTTTAGGTGAAATTTATGGCGTCCGACATTGGATTTAATATTTTATTTTATTGTATACTTTATTGTATATTTTCTCCCAGCTTGACATCATTTCCGGAGTCCTAGTATATGTCACTCTCTTTTTTATGACATTTCAGCATACCAGCCCTCTGTCCCCCTTTTTAATTCATCACCCAATATACATCATATTTCATCTTCCTGTTTTAGTAAGCTCAGCTCTTCGGTTTTAAAATAAAAAAAATTAATTATTTTTTAATCCATTAAATGTTATTATTTGCCAATATGCAGCTGCTATGATAGGCATTATATTTTAATCTAATTTTTGGCACCATGGAGTCTGCTTATTATATTATTATTTTATTTTTTAATTGGTCATTGAGAATGTCCTTCTAGCTATTCACGTTGGTTACAAATCATCAGGAACCGTGACATCTCAATGTTATGTCCCGTTTTAACCGCGATAACATGGCTGCGATTGTAGCCCCATATAATATCCCTCGGAAAATGGCCGCTTCTATCTATTCAATGCACGCTCTTCAACAAAATGGCCGACCAGCATTGTAACATTGGCTATTTAAAGACACTTCCTTTGCCCTTAACTTATCCCAGATGAAGTCGTTGGATGCAGGACACCGGAAGTGATGCTCTAGCCGCAAGCTCCGTTGCTCGTTTGGATGCAATACACATATGTGATGTTTAAATGTGAGTACTTGACCTTTGTTTGTGTAAATAAATGGATTTTATTTTACAACATACTACACTATAGAAGCTTCTTTTACATCTATAGGATAGCCACTTTACCAGATTCCAATAAGCCCCCCTGCCCGCAGACCCCCACAACCACTGGGCAAGGATTGTGGAGATGAGGCCCTTGTCCCCATCAACAATAAAAAAAAAAAAGCTTCTAGATGCAAGCGCAGCTAAACGCGGCATGTTAACACAGCTGAGCGGACATTTTTAGACACCGGTTTCTAGCTGTCAGGTTAAATCGTTCAGGAGAGGTTGAACAATGTCCCGTGTACATGAAACCTAAGTCCTAAAAATACAGTAGACACTCACCCTGGATAATGCCTGAAGCTGCGTCTGCTCTTCTGATGAGAAATGTAGACTAAATATTATCAGGAATGTTTTCTACATTACTTAATATGCATGCACGTACCATAAAAAAATATATCTAATGCTAAGTCTACTTCAATTTTTAGTTTTTTAGCTTGAATAAGAAAATAACAGCAGAAATATACATGATATATACATCCCCATTACATTCCACTAGTTTAAAAACTGATGCTGACTTTTTAAAGGTTAAGATAAAGACTATAATGCAGGTGACTCATGCAGTCTTGCCAACAGAAGACGTCACACTCATGTTTAAGCTAAACTCTGCACAAATATAAAAAGCATTTAAAGCTGAAGATTAATCTGCTTATATTTTGTCTTCCCTGGTTCCTCCTTTCCCCCTCCTCAACTTTCTAATAACATTTTTAAATAAATCCTTTCAGTTATCATTATTGTATGACCAGTGACATCATCACTGGGTCTTTGTGTTGTTCTATGCAATGCAGACAGATCATGGCTGGTGGGAGGGGCTAGCAAGGTGCTGTACATAGTTTCCTGAAAACATCACAGCACACTGCATCAGTACTGCTCTTTAAAGTGGAGTTCCAGACAAAAATGGAACTTCCACTTTAAGGGACGTGACCCCCTGACATGCCACATTTGGGGGGGGGGGCGGATACCCCCTTTGCAGAAGATTACAGCTCCCACTTCCTCCCGGCGCACCACGGCACCAGAAGGGAGATCACCTCTCCCACCTCCCTCTCGACAATCATATGGGACACATCACAGGTCCCAGATGAATGCCCGGCCAGTCAGGGTACAGCTCTGCGGCGCAGTTACAATGACAGAGTCGCAGAGAGGAGGGGGAGACAAGCGGGGCTTCGTATGCCCGCATCTCTGGACCCTGGGAGAGGTAAGTGTCCGATTATTAAAAGTCAGCAGCTGCAGTATTTGTAGCTGCTGACTTTAATTAATTCATTAATTTTTTTAAGCAGAACTCCGCTTTAAAGCCTCTAGGCCTGATGCAAGCAGTGGAGTGGCTCTTGGGAGTAGTTATGCAGATATTAAAATTAATTAATGGATGGATGCCAGTCTGGAGGAGCAGGCGTTCCTAGGCAGACTGCATTTGCATGCAGACTACTCTAGATAATGCCTACATGTGATGCCGAGCCTCCATGATTAAACAATTGAAAGCAAATGAATGAAAGTCGAAAGCCAGGGACTGTAAGGCCGAGTAGGAAAGGGCTAGATGATATTAGACTTCCTCTAGTCAGGAAATGAGACAGGCTGAATCTGACTTGCTGCAGTTTCTGAGTCACACTGAGAAGCTACCAGTGTGCAGTGAAATCAGAATAAGGTTTCTCATACGTGAGGCTTATCACCTTGGTGATCCAGGCAGCTATGGTTCTAGCTGATGCCGCTTCTCCTCTTCTAGGTCCTGATGGCAGGACGAACAAGGTTACCGTTTTACGCATCTGTAGAGAGCGGTTTAAGTAGGTTCAAAATAAGTTGACCACGCTTGTCTCGGCGATTGCGTGAATCTGGGTAGGACCGCCTCCCAATTTACATGGAACTTGGAAACCTCCTTAGGGGTTAAGGCTGGCGAGGGCCTTAGGATCACTTTGTCTGGGAGAATGATGCAAAGGGGATCTTTGCAAGATAGAGCTGCCAGCTCTGAAACTGTCCTTGCTGAAGTTATGGCTGTGAGGAAAATCAGCTTGACTGTCAGGAACCATAGTGGCATGTCTCCGCTGGCACGAATGGATGTTGGAGCAAAGCTTTTAACACTATGTCCAAATCCCAAGCTGGGAACAGGGACTTCCTTGATGGTCTTATTCTTATGGCCGCTCTAAGAAATTGCTTTATTAGCAGCTCATCTGCCCATTTGTGGCCTGTGAAGCAAAACAAGGCTGACACCTGCACCTTTATGGTGTTGTATGCTAAGCCCATACTTAAAGCTGACTGTAAAAACTCCAGCACCCACGCAATGTTTGCGGACAATGGGGAGAAATATTGTTGTAATGTGAATGCTGTAAATTTTCTCCAAATCCTGGTGTATGTGGCATTAATTGTGGCCCTTCTTGACTTCAATAGTGTCAAGATTACCTCCTCTGAAATGCCCTGAGACTGCAGTCTGGCTGATTCAACAGCCATGCTGTCAGTTGCAATCTGCCTGGTTTGGGGTGACACCATTGGTCCTGCTGTAGAATTGGGGGAACTGCCGCCATCTGCGGGAGCATTGGGAACCATGGCCTTCGTGGCCAGAAGGGTAGGATTGCAATTGCATGGACGTTCTCCCTCGCAATTTTAATAGGGTTTTCATTATCACAGGTACCGGTGGGAAAACGTAGACTTGGGGAAATTCCCACGGGATTGAGAAGACATCTTGAGCTAGTGCTTCGTTGCAGTGGAATCTTGACACAAACTGGGGTACCTGTGCATTCCCTGGGGTCCCCATCAGCTCTACCGAGGGTGTACCCCACCTGTAGAAGATTGTTTTCAGATAGTCCTTGTTGAGTGCCCACTTGTTTTTGTTGGGAAAATCCCAACTCAGATGGTCTGCTATGTAGTTTTGACTGCCCGGAATGTACGCTGCTGCCAAGGCTTTCACATGTGTCTCAGCCCAGGCGAATATCTCGGTTGCCAACTGCAGCAGCGGTAAGCTCTTGGTTCCTCCCCGATTGGTTATATAAGCGACCGCCGTCCGGTTGTCCAACATAAGCTTGACCCGAGCTCCCTGAATCAGGTTCTCGAATGCCAGTAGGGCTAGGTATACTGCCTGTAACTCCAAAAGGTTGGAGTGTCTGGTATCCCTCCTGCTCCATTTGCCTTGAGACTGGCTTCCGAGGTTATTTGGATCCAATATCCTGGGTTGAGAGGCATGCCCCGTGACAGAGTTTCTGACGCTATCCACCACGCCAAGCCATAGCGGATCCGCCTTGGTATGAATATTTTTGGGTGGAGTGATACGCCATCCCACTGGTTCAGAAATGACGTTTGGAATGCCCTTATATGGAATCTTGCCCAGGGAACAGCTGGGGTTGCTGCGGTAAACATTCCCAGAAGCATCATACAGTCCCTCGCTGACAGCGACGAGGACTCTATCACGCTGTTCATGCAGGCTACTAGCTCAGCTATCTTGCAATGTGGTAGCGAGACCTGCCCTTTGCTTGTGTTGAAAACAAGCCCTAGGTACTCCACCTCTTGGGAGGGAATCAACTGGCTCTTCTGCTTGTTGTTAATCCAGCTGAATTCGGATAGAATTTTCAGCACCACTTCGCCTTGTGCTGTTAACTCTTCACTTGCACGGGCCACTACCAAGATGTCATCTAAGTAGTGGAAAATTTTTATGCCCATCAAAAATATAACAGCGATGGTAAATAGCAAGATCTTGGAAAAGACTTGAGGTGCTGTGCTGATTCCGAAGGAAAGACATTTGAACTGGAAATGATCTTCCGCTACCATGAATCTCAGGTATCTTTGGTGATGCCTGTTGATTGGGACATGAAGGTAGACATCTGCTAAATTGACTGATATTAGCCAGTCCCCTGGTTGCAGAATTGATATAATTGTAAATATTGATTCCATCTTGAATGTCTTGGGATCAATGTAGTGGTTTAGAGATCTTAGGTCTAAGACCGGTCTGAGATCTCCGGATGCTTTGGGCACCAGAAAAATTGGGGAGTAAATCCCTGTTCCCTGCTGCTTTAGAGAAACCGGCGAGATTGCCTCTTTCTGAAGTAATTCGGTCACATATTCTTGCAAGCACCTTCGTTTCTTCTGATCTTGTGGCCATTCTGTCTGGACAAACATATCCAGTGGTTTTTCTTGAAACATTATCTTGTACCCTCGCTTGACTGTTTTCTGGACCCATTGGTCCTTGACCTTCTCCGCCCATACCTTCCAAAAGGATGCCAACCTGGCACCCACCTGGGGGTGATGGGCGGTCAACCCGTCAAAAGGACTTCTCCGGTTTCTTAGCGGTCTGAATGGCCTTAGCCTTCACGTTCCGAAGAAAGGAGCTTTGTGAGCCTTTCCATTGGGGTCTTATATATTCTCGGCCTGGTCTATATGGCCTGGCCTCCTGCGCCCTTCTGAACTCTGATTGGCCTAACCGAGCGGTTTGCGGTCTCCTTTTGGGTCTCTGTGGTAACAGACCCGACTTCCCTCCAGTAGCTTGTTTAATAGCTTTCTCCAGGGTGTCCCCAAAAAGGATCTTGCCCTTGTATGGAATGTTACAAAAGTGCCTGTTTCGAGGTACTGTCTGCCACCCAATGGCGTAACCATAGGGCCCTTTTCTCCGTTACTGAAAAGGTCATAATTCTTGCAAGCAGTTTTACTAGGTCTATAGAGGATTCTGCCAAATAGGCGACTGAGAGATTAAGTTCCTCCATTGCTGAAATGATTCTGGCCATCTCTACGGCAGACTTCAGGGCCATCTCCATATTTATGACCCAGACCTTCAGAGCCCTGGAGATCGAGGTTAGGGCTATGGCCAGGCGACAAGCTGCTCCAGCAGTTAAATAGATCTTTTTTAGATCTGTGTCTGTGCGTCTGTCCATCGGGTCTCTGAAGGTTGTAGAATCCTGCAATGGCAGGGACAACTGCCTTGCTAGGCGCTGCAAGGCCGCATCTACCACTGGAGGTGACTCCCAAAAGACAGTATCTGGGGTGTTAAATGGGTATAATCTTAAAAAGCGATTTTGCATGTTCGCCTTCCTTTCCGGCTTTCCCCATTCCTCATCGAATAATTAGCGGATCTCCGTCATGAATGGGAAGGTTGCCCCTTGCCTTTTCAAGTTAGGGAAATATCTTTTAACTTTTTCTGGAGGCTGAGTGTCTTGTTCCCAGTCTATGGCCTCCTTCACTGCTACAATGTAAGGGTCTATGAGTTGGAAGTCGAACAAATATTCAGACGGTTCATCAGAGTCTGAAGAATCTCCTGAAGATATTTCAAGCCCTGGTGATGAGTCTCGCTTCTGCTTAGATGCGTTCTTGGCTCTAGGCTTAGTCACGGAGGAACTTACGCCTGCGACCACCTGCATACTCTCCGTCACCGCCTCCTGAATATAGTCCTTTATCCTACAAGCCTCTGTTTCTCTACCTGTGGCTACATCTCTTATGCATTCTGCGCACACAAGCTTTTCAGGGGCGGATGGTGCTGAACAAGCCCAGCAGAGGCCTTCGGGACGGCCTCTTGTCGCACTTGGTTCTGCCGCCCTAGTTGTCTGAGTATTTTTGTGGCATGGACTGCCCGTTGCTTGGGGTTTATGTCCTGTGCATGACCCAGATGCATGCGGAGATTTTGAGTGGTGGTGGGACTTTTCCTTCTGCGACTGTCTTTTTTTAGGACTTTTGCTCCTATAAAGACAAAACACCTTATTAGACTGGTGTTGCACTCTTTTGTTTTGTGGCCTCCGTAGACCCCTCCTACCTTTCCGACGATCTTCATGCACTTTTGGGCTGTGGTGAGCTCATACTATAGCAACAAAAGACAGTATATAGAAATAAGAAAAAAGAAGTCCCTATTATATAGCTTTTTTTTTTTTTTTTTACTGGCTCTTTAAAGGAAATAACTTTAGCTTAATACTGAATATGGAGTCACTCAGGGTGGCAGCAGATTTGTAAGGTATCTGAAAAGCTGTAAACACATGGAGTAATGCATTTTGTGATCATGGCTCAATAAACACTGACACAGCCCAGCCACCCCTCCCCCTCTGTGAAGGAAAACTCACCAGTACACTTCCCTCACTAGCTGTGGCAAACATGACTGGAGATTCTGGCTCTCCAGGCTTTATAGCCCCACAGCCCCGCCCCCCTGTGAGGACATCACCAACCGACAGAAAACACATGGGAGGCGGCCGGCGCAGCTCCTAGGAAGCAGGAAAGGTAGGCACAATACTACAGCAACACCACAGCCTAAAATGGTAAGCTCTTTAAGCCTTAGTATGCCCGCATGGCTCCTGCATATAGAGAGTCCAGTGTGATAAAAGGAACTACCTTTATTGTTCTGGACCTTCCAATCCCAGGAGAGGCTTGAACCTGGGTGGGTACGTTCGGTAGGGGGGTGTAGTCTAATCTGTGAGCATGGTGGCCTGGTCTGACCAAAAAAAAGGAACAAGGGCAGGGGAGGAGGGGCTCCCTTTTATCAGCTAAGAAAAGGTGGTACTGAGAGACTCGAGGAAGGGGTTAATCCATTGTGTGCTGACATGAGGCTGGCCGGGAAATAAAATTTTCACGAGTGGGTAATATGAGCTTGCTTGTATTTGTAGTGCGCCTATCCCTCCACCATTATAATACCACTCTCACCTCACGCTTTTACTCTTTTACATCGGGTTTTTATGCTCTTTAGTATGTGTCCTTCCAGGGTAAGTTTAGATCTCTCATTATGGGTGCATAGGATTATTCAGTGTTACTCCATTGCCATCCTGGTTCCTCTTATGCCGCGTACACACGAGCGGACTTTTGAACATCCAAAGTCCGACGAACTTTAGAATATGGAACATGCTTCAAATTTTTCCGACGGAACTCCGCCGCACCCGGTCCCTCCGAAAAATTCGCTCGTGTGTATGCTATTCCGACGGACTAAAACCGACGCTAGGGCAGCTATTGGCTACTGGCTATGAACTTCCTTATTCGAGTCCAGTCGTATGTCATCACGTTCGAATCCGTCGGAGTTTAGTGTGATTGTGTGTGGCCAAGTCCATTCAGTCGAAAAGTCCATCAGAACTCTGTCGGAACTCCGGCAGAACTCTGGCAGAACTCCTTCGGAAGTCTGTCGGACATAAGTTCTCTCGTGTGTACGGGGCTTTAGCTTTTTTTCCCTATATTGGACCCAAAATAGAATAATTCTCATAGTGCTTACTGTTATTTTAGCTTTATTTTTATTTATTTTTTAAATATAAGGTTGCACTCACAATGTATAAGGAATAAATTTGCTTTTATACATTCCAATGGATGCAGCCTCTGTGTAGCTTTGTACCTCAAATAAAATGGGATGCCATTATTATTTTTGATGTGATGCATAAAAAGCACATTTTTGAGCATTTGAAGTGTTGGTATTCTACACTAATTTATTGATTTCACACTTTGAGGATTATAGTAAGTAGTTTATTGTGCAGGCACAGTTTTTTATTCTTATTCTAATGGGTATACTAGTTTTGGTGACCTGGGCGTCCCCAAGGAATTCTCTTTATTTGAGGGGATTTTCTCTCAATTTCTGTTTGGCTATGGGACAGAAAGTGAAGCAAAATCTCCACAATGGGACACAGATGGCGGAAAAAAAAAATCTGGCAGGGGTTATAACCCTCCCTTGCTCTATCCAAAAAGAAAAAAAAAAACCTTGCCTTTAGTTCTACTTTAAAGTATTATTGTTTCTAGCAAAAAAAAAATAAAAATAAATGAATGTCAGTGAATGAATGGTCTAATGTCACTGAAATTCCAAGAGGCTCCATTAACACCTATGCAGCTGTGCTGGTGTGTGCTGCGCATATTTGAGCATATGTTTGGGGCAGTCCATTCATTTGAATGGACAGCCCTACATGTAAAATCACACAGAAGAAGTGCATGACCTTTTTTTTTTAAATCACAATGCACCAAAACGCATGATACGTTGGTACTGTGCATTTTTGCGCATGCTTTCATGTGCACATTTTCAAGGTGGCTAATGGCACTGCAGCGCACCTGCAAAGGAGATTGTGCATTGCAGGAATGCGTGCAATTTTGTGAAAAAATGCACAAATGTAACCTAGCCTTATAGTATAATACAGCTGCTGATAAATATGGCACATCGATAAATATTACAGCTAAAGACGCAACACTGTAGCTAGCTAATACTCGCCAGAGTAAATAAGCAGAGAGACCTGTAGTTGCTACAAATAACTGCTACAAAGATTCTAGTATGACATGACCCTGACTGAATGATATTCAGTTTTCTAAGTCACTGTGTATTCAAAATGTTTTTTTTTGTTTGTTTGTTTGTTCTCTTGTTTTGTTTTTTGTATAAAATACTGATTTTGCCGGTTTCACATAGCATTGTGGCAGCCACTTCCTGTCTACGTGTACTCCAGCGCTAGCTTCGTTAAATATTTCAGGGTGCTTCAGGGTGGCTTTCCTCATGGTGATAACAGTGAACTACTAGTAGAAGGAAAAAAGCATTTTGATCCCCTACTGATTTTGTATGTGCCCTCTGACAACAGTTTTTTAACAGTGAGAGACAGAATAACAACAAATCCAGAAAAACGCATTTTAAAAAAGTTATAAATTGATTTGCATTTCAATGAGTGAAATAAGTATTTGACCCCTTCGCAAAACATGACTTAGTACTTGGTGGCAAAACCCTTGTTGGCAATCACAGAGGTCAGACGTTTCTTGTAGTTGGCCACCAGTTTTGCACACATCTCAAGAAGGATTTTGTCCCACCCCTCTTTGTAGATCCTCTCCTATTCATTAAGGTTTCAAGGCTGATGTTTGGTAACTTGAACCTTCAGCTCCCTCCACATATTTTCTATGGGATTAAGGTCTGGAGACTGGCTTTCCCTTGGTGGTGGCTGAATAGTTTTGGATCATTCCATTCTGCTGGTACTTTTTCACATTTTAGAATCTTGTGTATTCCAGACTGCACTTTATTCTATTAGAGTCATTCACTTATTAATTCAATTTTTTTTTATTATTTATGTTACTGTTTCAATACTCACCTGTATTGTTCCAATCACTGGATCATAATTTTTTGGTTTCATTTTGAATGAGCGTGACTTCTTGTATATATAGACCTGTATAGAAGACACCTAGGAGACAGAAATCTTGCTGATTGATAGGGGATCAAATACTTATTTCACTCATTAAAATGCAAATCAATTTATTACTTTTTTGAAATCTGTTTTTCTGGATGTATTTTGTTGTTCTGTCTCATTGTTAAAATAAACTTACCATTAAAATTATAGATCGATCATTTCTTTGTCAGTGGGCAAACGTGCAAAACCAGTAGGGGATCAAATACTTTTCTCCCTCACTGTATGCCTACGCAATGTGTCCTGGCACAGCCACTTGTAGTCTTCATTGAGAGGGTGAGACTGCAGATTAACAATTGGAAGACAGGGATATAAGTGTTGTCACCCTGTAACAGGAAGTGATGAACAAGATCCATAGGTACTATTTTAATTTAAATAAATGTGTTTTTATTTAAATGTATTAAATGAATTACATTTATTTTGCAACTTTAGATTTATTTCTTTTTTACAGAAGAAACAGTTGAGTTGAGGTGTTATTTAATAGAAACTCCAAATAAAGTGTTGAATGCAATAAAAATCAGTAGTTGTGGAATAGGATACAGCTATTTCAATTAACAATTCTTACGATGATAAATGTTACTGAGTAGCTGTCAAAAGAACAACCTCCTGTGCTCAAAAGAATGTTCTGGCCATAGAGTGTCACAAACCTTCTGCTACATTACATTTCCAAAAATAGTAAAGCTTTGCCGCCCCCTACAGGCTGGGGAAGCCCAGGCAATACACAAGAAAAGAGGGTGCACCAGCCTTGCGCATTACCTTTGCAATAACAAAGAGCCAAAACTCTAAGAAAGAGGGGATCTTGTTGAGGTTGGGAAATCTTCAGGGATCCTGGCTGTCTATGACACCATGGATACTGATATGCTTGAGTTTTCATGATGTTGTGAGTAGGAATCTGTTTTATTTATTAAATAAATGTTATAGCATAGGTAATGCACAAGGCTTGTGAGCCCTCTTTTCTTGTTTTTCAGTGTATTGCCTAGGCTTCCCCAGCCTGTAGGGGGCTGCACAGTTTTGCTATTTTTGGAAATGTAATGTAACGGAAGGTCTGTGACACTCTATTGCCAGAGCATTGTTTTGAGCACAGGAAGTTGTTCTTTTAGCACCTATTCAACATTTATCATCATAAGAATTGTTAAGCTAGATCAATTCTTGTTTTCTAGTTTCTCACTCAATAATGAATATCAACCTAAATACAGTGCCTTGCGAAAGTATTCGGCCCCCTTGAACTTTTCAACCTTTTGCCACATTTCAGGCTTCAAACATAAAGATATAATTTTTTTATTTTTTGTGAAGAATAACCAACAAGTGGGACACAACTGTGAAGTGGAACGAAATCTATTGGATTTTTGAAACTTTTTTAACTAATAAAAAAATGAAAAGTGGGGCGTGCAAAATTATTCGCCCCCCTTGCGTTAATACTTTGAAGAGCCACCTTTTGCTGCGATTACAGCTGCAAGTTGCTTGGGGTATGTCTCTATCAGTTTTGCACATCGAGAGACTGAAATTCTTGCCCATTCTTCCTTGCAAAACAGCTCGAGCTCAGTGAGGTTGGATGGAGAGCGTTTGTGAACAGCAGTTTTCAGCTCTTTCCACAGATTCTCGATTGGATTCAGGTCTGGACTTTGACTTGGCCATTCTAACACCTGGTATACGTTTATTTGTGAACCATTCCTTTGTAGATTTTGCTGTATGTTTGGGATCATTGTCTTGTTGGAAGATAAATCTCCGTCCCAGTTTCAGGTCTTTTGCAGACTCCAACAGGTTTTCATCCAGAATGGTCCTGTATTTGGCTGCATCCATCTTCCCCTCAATTTTAACCATCTTCCCTATCCCTGCTGAAGAAAAGCAGGCCCAAACCATGATGCTGCCACCACCATGTTTGACAGTGGAGATGGTGTGTTGAGGGTGATGAGCTGTGTTGCTTTTATGCCAAACATATCGTTTTGCATTGTGGGCAAAAAGTTGGATTTTGGTTTCATCTGACCAGAGCACCTTCTTCCACATGTTTGGTGTGTCTCCCAGGTGGCTTGTGGCAAACTTTAGACAATACTTTTTATGGATATCTTTCAGAAATGGCTTTCTTCTTGCCACTCTTCCATAAAGGCCAGATTTGTGCAGTGTACGACTGATTGTTGTCCTATGGACAGACTCTCCCACCTCAGCTGTAGTTCTCTGCAGTTCATCCAGAGTGATCATGGGTCTGAGCTGAAAGTTTAGAGGGACGGCCAGGTCTTGGTAGATTTGCAGTGGTCTGATACTCCTTCCATTTCAAAATGATCGCTTGCATAGAGGGGGGGGGGGGGGCTTTCCTACGAGCTTCCTTCACAGTTCCCTATATTCATACTTGGTGAGAAACTTTGCTCTATGGAGACCCATTGTTAGAGTTTAGAGTGGAAAAACCAATCTAATAACCGGGCCAATATTGTAGCCATATAATACAATTTCATATGCGGCAATCCTGCCCCTCCTTTCAATTTACACTTCACCAGTGCTTCATATACAATTTAGAAAGACATCGACTTTATTCCCATGCATAATGACTGGAAAAAAGAACTTAGTAAGGAAATGCGGAGGGTTTGGTAATGATAACGAAAACGAGGTAGTACATTCATTTTATAAATTTCCATTCTACCCATCCAAGAGTTTTTCTTAGCTGCCCAGGCCTGTAGTCTACGCACTGTAGAGTTCAAGACCATTAAGTAATTCAATTAATATAATTTATCAGGAAAAGGAGACATATAGACCCCTAAGTATTTAAGGGAGTTAGCTATCCATCTAAAAGGAAAATTCCAAAAAAGCCTTCTCCCTTTGAGACAAGGGGATGTTTAAGCAACTAGACTTGGTGGCATTAATCTTGAAATTGCTAAACCGACCAAATTTCTCCAGCTCCTGTAAATCACACAAAAACGCTGTCCTAGGGTTTGTGACATAGATCAAGTTGCCTGCATAGAGACTTAACTTGTAGAAGTGGCCCACCATTATGCCCTGAATAGAATCATTGGCTCTGAGAGCAGACATAAGGTGCCCCATAGCCAATATATAAAAGTAGGGCAATAGGGCACAGCCCTGTCTAGTGCTATTTGAAATATTTATTACATCAGATAGAAGACCATTTATCCTAATTCTGACTGTGGGGGGCCATTATTTTATGTATAAAGCGCCATGGAGGACCGATCTGTTTCATCGTTGCCTCCAGAAACCGCAAATCCATGCAGTCAAAAGCCTTTTCTGCATCCAACAATAAAAGGCAGAGCGAATGTTTAGTCTTCTGGGCATTATCCATGAATAATATTGTCTTCATTATATTGTCCAGGGCTTCTCGCTTAGGCACAAACCCAGGTGGGATAGCCTCTTGCAGGAGTTGTTGCCAGCAGTCTCTCCATGAGCAAGTCCATCTCCCAGAGCAACGGGGGCAGATCAGGACCACAGAGGTCCTCAGCCTGTGCACAGGTATGGAAGAGGAATAGTTAAAAGAGTGCACAAATGGAGTCAGCACTAGGACAATATTGGGGTCCCATTCCGTTACTGGGAGTGAGGTAGAGGAGATACGCTGGACAGGTGGAGAAGTTATTGGCTCTACATGTCCCTCCTAAATGCAACAGTGGCTGCGGTGGTGTATACTGACATCAAGAGACTTTACTAGCTTTAAGTCGTCTGTTCAAAGTAAAGGTAACCCATGTGTAAGGCTATCTAGGGTGCCTAGCTGCATAGCCCAGAAGAATCCATCCAGGGGTTGGTCTCTCATGTAACCTTTATTTGGTGCCCAAAAAGGAGGGGGAACATGGAGGAAGTGTCACCCTACCTACACCCACCCCATCCAGTGTACCCGAGAATTCAGTACTAAACTCTTTGCCTTCTGGGTCGAAAGGCAAGGTAGGGCAGTGTGTTTGAGATAGTCTGAAAGTTGAGACAAGTTTGAAGAATTTGAGAGCTATGACCCTGGCTCTTGCATATTATGTAGCGCCATGTAATAAATATGGAAAACCAATATTATTTTAATGGAAATTGCAGATTTAAACATATTGAAATGACTTTTGAAATTAAATTAATATTTTAAAGCTTATATGACATTTTAATGACTGAATTTACATATGCTTTTATCTGGTTTATGGGCTCATTACAAGTATTTCTAAAAGCTGGTAGTGTAGATACTAATATGCCCTGATATCAGTTCCCTGTATTCCACTGCAAAAATAACTATTTCTGCTACTGAGAGGTGCAGCAGTGTGGCAATCAGGTTCAACTGCATTACAACTGTGCAACGTAAGCAACTGACTGATGTGGCACATGCACATTTTTACTCTACAGAGCAACACGCAATCACTACTGACACCAGAGACAATCCTTTTTTCCCCACGGTGCCCCAATAAGTGATTTGACCCTCACTTAGGTGTCAAATTGGGATTGGGATGTTAATTGCTAGTCTAACATTTTAAATTTTAACTCCAATCAAATTTATAACTAAAATTATTATTTTATTCTTTGTGTAGTTGCTGGCAAAATGTATGGCTTGGGGTCTTCTTATATCTTGGGAACTCCAGTGGTGATCTACCCCCATGAAAACTTTAATTTTTACTCAGGGGCTGCAGGCATTGCACAGCCATATAATGCCACAAGTCTCTGACAAATCCTCCATCATAGTAAATACAAAAAAAGTAATAATTTAAAGACGTTAAGTTGAGCAAGAAGACTTTTCATTGCCTTGTAGGTGGTAACAAAGACACAAAATAAAGTGCTGAAATATTACCAGAGGAGTCCCAGAAGGATATCAAAAGCCAGGGGGTCATTGAATCCATTGATGTCCATCTACAGCTAAAATATCAGCTTTAGATGGAGTTGGCCTTTAATAGACAGAACATGAAAACAGAATGTGCAGATTAACTGCATTCTGACATTTCACTTCAGCTTTCTTTCAAAGAAAAGAGAAATTACATATCTCTCATCAGAAGCATCTAAGCCACATAATAGTATATATATATATATATATATATATATATATATATATATATATATATATACACTATCTCTCTTAGCCAGTGACTTAAGGCAGAGGATAGAATGTTGCTGTAAAAATAAATAAAAATCTGTCCCAAAACACTGTGGGGTTGATATACTAAAGGCAAACAGACTGTTCATTTTGCAAGGCAAGTTGCACTTTGCAAGGGAATTATCCCCAGTGCTTAGTGAATGAGATGATGCTCTGCTGACTTCCATCATCCAATCATGTGCAAGTTGTTTTTATGTTTTATTTTCCTTGTACCTGATTGGGTATTTATTGCAAAAATTATATTGCAAAGAGCAACGCAACCTTCCTTATTTGTGTTTAGTAAATCAAGTGCCTTTAGTACTTAGTACTTTAGTAATACTACTTTAACTCCTCTTAACATTTGCAAACAAAACTAGTTTTTCACATGTATATCTTTGCAAACATCCATCCCTGTCCACCTATTTTCTACATTTAATGCATTTTTCAATCTGACTCCATCAGCCTTTGACATCACAAACTGTTTTAAAGAAAAAATGGGCCTACTGATAAAAACATCTGGATGCATCAATCTCCACCTTTAACTGCTCTTAGCACTTTCATTCCAACCACTAAACAAAATAATCCCTCTGCTGTGAGCATCTTTCTCCACAATCTGTCTGTTTGACCTAGTCCTCTCTGCCCTGTCCTCTGCCCTAGGGCCTACACTGACTGATTTGTTAACCACTTGCTGCCCGCCCTATAGGCAATTGACGGTGGCAAAGTGGTTTCATAATCCTGATCGGACCACGTGATCAGCCGTGTCCAATCACGGCTGATCACAGTGTAAATGGGAAGAGCCGGTGATCGGCTTTTCCTCACTCGCGTCTGTCAGACGCGAGTAGAGGAGAGCCGATCGGGTGCTCCTCTGACAGGGGGGGTCTGTGCTGATCGATTATCAGCACAGCCCCCCCGAGGATGCCCACACTGGACCACCAGGGACGCCACAAGACCACCAGGGAAAAGGTAATCCTCCCTAGACCACCAGGGATGCCAGTCAGCACAATGGATGCCAATCAGTGCCCATAATGGATGCCAATCAGTGCCCACAATGGGCATCACTGATTGGCATGCATTATTGTTTGGCACTGATTGGCATCCATTAGTACAGTATAACACCAATGCCGCCTATGAGTGCCCACCTGTGCCGCCTATGAGTGCCCACCTGTGCCGCTTATTAGTGCCCACCTGTGCCGCCTATCAGTGCCCACCTGTGCCGCCTATCAGTGCCCACCCATGCCCATCTGTGCCGCCTATCCATGCCCATCTGTGCCGCCTATCCATGCCCATCTGTGCCGCCCATCCATGCCAATCCGTGCCAGCTATCAGTGCCAATTTGTGCCACCTATCAGTGTCCATCCGTGTTGCCCATCCGTGTCGCCCATCCGTGCCGCCTATCAGTGCCGCCTATCAGTGCCACATATCAGTGTCCATCAATGCCACCTCATCAGTGCCACTTCATTGGTGCCACATCATTGGTGCCCATCAGTGCCGCCTTATCAGTGCCCATCAGTGTAGCCCCATCAGTGCCCATCAGTGAAGGAGAAAACATACTTATTTACAAAGTTTTGAAACTGAAAACAAAAAAAAATATTTTTTTTTCAAAATTTTCGGTATTTTTTTATTTGTAGCGCAAAAAATAAAAACCATAGAGGTGATCAAATACCACCAAAAGAAAGCTCTATTTATGGGAAAAAAAATAAAAAAATTTCATTTGGGTACAGTGTAGCATGACCGCGCAATTGTCATTCAAAGTGCGACAGCGCTTAAAGCTCAAAATTGGTCTGGGCAGTAAGGTGTTTAAGTGCCCTGTATTGAAGTGGTTAAATCTGGCCCTCTTTACAGACGGGTTCCCTTTAGAGCAATCACATTTCCTATACTAAAAACAAAAATCTTCTCTTGACCCTCCTCTACACTCTGGTGAACCATATTTGACTTCATCTATACAGTTCAAAACAGTTTGAAGGCTTTTCACTTGCTTTTTGATCTCCTTTAATCTGCCTTCATCCTGCTCATTCAACAAAATGGTTACAAAACACTTAAAAAAGTGACAGATGTCCCCCAAACCAAATGTTTTTGTAACTTTCTTCTCCTATGCATCGGTTCTTCATAATTTGGCACTGATCATCTTCTGCTACTGGAAATTCTGAATTTACAGTGCCTTGCTAAAGTATTCGCCCCCCTCAAACTTTTAAACCTTTTGCCACATTTCAGGCTTTAAACATAAAGATATAACATTTTTATTTTTTGTGAAGAATCACCAACAAGTGGGACACAATTGTGAAGTGGAACGAAATCTATTGGATTTCTGAAACTTTTTTAACTAATAAAAAAATGAAAAGTGGTGCGTGCAAAATTATTCGGCCCCCTTGACTTGGCCATTCTAACACCTGGATATGTTTATGTGTGAACCATTCCTTTGTAGATTTTGCTGTATGTTTGGGATCATTGTCTTGTTGGAAGATAAATCTCCGTCCCAGTTTCAGGTCTTTTGCAGACTCCAACAGGTTTTCATCCAGAATGGTCCTGTATTTGGCTGCATCCATCTTCCCCTCAATTTTAACCATCTTCCCTGTCCCTGCTGAAGAAAAGCAGGCCCAAACCATGATGCTGCCACCACCATGTTTGACAATGGGGATGGTGTGTTGAGGGTGATGAGTTGTGTTGCTTTTACACCAAACATATCGTTTTGCATTGTGGGCAAAAAGTTCGATTTTGGTTTCATCTGACCAGAGCACCTTCTTCCACATGTTTGGTGTGTCTCCCAGGTGGCTTGTGGCAAACTTTAGACGAGACTTTTTATGGATATATTTGAGAAATGGCTTTCTTCTTGCCACTCTTCCATAAAGGCCAGATTTGTGCAGTGTACGACTGATTGTTGTCCTATGGACAGACTCTCCCACCTCAGCTGTAGTTCTCTGCAGTTCATCCAGAGTGATCATGGGCCTCTTGGCTGCATCTCTGATCAGTCTTCTCCTTGTCTGAGCTGAAAGTTTAGAGGGACGGCCAGGTCTTGGTAGATTTGCAGTGGTCTGATACTCCTTCCATTTCAAATTGATCGCTTGCACAGTGCTCCTTGGGATGTTTAAAGCTTGGGAAATCTTTTTGTATCCAAATCCGGCTTTAAACTTCTCCACAACAGTATTACGGACCTACCTGGTGTGTTCCTTGGTCTTCATGATGTTCTCTGCGCTTTCAACAGAACCCAGAGACTATCACAGAGCAGGTGCATTTATACAGAGACTTAATTACACACAGGTGAATTCTATTTATCACCATCAGTCATTTAGGACAACGTTGGATCATTCAGAGATCCTCGCTGAACTTCTGGAGTGAGTTTGCTGCACTGAAAGTAAAGGGGCCGAATAATTTTGCACGCACCACTTTTCAGTTTTTTATTTGCTAAAAAAGTTTAAATTATCCAATAGATTTCATTCCACTTCACAATTGTGTCCCGCTTGTTGGTGATTCTTCACAAAAAATAAAAATTGTATATCTTTATGTTTGAAGCCTGAAATGTGGCAAAAGGTTGAAAAGTTCAAGGGGGCCGAATACTTTCGCAAGGCACTGTATTTGACATTCAGAACACTGCCTTCTCACCATTCTATTATTTTTCTTAAAGTTTTCAAACAAGACTCAATGTCAATGTCAATGTCCTGAAGGTCTGGTTCCCTTCCCTATATTGTTCTTTGTTTGTATTACTTCTCTGTTACGTTGGTATAATAAAAAAACAGATATATGCAGAAGTCACTCAGATCTATCAATTTTTGAGATCTGACTGCCGAAACATTCTCCTGTCTACAATTTATCAGGAATTCTGCAGCAAGACTTATCTAAATCTCCTACTACCTCTCATTTGTTATACTTCCCTGTTAATATTTTCAATGTGAGAATATAATTCAGGTTACCATACTTTGCCTTTTGAGTACTTAACAATTCATCCCCCGACTCTATTTCTGACCTTGTACACAAATGACACAGACGCTCTGCTCCTCCACTCAGAAAGATCTGCTTGTAAGCAGGTTGAGTTTTATGCTGCCAGAGCTGGGAGGGTTAGTGTTAATATTTTCCTGGTTCTTTCTTGGCAGACTTTCTTGCATCCGACCCACTTGTCCTGTACTATATACAAATGAGACAGCAATCGGATTCAGGGGCGCATGATGAGTGAGTAGTCATGCATATTACCTGACATGTCAACGTTACGGGGATCTGTCCACACAGCCTTCTGTCGAATTCAGAGCATCGAGCATCTATGCATAAAGAACCTATACAGAGTATTAGACTATTTTGAGCTACAAAACGTCTGGAGACACCAATGCTGGAATTATGCAATAATGCACTCTATCCTGTGCAGGTATGCTGAGGCAGCCACAAGCCTGAATTAGGAATTAGTTTAGGGAAAGATTGTAGCTTTTGTTCTACTGTAATGCCACATTATTTATGTAAAGTTTTTGAAACTTTGTTTCATGTACCTGACGGTAGAGCCTGAAATGCAGCAGACGGCCTCCCTTACACTTCTGACTCGAGGCTCCCCAGTAGAGCAGACAGGGAGCATAGGAGTGCAGAGTTGCATGGGTGCCTGATTGGTTGCAGACCGTGGAATATGAAACAGCTGTAGGAGGAGCGGTAGCTCAGCAGGATTCTCCAGGCAGAAGCGAGGGATGGTACAGGCGGGCCGGGTCATACACTGGCGGACACGTCAGGAGCAGATGTGGAGGCAGAAGAAAAGTCAGGATACAGGCCGGGTCGGTAATCGGCTGTCAGAGGCAAGCCAAGTCGGCAAGCTGGGTTAACAGGAACAGGTAACAAGATGCAACTAGCAGGAACACACGGGAACGCTGTAGAGCAGACAGCACCCAATCTGTCCACTGGCAGTGTTTAAATAGGCTGTTGGGCGCCAAAGCTGTTACCAGGTATGCGCAGATGCACCGGAGGTGTTCGCATTCTTCTGCCGCCATCTTGGATATTGGCTAGTCCTTCCTGACACTTTGCCTCTGCTTGGTCTGAAGTTACTAAAGTTACTAAACTAATGAAAGAAACCAGCATACATCTAGGGTCAGTCAAACACATTCGGGTATGAAAACAGCAGCCCAAGAGTTAATCCAGTGTGAAGTGGTTATGAAGGGTAACAAAGGTTTTGCTAGCAGCCTGTCATAAGGGTGTACATGAGGCAGGTGGGATAGCCTCTTGCAGGAGTTGTTGCCAGCAGTCTCTCCATGAGCCAGTCCATCTCCCAGAGCAACGGGGACAGATCAGGACCACAGAGGTCCTCAGCCTGTGCACAGGTATGGAAGAGGAAGAGTTAAAAGAGTGCACAAATGGAGTCAGCACTAGGACAACATTGGGGTCCCATTCCATTACTGGGAGTGAGGTAGAGGATATACGCTGGACAGGTGGAGAAGTTATTGGCTCTACATGTCCCTCCTAAATGCAACAGTGGCTGCGGTGGTGTATACTGACATCAAGAGACTTTACTAGCTTCAAGTCGTCTGTTCAAAGTAAAGGTAAACCATGTGTAAGGCTATCTAGGGTGCCTAGCTGCGTAGCCCAGAAAAACCCATCCAGGGGTTGGTCTCTCATGTAACCTTTATTTGGTGCCCAAAAAGGAGGGGAAAAATGGAGGAAGTGTCACCCTACCTACACCCACCCCATCCAGTGTACCCGAGAATTCAGTAAACACAAGTGGATGCTTAACTTTGTTTACATTGTAGAAATTTACTGTTCACAGAAAATTTAGAGCAATGGTACCACATATTTTCAGGTCATACACTTCTTCAGGCAGTAAAGGGCACAGTTTATAGACAGGGTACTTTCCAGTAATAATATAACATAGGATAGAGGAGCACTACCCTTGCAGGATCTATGATATTGCTTGGTCATGCTGAGATCTCCAAAAGTCCCTGCAGATATTTGGCTGCCAGTATGAGACCTTTCCAGGAAGTTTACAGTGGAGACCACCTGAAAGGGAACACCTACTCTTTCTCTGCTAACAGGTACCTCTCCCTAATGCTCCCTCTCCCTCCCTCACTCTGTTCATATCTTACTCCCACACTGTGGGCACACTGATTGAAGCAGCATTCCACTGTTTATTAATCGCTTGCCGACTAGCCAGCACAGTTGTACTGCTGTAACATGGCCCGGCTGTGTGAATCGCCGTCATGTTATGTCTCTTTTATATTTGGGCACTAGGGGCACGTGCGCACCCCCCACTCGCCGATGCGAGTGCCTGGCGGTCGCAATCAATGCCAGGCTCCCGCGACACGGAGAACTGGGATCTGTGTGTGTAAACAGAGTATTAACAGCGTTCTGTCATCTCCCCTACACAGTCCTCTCCCCCCGTCAGTTAGAAGACACAATAGGGAACACATTATCCCCTTGATCGCCCCCTAGTGTTTAACCCCTTCACTGCCAGTGACATTTTTACAATAATCAATGCATTTTTATAGCACTGATCGCTGTAAAAATGTCAGTGGTCCCAAAAATGTGTCAAAATTGTCCAACATGCCCGCCATAATGTCGCAGTTCCGATAAAAATCGCAGATTGCTACCATTACTAGTAAAAAAAAAATGAATAATAAAAATGCCATAAAACTATCCCCTATTTTGTACAAACCAATCAATATATGCTTATTGCAATTTTTTTACCAAAAATATGTAGAAGAATACATATCAGCCTAAACTGAGGAAAAAAATATTTTTTTAATATATTTTTGGGGGATAATTATTATAGCAAAAAGTACCAAATATTGAGTTATTTTTTCAACATTGGCACTGTTTTTTGTTTATAGCTTAAAAAATAAAAACCGGAGAGGTGATCAAATACCACCAAAAGAAAACTCTATCTGTGGGGAAAAAAAGGACGTTAATTTTGTTTGCATGCAATGTCACACAACCGCGTAATTGTCAGTTATTGGCAGTGCTGAATCGCAAAAAGTGCTCTGGTCAGGAAGGAGGTAAAAGCCTCCGGGGCTGAAGTGGTTAAAATATTTAGGATGCCTGCCCACATCTTGATGGATTTCAGTATCCAATAGGATTGTTGCCCTCACCAAGATGCCAGCCTGTAGCCCAAAGCAGGGGAAAACTAGTCCTCAATGGTGATCAGATTTTTAAAATGAAATCCAGGGGACATATTTTTTTTTTATTGGCAAATAGTACCAAGTTACATAGTTAGTCAGGCTGCAAAAAGACATTCAGTTCAACCACAAAAAAAAAAAAATTTATAATATCATACAACCCCATATACCCAATTTTATACCCACAGTTGATCCAGAGGAAGGCGCAAAACATGATCCAATTTGCTACAGCAGGGGAAAAAATTCCTTCCTGATCCCCCTAGAGGCAATCGGATTTTCCCCGGATCAACTTTACCTATAAATGTTAGTACCCAGTTATATTATGTACTAGGGATGAGCCGAACACCCCCCGGTTCGGTTCGCACCAGAACTTTCGAACGGACCCCAAATTCGTACGAACGTTAGAACCCCATTAAAGTCTATGGGACTCGAACGTTCGAAATTAAAAGTGTTAATTTTAACAGCTAATATGCAAGATACTGTCCTAAAAAGGGTTTGGGGACCTGGCTCCTGCCCCAGGGGACATGGGTCACTGCAAAAAAAATGTTTACAAACGGCCGTTTTGGCGGGAGCACTGATTTTAATGACGATTAAAAGGAAAAAAAAGTGGAATATTCCTTTAAATATGGTGCCTGGGGGGTGTCTGTAGTATGCCTGTGAAGTGCCACGTGTTTCCGGTGTTTAGAACAGTCCCTGCACAAAATGACATTAACGGAAATAACGTAATTTAAAGCTGCTTGCGGTTTTAATGTTATATCTGGTTCCTGCAATATGGTTGAAAATCATTGAGAAAAATTGCATGGGTAGCCCTCCCTGCCCATTACCAGCCCCTTTGGGTCTTGTACACATATTAAGGGGAACCCCGTACCCATATTAAAAAAAGGAAATACGTGTGGCCCCCAGGCCCTATATACTCAGAACAGCAGTATACAGGCGGTGCAAACAAGACAGGGACTGTGTAGGTTTGTTGTGTTAAGTTGAATCGGTTTGTAATTTTCAACTGGTACATTTTTAAAGTGTAGCTCCAGTCAAAAAAACTATTTTTAAGCTTTTTGGAAAACATAGGGAAGGGTTATCACCCCTGTATAATTTGTTTTGCCGTCCGTCTTTTTCAGAGCACGCAGACAGCACGCACAATCTCCTAACACTGACTGAGAGCTCTATTTAAAACGAGCAAGATATTTAGCTAGATAGGTGGATATAGCGGTGTATACTGCGTTCAGAGCACGCAGACAGCACGCACAATCTCCTAACACTGACTGAGCGCTCTAATTAAAACTAGCAAGATATTTAGCTAGATAGGTGGATATAGCGGTGTATACTGCGTTCAGAGCACGCAGACAGCATGCACAATCTCCTAACACTGACTTAGAGCTCTATTTAAAACGAGCAAGATATTTAGCTAGATAGGTGGATATAGCGGTGTATACTGCGTTCAGAGCACGCCGACAGCATGCACAATCTCCTAACACTGACTAAGAGCTCTATTTAAAACGAGCAAGATATTTAGCTAGATAGGTGGATATAGCGGTGTATACTGCGTTCAGAGCACGCAGACAGCATGCCTAATCTCCTAACACTGACTGAGAGCTCTATTTAAAACGAGCAAGATATTTAGCTAGATAGGTGGATATAGCGGTGTATACTGCGTTCAGAGCACGCAGACAGCACGCACAATCTCCTAACACTGACTGACAGCTCTATTATAAAAGATAGATATATCGCTAGATATATAGGTGAATATAGCGGTGTATACTGCGGTCAGGGCACGCAGACAACAACCACTACAGAAGAGCAAGAACGAAAAATCGGCCGATAACGATCGGTGTATACTGTGTTTAAGGTACACAGAACACCCATTAACTGCTACAGATGCCAACACACTACACAAGGCCTCCACGCTGGCGGCCTTATATAGTGTGGGGTATGTACTACACAGCCTGAGCTATGATTGGCCACAGGCATCCTGGCTCTCCTCGCTGCTGGCGCTGTGATTGGCCAAGCATGCGGGGTCACAGTGCATGCTTGGCCAATCATGAGCCAGCAATGCACTGCGCCATCGCAGTGCATTTTGGGCCGTGAGCGCCACACGAATTTGGTGCGAACGGCCCTTAACGTTCGGAATTCGCAGCCGATGTTCGAGTCGAACGTATGTTCGACTCGAACACGAAGCTCATCCCTATTGTGTACATTTAGGAAATAATACAGGCCTTTCTTAAAGCAATCTACTGAGCTGGCCAAAACCACCTTTGCAGGGAGTCTATTCCACATTTTCACAGCTCTTACTGTGAAGAAACCTTTCCGTATTTGGAGATTAAATCTCTTTTCCTCTAGACATAAAGAGTGCCTCCTTGTCCTTTTTGTTGACTGTAAAGTGAATAACTCAACACCAAGTTCACTATATGGATCCCTTATATATTTGTACATGTTGATCATATCCCCCCTTAATCTCATCTTCTCAAGAGTGAATAAATTCAGTTCCTCTAATCGCTCCTTCATGCCTCTTATCAGTTTGGTTGCCCTTCTGTGCACTTTCTCCAGTTCCCCAATATCATTTTTGAGAACTGGTGCCCAAAACTGAACTGCATATTCCAGATGAGGTCTTACTAATGATTTGAACAGGGGCAAAACGATATCTCTCTCTCTGGAGTCCATACCTCTCTTAATACAAGAAAGGACTTTGCTCGCTTTGGAAACTGCAGCTTGGCATTGCATGCTATTATTGAGCTTATGATCTACCAAAACCCCCAGATCCTTCTCCACTATGGATTCCCCCAGTTGTACTCCCCCTAGCATGTATGATGCATGCATATTCTTAGCCCCCAAGTGCATAACTTTACATTTATCAACATTAAACCTCATCTGCCACATAGTCACCCAATTATACAGAGCATTGAGGTTGGCTTGTAAATTGGAGACATCGTGTAAGGACGTTATTCCACTGCATAGCTTGGTGTCATCTGCAAAGACAGAAATGTTACTTTTGATCCCAGACCCAATATCATTTATAAAGATATTAAAAAGTAAGGGTCCAAGCACTGAACCTTGGGGTACACCACTGATAACCTTAGACCATTCAGAGTAAGAATCATTAACCACTACTCTCTGAATTCTGTCTTTTAGCCAGTTTTCTATCCATCTACAAACTGATATTTCCAAACCTGTAGATTTTACCTTACACATGAGCCGTGTGTGCGGAACTGTATCGAACGCTTTTGCAAAATCCAAGTATACCACGTCCACCGCCACCCCTCTGTCCAAGGTTTTACTTAACTCCTCATAAAAAGAAATCAGGTTTGTCTGACAACTTCTGCCTTTCATGAATCCATGCTGTCTGTTGCTTTAAAATATTTTTTTTCCTGCAAGAACTCATCTGTCGTCTTTTATTAATCTCTCCAGTATCTTCCCAACTATAGAAGTTAAACTAACAGGTCTATAGTTACTTGGTAAAGACTTTGTTCCCTTTTTAAATATAGGCACCACATTGGCTCTGCGCCAATCCAGTGGTACTATTCCTGTCATTAATGAGTCCCTAGAAATTAGATACAATCGCTTTGAAATTACAGAGCTCAATTCTTTTAGGATCCGTGGGAGTGCTTCATCCACCTTTATTCTGTCTAAATATTTCTGGACCATATCACATTTGAGCCACTGTGGATTTGGGGCTGTGTCACTACCAGCCCCATTATGGACATGAGCTCCCCCATGCTCCTTTGTATACACAGAGCTGAAGAAAGTATTTAATAAATTAGCCTTCTCTTTGTCCCCAGTCACTCACTCTAGATTATTTTGTAAAGGGCCTACATGCTCAGACTTGACCGTTTTACTATTAATATATTTGAATAATTTTTGGGGGTTTGTCCTACTATCTTTTGCAATCTGTCTTTCGTTTTAAATTTTTGCATCCTTGATTTCCTTTTTACATATTCTGTTATATTCTTTGTAACATTTAAATGACACTAGTGTTCCTTCATTTTTATATTTTTTAAAAGCTTTTTTCTTATAATTTATAGCTTTTTTAACTTATAGGTCATATAGGTTTTATTTTTAGCCTTTTAAACGTATTGCCCTTGAGAATATACTTTGCAGTGAGTTCACAAACAGTCTTTTTGAAGAACTCCCATTTCTGTTCCGTGCCCATTGATGCCAATATTCTCTCCCAGTCTAAGTCCTGGAGAGCAGCCCTCATCCTTGTAAAATTTGCTCTCTTGAAATTAAGTGTTTTTATCTCTCACGTATGTGATGTTTGCTTACAGCTAACATCAAATGAAATCATGTTATGGTCACTGCTACCCAGGTGTTCCTTTATCTGAACATGAGTAATACGCTCTGCATGGTTTGAGATTACCAGGTCCAACAGAGCATCATTCCTAGTTGGGGCCTCAATAAACTGGACAATAGTAACTATTTTATAAGCATATTTTCCTCAAATGATATATGCAGTGTATGTGGTATGTGTTTATGGAATGATTGTATGATATACATGTTATTTTTGGAAATCATTTCATACCAGCCCCATAGCATTATTATATTAGCCCAACCACATAACGTCATTATTTTATTGTTCATAAAAGGGAAAACAATGCATTTTAAAGCACATTTTAAGTGTAGTATACTCACCAGTGCTCATCAGCGCAGCCTCATCAGTGCCCATCAGCTGAGCCTCATCAGTGCCAATCAATACAGCCTCACCAGTGCCCATCAATGCTGCCTGATCACTTCCCATTAATGCAGCCTGATCACTGCCCATCAATGCAGCCTGATCACTTCCCATCATTGCAGCCTCACCAGTGCCCATCAGTGCAGCCTCTCCAGTTCCCATCAGTGCAGCCACTCCAGTTCCCATCAGTGCAGCCTCTCCAGTTCCCATCAGTGCAGCCTCTCCAGGTCCCATCAGTGCAGTCTCCTTGTTGCCCATCAATGCAGCCTCACCAGTGCCCATCAATGCCGCCTCACCAGTGCCCATCAGCCCATCTTTACCATTGCCCATCAGCTCAGCCTCACCAGTGTCCATCAATGCAGCCTGATCAGTGTCCATCAATTCAGCCTCGCCGGGCTGTCCATCAATGTAGCCTCACCAGTGCCTATAAATGCAACCTTGTCAGTGCCCATAAATGCAGTCTGTTCAATGCCCATAAGCTCAGCCCGTGCAGTGCTCATTAATGCAGCCTGATCAGTGCCCATCAATGCCGCCTCACCAGTGCCCATAAATGCAGCCTCACCAGTGCCCTTCAGCTCAGGCTGTTCAGTGCCCATCAGCGCAGCCTGTTCAGTGCCCATCAATGCAGCCTGTTCAGTGCCCATCAGCTCAGCTTGTTCAGTGCCCATCAATGTAGCCTGTTCAGTGCCCATCAGCTCAGCCTGTTCAGTTCCCACCAGCGCAGCCTGTTCAGTGCTTATCTGTCACGTACCTGGTCATTGAGCCCGATATGCAGAGGGAGGTCTCTCTTACATCCTAGCCCCTAGTAGAGTAGACAGGAAGCACAGGAGAACAGGCAGGATCAACAGCTGAATGGCTGGTCTGGAGCTCCGGATGATGCTGAGACAACTGGATTAGCAGGTGGGATGCAGCAGACAGGAGCTAAAGCAGGGAGAGACTCGTACGCATAGGCACCCGCAAGCGCGCACCCAGTTGTGTGGAACTGCTAGTCCCAGCAAGTATTTGCTGACACCATCAAAGCAGCCTTTTCAGTGCCCATCAATGCAGCCTGTTCAGTGCCCAGCAGCTTAGCATGTTCAGTGCCCATCAATGCAGCATGTTTAATGCCTATCATTGCAGCCTGTTCAGTGCCCTTCAGTGCACCCTGCTCAGTGCCCATCAATGCAGCCCTTTCAGTGCTCACCAGTGCAGCCTGTTCAGTGCCCATCAACACAGCCTGTTCAGTGCCCATCAATGCAGCCCGATCAATGCCAAGCAGCTCAGCCTGTTCAGTGCCCATCAATGCAGCCAGTTCAGTGCCCATCAATGCGGCCTGTTCAATGCCCAGAGGCTCAGTATGTTCAGTACCCATCAATGTAGCCTAGGTCCCAGCAGCTCAGCCTTTCCTAGAGGAGAGGAGATGGATTATATAGAGCAGGGATCTCCTGTTTACCCCACCAGTCCTCAGACGAAGTCCCGCTTCCTATGATAGATGTCACCAGTGTGTGTGCTGGCTATCATAGGAGCCAGCCCAGGAGGCGGGACTTTGTCTGACAGCCGGGAAAGCGAGAGATCCCCACTCTGTTAAATCCTGAAGCAATCGCCCCCCTCCCCGTCCGAGACACTTAACTAAGGGGGGGGTGCTGCCGCCCAACACTGGGATGACGTTTCACAGCCCAAGCAAATATAGGAAAAGGTGACTAGACATCCCCGGCTCTGCAAAGCATGGACAAAACCCAGAGAACAGACTTCCTCTGGGGACTGTCGCCAGAAACTTCTGGTCACCCTACCTCAATTGGCTCTTGCCAGTTGCCAGCCTGAGAAACAGCACAGTGCTACCTTTAGGTTGGAGGATATAGTGCAACCTCCACCTGTCTGCAAATATGTATGTCAATTTACCTTTTATCAGTTAGGACTATTAATATATCGGAGAAAAGTGAAACCAGTTACATATAAAGATTACCCATAGATAACAATCAGAGATCTCACCTGACACATCCGTGTACTCGTCAGCATTAAGGCCATGCTCTCCACCCATTTCTGCTGGTAGATCAATAAAGCATTTCAACGTCGGGGAATAAACTATTAACCCCGTACTAGCTTGACGCAGAAGACACTCCAGGTACCTTGGTGCAAAGAAACATTCATTTATTTAGACTGTAGTAAATTTATACTAGAACCAGAATGGGATTCAAAAAATGTGAACACTCGGATGATTTGTCAATGTTATCAAGTTGCAATCTATGGACATGTCAGTTAAAGTGTATCTACAGTTAAAACTTTTTTTGTTTATTTTAGAGTAGGGAAAGGTTAAAACTAAAGTCCAATTCTTTTTTGTCTATGCCCTGACAGGGAGATTCTCCTTTCCCTTCTTGTCCCACGTGGACAATAGGACATAAGTGGAAATCTCTGTAAAGTGTCTTCTTTTAGACTGTTGTCATCCAAATATAGATGTCACTATTTGAAGCTGTACCCACCCCTCTTGTTCTTGTGACAAACTCTAACATTTTGGATTTCCAGACACATTTTATCCCAGTCACAGTGACAAATAGAGCATGCATCTTCTTAGCCGGGACATGGCCAGCAATAAAAACCTGATTGGGTTTTAAATATTTTTCCACTTTATTAAAAACGTATAAAGCTTAGCTTTTACATACAATTTAAAATAAATATACCACATTATCATTAACAAATACACTACTTGATTCATTCTAGCAATGTTTCTTCTAGTGAGGGATGTGTGAATTAAAGTGTGGATGCATTACACTGTGATTAAAGAGACGCTGTCACCAACTTAAAAAAATTCAGGTAAAAGCACGGAAAAAATCTAATATGTAAAATGCTTACTTGCAAAGTTTTTTCTTGTCATAAATTGTTTTTTATTTACTTCTTATATGCCTCTGAACCTGCTAGAAAATTTGACTACTTCAGGAAAGTCAGTTCCCTAGCACAGACCCCTACCACCTCTTACCTTGTCATAGCCCTCACTTCTTCTATGTGTGTCTCATTACTCTCTGTGCTGGCTCAGAAAATTCACTTCTCCCCTCACTTCTCTACATAACCTTCTATGGAGCTGCTGGGGCAAAAGGGAATACTATAGACTGTCATTTGAGTAACACCTCCAAATCTGCTGGGGTTGCTCACATCACATTTAAGATGGTGTCACTGAACAGCAGTCTACATAAGGGAGGATTTTACAGGTAAATCACATGCATAGATTATGGGAAATGCACATACTGTTATGCAAAGATTTTTGTTGAAATGACTGGTCTCGCAACAGGGTCACTTTAGAATTGACAATAATGGAAAAAAAGCAATGCATTAACCTCCCTAACTTGGCCATATGCATGCATGCAATTGATTTTAAAAGAAAAGTATCAGTGAAGCTTTTTTGGCCATACTTCTTTGGTGTATCACGGGACTAGACATACTTTTGTTCTTCTGTGACCCCAAGTCAGCTGATAAAAGCCCACCAAAGTCCACCCAGTTTTGTGACAATAGCGAATTAATAGTCGCTATTGTAACACTGATTCTCCTCTTGGCCAATCAGAAAGTGGGTCACAAGGCCCATCATCTGATTGGTCGAAAGGAGATCTGATTGGATTGGCCGCCGGGAGGAGATGGGAGGAGACGCTGTGGAACTGAGACAGCAGACGCCCGTAGCCCGGAGAGAAGCCGCCGCCACCTGCTACCCAGAGCGATGCCCGCAAGATGGGGAAAGTGCAGGGCCCTGACTAACTGACTGATGGGGGGGGATGTCGCCCATGACCCCTGCGACCCGGCCAGGTCGGGGCACTTCTGTGCTGTCTGTGACCTGACCGGGGTGGGGGGGTGGCGGGAGGTGGATTGTTTGACACCCCCAAGAAAAAAACACCAGCCACCACTGGTTTTCAATAAAGATCATACCATTAAAGATTATTGTTCAGCTTTAAAGAAATCCTCCACATATAAAGAGGCATTGAACTAATAAAAATCAGAAGTCAGTGTCTAATGCCGCATACACACGATCGGAATTCTCGTCGAAAAAAGCTCTGATGGTTTTCCCAACGGAATTCCGACGGAATTCGGCTCAAGCTGTCTTGCCTACACACAGGCACATCAAATTTCCGATCGTTTATAACGCGGTGACGTACAACACGTACAACGAGACTAGAAAAAGGAAGTTCAATAGCCAATAGCTTCCGTCTCGTAGTTGAATCTGAGCATGTGTGATTTTTGGTGTGTCGGAATTGCATACACACGATCGGAATTACCAATAGAACGTTTTTCTGTCTGAAAAATTGAGAACATGCTATAAATTTTTGGCTGGCAGAAATTCAGACGGCTAAATTCCGATGGAGAATACACACAGTCGCATTTTCCGATGAAAAGCTCTCATCTGTCTTTTTCTGGCCGGAATTCCGATCGTGTATACGCGGCATAAGAATGAATGGAATGGAGGAGTAGATGAAATGCCATGACTTTTAGTTAAGAAAGTGAGGGTAGGAGATGGCTAGACAGTATGACATGTTGTGTGAAAGAGAAGCATTTGCAGGGAATATTTATAGTATTCAATATTAGAAGCTGGACTGAGAACATTGAGAACTGAGGGGAACATCCCAAATTAGAGATGCAGCACAAGACAATCCTTACCAGTTGGTATAAAGTGTGGTGATAGTCTGCTCTCCATTGGCATCATTTGCTTGTGTTTGTTGTAGTAAGGTGCTGCGGATAGTACGTGCGATATCAATATTCACTAGATGAGAAACAGATTGCAAAGTGCAGAGAAAAGATCTCATCCCACTTAAAACCTCTGATGGACGTTGAATGTCCCGAGTGGCAGGATTCCAGTTCACAATCGATACCAGGGCCCTAGAATGAATAAATCTGCATGTAAAGACCTACTATCTCAATACAACAGTTACTTGAACTTATCTTAATTATGCAGCATATACCCAAACCTGCATTACACTAAGGCCCCTTTCACACATGCGGACCATTCTTTTGATCAGTTCAGTCACTTTTTTTTCCAAAGAAAAAACGTATGAATTTTACATTAGTTTGTCATCAGATTTTTATCTGTTTTTCATACATTTTGACATCTGTTTGCCAGATGGAGTCCTTAAAGTGATACTAAAGTCTTGTTTTTTTGTTAAAAATCACAAACATGTCATACTTACCTGCTCTGTGCAGTGGTTTTGCAGAGAGAAGCCCACATCTTCTTTTTCTTGGTTCCCTCTTCCACACTCCTGGCCCCTCCCTCCAGTTCAGTGATCCCATAGCAAGCAGCTTGCTATGGGGCACCCAAGCCGAGCTGCAGCTCCATGTGTCTATTCAGACACAGAGTCACGACCCCACCCCACCCCCTCTCTCTCCTCATTGGTTCACTGATTGGCAGCAGTAGGAGCCAATGGCGGTGTGCTGCTGTCTCAGCCAATGAGGAGGGAGAGTCTAGGACAGCTGAGCCTCTCGTGCAACATCGCTGGAATGGAGGGAGCTCAGGTAAGTATGAAGGAGGCCAAGGGGGGCTGTTGCACACAGAAAGCTTTTTATCTTAATGCATAGAATGCATTAAGATAAAAAAAAATCTTCTGCAACCACTTAAACCACTTGAGTCCTGGAGCCAATCTTTAATGCAAAAACGGGGCGTTTGTCTGTATAACATCCGCTTTTCCTCTGATTGTTTTGTTCCTTTTAACAGAAGAAAAATAGGGCTTTGATCCATTCTAAAAAAAATTATGTTTTTTTGGAAGTGTTTTAAATGCATGTGTTTGGGGGTGTTCATATAGACACTATACGCACATGCAGTACTACCTAAGTGGAAAAAGTACAACTAAAATAAAAGTTGTTTATCCATTTACTATTCTTAAATGAGCCTGTCTTATAACTGACATCATAGAAATGAATAAGAAGGAAAATATTAAAACATACCCAAAAATCCTTAATAAAATGCAATAAGAAGAATCTGAATCTTCAGTATAAAAACCACCCTAATCTTCAGTGTGAACGCCATTCCATGTGCACCATCACCAGAGGAAGGGAGACTCAAATCTTCTTATCAGATACGTATCACTCAAAATCAAATAGCACTTTTATGATATACAGATTCACACTCCCGGCCCCCAATCCCTCCCTCTAGAGGAATAAGATTGGTGGTCTAACTACCAAAGTAATGGAGTAACTACAAAAGTAGTTTTACTATTGATTATGCATTGAGGATTTGGATGATTTTTAGGATCCAGTGACAAAAGTAGCTTGGCTTTCAGTTGAGATCCTAGTCTATCACAGACCAAGGATGAGAGGAGGTTTCCCCTCCACGGTACTACACAGCAGTGTATATTTGGCAGTATATAAACTATTACCTCCTCAACCCACAATGGGAAATTCTGCTTTTGGTGGATTTTCCTCTTTAGGGAACATACAGTACACTTCCATGGACAAACACTTCCATAGACAACAATGGAAACTTTGTAAACTTTTATGTGTCTGCTGGTTCTTTTTTTAGAAGCACTGGATTCTTGTCCCCTTGTTTTTTACATAATGTCATCATTATATATCTCACAATGACACACTTTTTGATCTGAGAGGTAGAAGTTTATATTGTTCAGTGGCATACTCCTCAACTCCTCAACTCCTACTTTCCGTAATGAATCACAAAATCCCTTTGTCCGTGAATGATGTTATATGGCAAGGGTCTTCTCGCTTCACTACCCTGATTGAATCATCCACTGATTAAAGCTCAGGAAAGAGGCACCGTAAGCCTTTTTTCTGTTAAAGTCCACTCACATAACAAAAGAATCAGATACCCTAACCCTTATTGATGAATTACTGTATATATACTTCAATCCAGGCACTGATGAGCAACTCAATGAATTTTATCAAATTCTCTCAGATTTTTTTAATCCCTTGACTTCTGACTCTCCTGGCAACAAGCAACTACTGAATTGCATAAGGAAATTCACGATAAGATTCAACTCCAACATATTAAAGACCTCACCACCCTGTCATTCACTTTAGACAAATATCTCTTCTTCAAACTGATAAAGGTTTTTATGAAAGTTTTCACTCACAAACTGACCCAGGTTGTCACCACCATAATTACCCTTATACCAAGGAGCCTTCTGTCTATTACAGCTGTAGTCCCCCGTGACTTCCAGAAGCATGTGGAATACCCCCAGAGACATGAAGCTCCAACATTTTAGTCCATGGCTAAAATGGGTGACTTAAAGAAAATTAGGTACCAGACACTTTCTGTCTTTTTAGAAATGTTATTTCTGATCACGCACAAGGAAGAAAGGTTATGGATCCCAGAGTAATACCTATGGGCTTCTCCAGATCCATGTCCAGTTACACAGTGTAAAGAGTCTAACCTAGCAACTCTGCAGATAACTTCTTAAGCTACCGTAGTTAACAGACTTCTCACTCTGTGCTGGTTCCAGTGCTGTCTGCACAATTTCCTAAGCTTCCATGAATGCTGCCCAAGTGAGTCACCAAGCCCCCTGCAAAGAAAACCAGCCTTTACCCTGGCTTTACCCACAAAAGTCTCACTCTTGGGTCATGATCTTGACACAGCTTCCCCCATTACCAGACAGGATAGTCTCCAGGACCACTTCAGGCCTATCTACTAGTCCAGAGCATGTGGTAGGCCCCCAAACCAGCCTACATATTTGTTTCAAAACAATTATTTTTTAATACTATTGTAAAAGTTGTTCCATTCATTAAATTTTGTCATGCACAGGTGTACAATTACCTCTGTATAGGTACAATTGTATGTAATTGTGCTTCTTTCTCCTAAATGCAACCCTTGCTCTATTTTGTACAATTAATCGTTCAAGGAAGGTTTTCCTATTTGCACTATGTTGTATTATATTCTTTTTCATTAGGCAAAAAAAGTGGATTTTCGCTTTAAAATAACCGGTCATAACAAAATCAAAGGCTTAACATAAGTTTCTATTTCCCTAGCTATTATGCACATTATTTTTTTCTCATTAAGTCACTGACCTGTAACAGGCAGGCAGCCAGTAAGGAGATTCACCCTCTCTATTGTCCTATTTACCATTAAAAGTGAAATTAAAAGAAAATCCCAAAACTTTGTGTTGTCCCCAGAAAAGTAATAAAGTGCAAATATTCCAATGGGGACACTAGTTCTGGAGACCTGGTTGTCCCCAAGGAATTCCCTTAATTTGCATGGATTTCCTCTCACTTCCAGTTTGGCTATGGGACGGGAAATGAATGGAACAATGGGACACAGATGGCGAAAAAAAAAATCTGACAGGGGTTAAAACCCTCCCTTGCTCTATCTAAAAAGAAAAAAGGGTTTGCCTATAGTTTGGCCTAATCTAATCGAAAACTATTTTTTTTGAGCTATACATATTTAAACCATAAAAAACTAACTTTGATGGCCAATATGTCCCTCTGTAATGTCACTGAACTGCTGTGGATTTGAGCAAGCAAAACTTGGCCACCATATCCATGTATGGTATGCAGTGGTGATGAATCTAGCAATATAACAATATGAAAATAGCAGTAACACAGAAGTAACAGCACAGTTTCATTGTAGCACATAACCATACTACATATCTTCATGTATAATACCTACCGACTAAGTCTTGTCTCTAAGTGGGAGCTTAGGTACTCTGCCGGAGTAACCAAATGATCGAACACCATGATGTTTTTGACATGATTTAGTGCTATGGCGAACTCACTAAGGGTCAGGTGCAGTTTGTCCATGCTAAAAATAAAAAACATATGCAGATATACATAATGAATATATGTATGATCAACAAAAACTATATTATATATTCATATAATAGAAATATAAACAAACTAGACTTGTGCTTGCAATCATACAAATAACTCAGTATTAAAAGTATGGTGTGCTATGCGTCACAAGTGAGTTGAGAGAGAGCCTGGATTTACACGTTGAGCCCCTCTAAGCCAACTTTGAGCACTTTCACCAATCCCACCCATTTTTATCTGATGTCCATTTATATAATTATATTGTTGTTATTTGTCTTTACTGTTGTTTGTGCTTAAAATTTTAATAACTTTTAAATGGAATAAAGTCTGCAATGACTTACTGAGTAGCTCTTGCTGAACTATACTTCTTGTGCCCCAGTCAGAGGTCAAAACTCCTTATCTGCATATCGTCCTGGATCAATATTGAAGAAAGCGTACCAGCGTGACAGCCATGCAGCTAGCATTTTCAGAATGAAAGCTCATCAGTGGCAGTGCCCATCTTTCCAAATGATTTATTTAAATTTTCAGCCAGTCTCTTTTTGGGGCATATGAGGTGTCAAACCTAGACTCTTTTCCTCCAGGTACTAAAATGTTTACCAGCACCACAATATAAAAGATGACAACCTAGTAACATAAGCACTCCCTGTTATGCTCCACACGAAACTTAAAGTATTTATAAACCGACGTTAAATATGAACAAAGCATATCCCTCTATATTGTGCTTGTTTCAATCCAGAGCACTAAGTGTAATTTCTGTCTGCTATCTTGAGTCATTTCTTCCAAGTTTTCCTGACAAAAGAGGTAAAAGGGTGTCGGGCTGTGATTGACAGCTTCAGCTCTGTTCCTGTGTGCTGTGTGAAGGGTATGTGTCCCTTTCCTTCCAATTAGTTCTCTGCAGATTGTAACTTCAGCTCCCAGGCCCCTGCTTTGTGAAAGCTCAGAAATGCCATGTAAATTCTGCTCTTTAAATGGCTGCACCGAAGAAACGGCTGCAGATAAACATGTACAACTTATGTAGGATTTGTTTCATCCTTGTGTATCACCTGAGGCCAGTCACTTCATTGGGTATATGTAAGGGTTTACAACCATTTTAATGACTTACCAGACTAGATGATGACCCTCGTTTAGTAGCCCCACCACGCTAATCATCAGTCAGAACCAGTGGTGGCTGATGCTCAATATTGTGGTGGGGGCACCACTCGCACCCCAAACCCCCCAGGCGTGCAATCAATCGATCAGGAATGTGGCGATCAATTAACAAACTCCCCAAATCCCCTTAGCGTGGGATTCAATGCCTTACCTTATTCTGCAGTGCTGTGGTACGGGTAAAGGGAGGAGACCGATAGCGAGCTGAATCCAGGGTAGGGCTCCAGCTGATGGGGCCATTGTTTCTCCTCCCAGACGAACAGGAAGTGTGTCCTGAGACCCGATTGGCTGGGAGTCCTAAGACTACCTGGTCAATCGGGTCTCAGGACCCGCTTTCTGCGCTCTGCGCCCTGAGCCCACACGTTTTTGAAGCCAATTAGAGCCACAGGCTCTAATCATGTGCTTAAAAAAAACTCCAACAAAAAAACATGGAAATCCATCTGCCCAGCACCCTACATGTAGATTAGGGGCCGGGCACATGGATTAGGGGGGTGGTGCCCCTGCGCCCCTAGTGAGCGGGCCACCACTGGTCAGAACAAATGCCCTGTGGCTAGAAATCCACTCCATACTCACAATAATCACATATATTTGTCACCCATTTCTAGCAACCAAAATGTATAAAAGATTTATCTAGCCAGTAGTACATAGATACAGTGTAAAATCAGCAGATCTGTTTCACCATCCAGTCTGTGCAGCATAAAGTCTAGAAAAATGCAGTGAGGCTGTCTTCAAACGTAACAGACATGAAAACACACATTTTAAAGTTTTGGGGAGTGACATACAGTGCCTTGAAAAAGTATTCATACCCCTTGAAATTTCCCACATTTTGTCTTGTTACAACCAAAAACTTATTTTATGTGACCAACACAAAGTGGCACATAATTGTAAAGTAGAAGGAAAATGATAAATGGTTTTCGAAATGTTTACAAATAAATAAGTGAAAAGTGTGGTGTGCATTTGTATTCAGCCCCCCTGAGTCAATACTTTGTAGAACCACCTTTCACTGAAATTACAGCTGCAAGTCTTTTTGGGTATGTCTCTACCAGCTTTGCACATCTAGAGAGTGACATTTTTGACCATTCTTCTTTGCAAAACAGCTCAAGCTCTGTCAGATTGGATGGAGAACGTCTGTGAACAGCAAATTTCAAGTCTGTCAAAGATTCCATTCTAACATATCAATATGGTTTTGATCTAAACCAGGGGCGCCCAACCTTTTGAAGAGCAAGGGCCACATAAGCGACTTGGTAACAATGAGTGGAGCAGAAGGATGACAGTTCCGTGTCCACTCTGCATATGCAGAGCCGACACGGATACAACCCACTCTACGGGCCCTTGGATCCCATCTGTCCAGATAGAAAGGGACGGAGCGGATTGGAGGTAAGTGGGGTGTAAATGGCCACAAGTCCGTTTACATCTGTGGCTCGATAGAGGTGAACGGAGGGTCAGACTGATAGTGTCAATGTGGCCTAAGGCTATTTTCACACTGATGCGCTGTGGTTTCCTCACACAGAGGGTGTAGACAAGTTTACCTGTGGCTTTCCTGCAGGTCAGCTGTATTTTGCCATAGACTTCTATTATATCCTGCTGGTGTAGTGCATTTTCTGAAAGTGCACTAAACTTGCAGGTAATAACAGAAGTCTATGACTCAGCAGGTGTTCTGCTCTGCACCTGCGGATCGGTTTTAAAGCAGCCCAGTAACCACTGCAGAACAGATATGCCCATATATACACTGTGATTTAAGTAATAAACTTACCTTTAATAATAGATTTCCATTCAGGTATTGCTGGCTGTTGTCCCAGGCAAATCATATGTGGTGTCACTCCACCTGTGATAGTAGTTGGCGCTATACAGGGAGCATTGGCTTATATGGCTCTGCAGCCGCTTGCTTCCTCTACCAGTGTCTTTTTTTTAACAGAAGCACTACCATTGCATTTATTCACAACACTGATGCTCTGGGATGTAGGGTTGGCAACCCACAATCTGAGCTTGCCAACCTGCCATCCCAGAGCAGCCACTTATAGCCTCTGGGCCACTGGTTGGGCACCCCTGATCTAAACCATTCCATTGTAGCTCTGGCTGTATGTTTAGGGTCATTGTCCTGCTGGAAGGTGAACCTCCGCCCTAGTCTCAAGTCTTTTGCAGACTCTAAGCCCTTGTACACATGGTCGGACATTCCGACAACCAAATCCGTCGGATTTTGTCCGACGGATTTTGCCCAACGGATTTTGCCCGACGGATTTTGTCCGAAACTGTTGCATACACACAGTTGGACAAAGTTGTCAGAAAATCTGATCGTACTTAATGTGGTGACGTTATTTCGTTAGGACGGGACTACGTTCAGGCTAGTAGCCAATAGCTTTGGTCTAGGGATTTGATCTGAGCATGCGTGGCACTTTGTCTGATCGGAATTATCTACACATGATCGGACAAAGTCATCGGATCATGTTGTCGGAAAATTTTATAGCCCCGCTGGAAAACTGTGAGGAAGTGATGTCATTCTCCTCGAGGCGGTCTTTTTGACCGGACTGCGAGGAGAACGCAATAGTAAGTGCACCAACACTACACCAACACTACACTGACATGTAGGTACACATAGGCACACAAATCCTGAAGGCAGTGCTTGGTTTTCGGGTCCCGTACGTGGCTAGGCTCCCAAAATGTCCCCCACATGTGGTATCCCCATACTCGGGAGAAGCAGCAGAATTCATTTTGGGGTGTAATTTCACTTATGCCCATAGCATGTGTGAGCACTATATCATTTAGTGACAACTTTGTGCAAAAAAAATAAAAAATTGTAATATTCCTGCAACTTGTGGCAAAATATTAAATATTTCATGGACTCAACATGCCTCTCAGTAAATAGCTTGGGGTGTCTACTTTCCAAAATGGGGTCATTTGGGGGGGTTTTGTGCTATTTTGCCATTTTATGGTCTTCTAAACTGTGATAGGTAGTGAGGAGTGAAATCAAAAATTTGCACCCTTAGAAATCCTGAAGGCAGTGATTGGTTTTCGGGGTCCGGTACACGGCTAGACTCCCAAAAAGTCCCACATATGTGGTATCCCCGTACTCAGGAGAAGCAGCAGAATATATTTTGGGGTGCAATTCCACATATAACTATGGCATGTGTGAGCAATATATCATTTAGTGACAACTTTTTGTAAACTTTTTTTTTTTTGTGTCATTATTCAATCACTTGGGACAAAAAAAATATTCAATGGGCTCAACATGTCCCTCAGCAATTTCCTTGGGGTGTCTACTTTCCAAAATGGGGTCATTTGGGGGGGTTGTGTTATTTTGGCATTTTATGGCCTACGAAACTGTGATAGGTAGTGAGGAGTGAAATCAAAAATTTGCACCCTTAGAAATCCTGAAGGCGATGATTGGTTTTCGGGGTGCCGTACGCGGCTAGACTCCCAAAACGTCACACATATGTGGTATCCCCGTACTCAGGAGAAACAGCAGAATATATTTTGGGGTGCAATTCCACATATAACTATGGCATGTGTGAGCAATATATCATTTAGTGACAACTTTTTGTAAACTTTTTTTTTTTTTTCGTGTCATTATTCAATCACTTGGGGAAAAAAAATATTCAATGGGCTCAACATGCCCCTCAGCAATTTCCTTGGGTTATCTACTTTCCAAAATAGGGTCATTTGGGGGGGGGGTTGTACTGCCCTGCCATTTTACCACCTCAAGAAATGAGATAAGCAGTCATAAATTAAAAGCTGTGTAAATTCCAGAAAATGTACACTAGTTTGTAGACGCTATAACTTTTGCGCAAACCAATAAATATACGCTTATTGACATTTTTCTTACTAAAGACATGTGGCTGAATACATTTTGGCCTAAATGTATGACTAAAATTTAGTTCATTCGATTTTTCTTATAACAAAAAGTAGAACATTTCTTTTTTTTTTTTTAATTTTCAGTCTTTTTCCTTTTATATCGTAAAAAATAAATATCGCAGAAGCAATCAAATACCATCAAAAGAAAGCTCTATTTGTGGGAAGAAAAGGATGCCCATTTCGTTTGGGTACAACATTGCATGACCACGCAATTACCAGTTAAAGCAGTGCAGTGCGAAATTGTAAAAAGACCTCTGGTCCTTAGGCTGACAATTGGTCCCGGGCGGAAGTGGTTAAACTTCTCCATAAATTTATCCCTTACCTGTCCTGGTGTGTTCCTTGGCCTTAATGATGCTGTTTGTTCACTAAGGTTGTCCAGCAAACCTCTGAGGGCTTCACAGAATAGCTATATTTGTACTGAGATTAAATTACAAACAGGTAGACTCTATTTACTTGAGAAGGCAATTGGTTCCATTAGATTTTAGTTAAGGGTATCAGAGTAAAGGGGGCTGAATACAAATGCACTCCACACTTTTCACATATTTATTTGTTAAAAATGTTGAAAAACATTTATAATTTTCCTTCCACTTCACAAATATATGCCAATTTGTGTTGGTCTATCACATAAAATCACAATAAAATACATTTACGTTTTTGGTTGTAACATGACAAAATGTGGAAAATGTTAAGGGGTATGAATACTTTTCAAGGCATTGTAACTGTGAGTATGGTTCACCTGAAAAGTTAAGCTATGAATTTCATTGGTATATTTTTCACTAGTTGATAACCATTTGGGGACAGTTCCCTCAGAACTCCATAAAAACCTCACTGCACTTTTCTGGACTTTACACCCCCCTTATAGCAATGGACTTGGGTGGTTTTATTAAAAATATATATTTATCCTGCTAAACTGCATGTACATTGGTTTTGTGCAAATGTTGGAAAAATCTAATTGTACTAGGTGATTTTCTTTCCAGGTTGGATGTTTTTCAATTATAAGAATCATCAGCTCCATTTAGTTAACATAATGCTTTATTTTCCTGTTTCAATCTATCTTATGATTGAAACACATGCAACCTGCAGAGAAAATAGCATAGTGACATTTGATTCTGCCAGCATCTCTTAGTCTCTCTGGGCTCTCAATGTCCAAGTATGGACAGTCAACATTGTTTTTGCTCTGGTGGGGACTTTATTACACTTTCATTGCCTGTGTACAGTGACATACCTAATTGTGATGATATATACATAAGAATTCAAATTTACGACATTTACAGTGCAATTTACCTAGGAGCGTAATACATTTCCACAAGCTAGAGCTAAAAGCTGTCATGTTTTTTAATCTCAGACAAAATAATTATTTGTTAGCCTCTATGGTAAGACTATCATACTACACTGTTACAAATGGAAACACTCTCCCTACATTATGAGAAGGCAATACTACTTGCAACGTAGGAGAACTATCTTATGCCTGGTTGCAGGCACTTGCAGAATTGCAGAATTTCTGTTAGGATCACATTAACACTTTAGTTCGTTTAGTAATTCATTTGGCGTTTACTCACTTAGTGGTCATGCTGCGATTTTTGCGCTGACTTTCTGTGCCTGGTTTTTCTCTCTCGGGTTCCGCTTTCTTGGGAGGCGGCCTTTTCAGTTTCTTGTTCCTGGCTTTGCTGATAGATGCGGCACAGTGCTTTGGAAGCAACTGGAAATGGGATTCAAAATATTCAATTTAAAAGAACCAACAAAATTGCATGAAAAGTTTTGAGTGAATTCTGTCAGTCTTCTGGAGTTTGTTTCTGGACCCTAATGGAGACTGAGTACATTTCTAGTTTAACTTTATGCCATACACTAAGTGCTAGATTCTTCACATTTGTTCTGTGATAATCTATCCAGGGATAGATACAGTAATAAATAGGAATGATGTTAACATATATATTAACATGTAGGTCCCCCACCATGCAACAATAGACCCAAATGCAAAAACAGATTACCTCCAGCTAGAAAAGACCCCCTAGCAGCCAGCATTAATAGACTCTGCGACACACCCCAGCACCCCTCGCCATTGCATAGTCAGTGCTGGAGGTCCCGAAAACTGCATTCCTCTGCGTTCCCGCTTAAAAAAAGGCCCTGATACTGTATATTAGCTAGTATGCAGTCTTCTGAATTGCATATGTCTTCCAATCAGGATTAAGTAGGAACAGAAATATAAGCTGTTTATACCACTGTTTAGTATATCACTCTGAATCCAAGTAGATCTACCATATTAATCAAATGGATACATGTTAGAATTACCAAAAGGCAACTTATACATGATATACATATTTATCTTGTTATAAAAGCCTTTACCTATAATTTTGTTGATAATATTTTTTACTCACATGATTAAATGATGTGAGGTAAAGATAACTATGGTGTTAATCCTTGTTTGTCTAGGGTAGCTATGCAGTTCATATATTGCCACAGGCGCCTGCACATGTCCATCATTTTGGATATGGCAGCCAAGAGCATGAGCTGTCTGAACTTGATGATTGCCACAAGTCGGGACTTTTCTCATAATGGAAGTGATGCAAACATTACATCTGTTCTGTCATGCAAGCATGAATATGGCTGACCTGTGGGGGTCCACGGCATTTAAAAATGTTGGGATAATGTCTTACCACTAGTCCCCCTTGATGAAGGGATCAGATTAGATTCTGAAGCATTGAGGGTGCCGCAGAGCCTTATTCTTTCCTCTTGGTCTGTATTCTTTTCATTTTCTTATGGAATCTTTTGTGTGTTGTTTGGCACTTGTTTATATACCTTTCTACGTGATTATTGTACTGCATGCAGAGCCTGCTAGTTGTGCCAATTAATTTGGTTACTTACTGTAATTGTATAAACATACATTATAATAATGGATGGTGTTTTTTCATATTTCTATAGACAACTTTTAAATGCTTGGTGAACATTGAACCATGGCCTCCCTGGAGATGTTACATTTTGTCTCAACATCTGTTGCCATCGCTTAGGCTTGACACGCACATACTTGCAGAGAAACTATAGATAAAGGCATGTGAAAAAAGGAGTAGTCAAGCAGAAAACTATTTAACGCTCACCTCCTCTGTCCTGTCTGTTCTGTCAAGACCTGGGAAATTATAGAACTCAGCAAACCCCTTCATGAGCCAGTAGCCAATCCAGGACAAGATACAGGAGGCCGACACATGACAAGAATCCTCAAAGGTTTTTTAGGCAGCAAAATGCTACCAGCTTCTAATTTGAAATTATCATTGTATTAATGGAAGTTACCTTTTCACTGAGATTACTTTGCTCTGCACAGATGTCGATTATACAGCTGGAGGCCTGTTTGCTGATTTCATCTAGAAAATTGTTACAGAGCCCTAAGCTGCAGTTCTTCAGGTGAGGGTACTGGAAATACGACAAAAAACATATCATTATCATTTGTCTTACATGAATTGCCCCATGCATCTACATATCTCTCTTTTGAGTGTCCAGTGAAACAGAAGTAAGCTGTGTTTAGACATCATTTCAGTGGCTCAGAAAAGCTGAGAATGTATACGGATTGTTTAAATCGAAATTTCAAGTAAACAGCTACATTACAAGATGTGTCCAGAAAGTAGTGAGAATGATATTTTAAACATTATTTTATTGAAAAATGTTACAATTGAACATTGTCTCCTTCAAAGTATGCACCTCGTGAGCGTACACCACCAGTGATTTTTCCATTCTTCATAGTATCCCTGGAAGTCTTCAAGTTGGATGGCATTGAGAGCCTGTGTACCAACATGGTGTCCTTTCTCATGTTTAAATCATGAGTCACGATTTCATGAACAATGGACTTGGTAATTCCGGCTTCCTTTGCAACCATTCTGATAGTGAACTGTCGGTCAAAAATGGAACAGAATGTGGATGTAGTGAGGTCGGTTCTCAACTGTGACCGATGTCTCCCGATCAGAATGTTGGTCACAGTTGAGGACCGACCTCACTGCATCCATATTCTGTTCCGCTTTTGAAGGAAGGCTCACTATCAGAACGATTGCAGAGGAAATGGGAATTACCAAGTCAATTGTTCATAAAATCGTGATTCAGGATTTGAACATGAGAAAAGGACACAATTTTTGGTAGTGTGGATAACGTCTAAAGAGCCACTACGCAGGCTTTGAACACCATCCCACTTGAAGACTTCCAGGGATGCTATAAAGAATGGAAACATCGCTGGGAGCGTTGTGTAAACTCACAAGGTGCTTACTTTGAAGGAGACAATGTCCAATTGTAAAACAATTTAATAAAAGAGTTTTTAAAATATCATTCTCATTACTTTCTGGACACACCTTGTATACATTTGAAATACATACATAAGAGATGGTTTACCAGCCAAATAAATCATATATTTGTCTATCCAGTTAGCAGATTTTTAAAGCTATGCTAGACTGTACTGCCAGGCTGTAGACTTGAGCATATAGCAGGACAGTATAGGCACAGCATTGCTCTGGTGAGCGCATTCCTCTTTTTACTCTGTTCTCTCCCCCTGTCAGCTTTTCCCTTGCATGCTGTATACATGACTGACTTCTAGCAATGTCCTTCTCCTTCCCAGTCTAAGTGCTGCTGTGCAGGGTTTTTATAAGAGGTTTATACCTGCATTTGCTTTTCTATAGACTTATATGGGGAGAGAAACAAACAAAAGCATGTTGATGCAGGCTTAAAACTCGTACTTTTAAGCTCTATATGCCAGCCAGTTCCATCTGTTGTAAGAAAATAATGACATACACAACTTAATATCTTTTTATATTTACCCCATTGGTTGTTTATGAGTCCCATTTGGCACTCATTACTGGTGACTGGGCAATTAATGATCTGCTTCACAACAGGACTACAAGCAGTAATGTACATGTTATGCAGAAAGGAGTGAAATTACCCCACAAATATGCTTGTAATCTAAAACAATCCCTAGCCTTTGAAAACCAAAAGGAATTCATGCATAATTAACAGGATAACTGGGCTCCAAACAATAACACTGGAAGATAAACACAATGTAGTCTGAACACAACAATTAAGGTCAACAGGACTATTTAGTTGCTACTGTTGTTACAGAGTAATTTGGTATCTCACCTCCTCTGGGCACATCTCGTGGGTGCAATTCGAGAAGTGAGAGCAGGCCAATGGAAATGAAATAGAGAAACGCAAAGCAGAGGGCTCTTCCATTGTTAGTGAGAACATCTTCTCAAATATGCGGATGTGAAAACTAAGAAAGCAACACAGATAAGAACATTAACAAGATAAAGAGAGATTAAACAACACCTGATATATGCTGTTCTACCCTAAGCTGGCCATGCGTGGCTTTTTTTTCGCTCAGCCAACAGGCTGAATGACAAAACTGAACCCCTTCCCCCATGCACATATTCAACGTGGATGCAGGAATCCTCTGTGCATTGCCATTGTATTGTGACAGCACGACTCCCACTATGATATTATTAAAAGTTTTTAGCACTGTCCTTATCCCAATACAAATGTGAAATCATGCAACAAATTATTACATGCAAATTGTGCAAATTCATATACGTATATATATACTGTATATCAATATTAATAATATCCAGGTCACCTGCAAACATAAACGTAATCTTTAGAATATAGTGCCAACGTGCTGATATTCTTAACAGTGTGATAAACAGGGTGCAATGCTCCACTCCTATGTGCCCTCACTCACCAACTGATGTTGTTGACTCAATATGTTAGAGAGTCTCTATACGCCTGTGAATAAAGTGAACTGATCCCGGGCTTGTGTTCTTCTGTTATCCTTTATTCCACTGCATTCCACATGAAGACCATGTGCAGTAATGGATTCCCATTCATATAAAGGATGATGTTAAGAGACCTACAGTACATAGCCTAATACCGTTTTTTATTGAATTTAAAACCCCAAAAAATTCCACTCACATAGAACAATGCAAGAAGAACATAAAATGCCGGACTGAAAGAGCCGCCTTAGCGTGCGCTCTAACGGCCGGATGTGACATCACCAGAAGTCACGCCTAGTGTGTTTCGCACCTCCCACGGGGTGTCTTCAGAAGTTAAGGACAGTAGTAATTGGATCTCCTTTTACTCTCAAAAGTACAACCTACATTTTTCTAGGGATCTCATTTATGTTTGCACGTAGACTGAACATTATTTATATTTACCGTATCTCACAAAAGTGACTTTTGTGAGATACTGTATATATGAACTTTTTGCACAAATATGTAATAATTTGTGGCATGATTGCACATGTGTATTGTGAAAAGGACAGGACTAAATACCTTTATTAATATAATTTTAGAAGGTATTCTCCTTTTGTAACAGCAGCAGTCCTATAAATACATTGTTTTATGTGAATTTTTAAATTTTGTAGATTTTTTTTTTTATATATATTTTTTATTTGTTATTTTTTCACATCTTTTCACTTTTTAAGATACATTTTGGGATTTATATGAATTATATTTAATTACTGTCAGTACTGATTTTGATATTCACTTTACTACCATAAACTGCTGTTGCAGAGTTGTGTTTACATTTGGCAACTGTTAAGCCTCATACACACGATAGGACTTTGTACAAAGTTTCCCTTGGATTTTTGTACAAAGGGCGTCGGCCCTGAACTTGTATTGCATACACACAGCAGGACTTTTTCAGCCAACTTTCACCAAATCACGTGGTTTTTCCGCACGTTACCGCCATCTTTGGTCAACTTTTGTATTGTTGTCTGATCTTTTGCATTGGTTCTGAGCATGCCTGTTTGTACTTTGTATAAAAGTCCTATGGTTTTCTGTACACACGATCAGACTTTGCTCCATTGGACTTTTGTTGCCAGAAAATGTGTCCGTTCGCACAGCCAACAAAAGTCTGATGAAAACCAAAAAAGTTTGTCCGATGGAGTGTACACACGGTCGGCTTTTGCTTCAAAACAGCTAATTTGCATGTTTGTTGTCAAAAAGTCTGATCGTGTGTATGGGCCTTAATCATCATCCTAGCTTCACTACCTAGAGCAGTGATGGTGAACCTTGGTACACTACATGTTTTGGAGCTACATTTCCCATTATGCTCAAGTACATGGCAGAGTGCATGAGCATCGTGGCAAATGTAGTTCCAAAACATCTGGGATGCCAAGGTTCGCCATCACTGACCTAGAGAGTAACAAGCATACAGGACAAGAGTTCAGACATGGTCCAATGCTTGTTCTAAGTCAGTGACTCCTTAGATCACCCTTTTTACCCCAGAGGAAAGAGTGAAATCATTTTCAGGTCTCCAGGAACACCTGCTAAAATGTATTTATTGGAGGTGTTTAGAAAAATTCCCCTTACATTTGTTGTCCGTGGTTAGAATGCCACCCTTACAGACAGCAATAAAGATAATTGCTGTCATGCCACTGGCTCTGCTAAATGGCGTTGATCCTGGAACTATATAGGTACCATAAGGTCAGAGGTCAAACAGACACAACTTAAACAACCAACAGTAACCTCTGGATGAACCCTAGGGTTCCACAGAATTCTTGTTGAGAATGACTGCCCTAGAAGTTAAAATCTGAATGTCAGCTCCAGAGCCCACAACTTTAAAAAAGACAGTAAATGCAGCTCTCATATATCCTTGTGTTGTTTTTTACTTGTCTGAATTGTATTTTACGTAGAAACAATAGTTTCATACAAATAAAAGGCAGAGTCTAAAGCCTCATACACACGATCTGCCTTTGTACAAACTTTCCTGTGGATATTTGTACAAAGGGCATCGGCCGCAAACTTATATTGCATACACATGGCAGGACTTTCTCAGCCAACTTTCACCAAATCACGTGGGTTTTCTGCTCTTTACGCCTCATACACACGAAAGGACTTTGTACAAACTTTCCCTTGGATTTTTGTACAAAGGGCATCGGCCCTGAACTTGTATTGCATACACACAGCAGGACTTTTTCAGCCAACTTTCACCAAATCATGTGGTTTTTCTGCTCTTTACCACCACCTTTGGTCAACTTCTGTATTGTTGTCTGATCTTTTGCATTGGTTCTGAGCAGGCGTGTTTGTATTCTGTACAAAAGTCCTATGGTTTTCTGTACACACGATCAGACTTTGCTCCATCAGACTTTTGTTGCCAGAAAGTTTGTCCGTTCGCACAGCCAACAAAAGTCAGATGAAAAACGAAAAAGTTCGTCCAATGGATCATACACACGGTTGGATGTTGCCTTAAAACAGCTAATTTGCATGTTTGTTGTCAAAAAGTCTGATCGTGTGTATGGGCCTTACGATCACAGTTATGAAATACCAACCAAAAGATGGAGAGGTCTGATGTCTCAGTAATCAGATCTTCCACAGAGTCCAGCATCCATGTGTGAAACATGATCAGATTCATAATTTTCCCCAGATCTGTATTGTCTCGAAGAGATAGCGGGGCTTTAGCTACACTGGTATATGCCTAGAAACAAAACAGAATAAACTAGAAGTAATATAAGTAGTAATAATAAGAAGTAAATAAACACATAGTAAAATAAATATTGTTATAAGTGTTATAAGAACAAACAAATCAAACATAATTTTCTTGCATGATCATGATATATGATTTTTGCTTAATCTAAACAGTAACCAGATTCACATGTGATTTTTACCAGGGGATGTCATAGATTTATTGGGGATTATTCTGCTAATTATGTAATCATAATGTTATGTTAACATGCATTTTTGGGACAGTCATTTGGAAAAGCTCAAGTTTTGTTTGGGGACATTTTAAATAATGTTCTAGGTTAGAGTTGTGTTTGTGATTAATAAAGATTAGACATATTTTTATTATTTTTACTATATTTTATTATTGGTAGGATTTTAATTACTAGCAATGTTTAGGAGCTTTGGCTATCTTTCTAGGAGCTATTTGGTTTCTTTCTTGGGAATGAGGGATGTGTGTAGGTGCCCACTAAGGATGGGCTTTATGTTCGAGTCGAACATGAGTTCGACTCGAACATTGGCTGTTCGCCAGTTCACCGAACAGCGAATAATTTTGGGTGTTTGCGGCAAATTCAAAAGCCGCGGAACACCCTTTAAAAGTCTATGGGAGAAATCAAAAGTGCTAATTTTAAAGGCTTATATGCATGGTATTGTCATAAAAAGTGTTTGGGGACTTGGGTCCTACCCCAGGGGACATGTATCAATGCAAAACAAGTTTTAAAAATGGCTGTTTTTCCAGGAGCAGTGATTTTAATAATGCTTAAAGTGAAACAATAAAAGTGTAATATTCCTTTAAATTTTGTACCTGGGGGTGTCTATAGACGAGTGACCCCAACCCCCTGTGACAACATGGGGAAAGCCATAGAGAAGTCCTCATGCATCAGAGGGGGACAGGGTCACCAGGTGGCCCCGTCCTCCGTTATATAACAAGTGTCAGAAGAACAAAATCGTCACACGGCAGAAGACTCCCACTGAGGCGGATCGTGCGGACGGAGCAGAGAAGAAGCCAGAGCAAGATGTGAGACAAGAAGAGCAGAGAAAGAAGAAGATGAAGAAGAAGATGGAGAAGAAGATGAACACCGAAGGAAGACCAGAAGTAAGAAGATGGAAGAAGAAGCGGAAAGAAGAAGAAATTAATAAAGGACTTATCACAAAAAATGTCTCTTGTGTTTTTTAACCCTTTTGACACTTTTTTTGTGAAATGGTAGGGGTACATTTGTACCCCATTACCAATTCACACGGGGGGGGCAGAATCTGGGGGTCCCCTTGTTAAAGGGGACTTCTAGATTCTGATAAGCCCCCTGCCCGCAGACCCCCACAACCACCGGGCAAGGGTTGTGGGATTGGGGCCCTTCTCCCCATCAACATGGGGACAAGGTGCTTTTGGGTGGGCCGCTACCCCAAAGCACCTTCCCAATGTTGAGGACATGTGGCCTGGTATGGTTCAGGAAGGGGACGCTCGATCGTCCCCCCTCTTTTCCTGTGACCTGCCAGGTTGCGTGCTCAGATAAGGGCCTGGTATGGATTTTTGGGGGGGGCACGCCATTTTTTTTTTTTGGGTGCGGGGTTCCCCTTAAAATCCATACCAGACCTGAAGGGTCTGGTATGGATTTTGAGGGGGACCAACACGCCATTTTTTTTTTACATTTTGGTGCTGTGTTCCCTTAATATCCATACCAGACCTGAAGGGCCTGGTATGGAATTTTGGGGAACCCCTACACATTTGTTGTTTCCCTGTGGGAAAATTCCATGCCGTTTTTATCAATGAACTGTTATGTGTATTGTCGGTCTGACAATTAATTATAGCCACCAGTAGTTTTAAATGACTTTTTTCCTTTAGAAATGTAATTTTGCTGTCAGACTGTTCTAAACACGGGTCTACTATAGACAACCCCAGGTACGAAATTTAAAGGAATATTACACTTTTATTGTTTCACTTTAAGCATTATTAAAATCACTGCTCCCGGAAAAACTGCCTTTTTAAAACTTTTTTTGCATTGATACATGTCCCCTGGGGCAGGACCCAGGTCCCCAAACACTTTTTTATGACAATACCATGCATATAAGCCTTTACAATGTAGCACTTTTGATTATTCATTATTCATGTTCGTGTCCCATAGACTTTAACTTTAATGGTGTTCGCGCGTTCGAACAAATTTTTTGCCTGTTTGCATGTTCTGGATGCGAACTGAACAGTGGGGTGTTCGGCTCATCCTTAGGGCCCACATTGTATTCAGGCTGCAAATTTACTAAACTCTCATAAGGAACATAAATCATGATACATTGTACCAACAACCCATTGTACTGCAGTAGTGTATTTAGGTTGTGCTGCCCTAGGCCTGACTAAATTCATGTACCCCCTAATTTAAATATGACCCACCCCTTCCTGTCAAGGCCACACCCCTTGCTGTTTAAGACCTGCCCTGAAATTTTCGATTGGGGACAGTTCTGAGGGCCTGGGTGGGGGGCAATGGATTCCCTTAATTTGCATAGATTTCCTCTCACTTCCTGTTTGGCTATGGGGCAGGAAGTGAAGGGAAATTTCTGCAATGGGACAGGGGCTATAACCCTCCCTTACTCTATCCAAAATGAAAAAAGCAGTGTGGCCGCTTTGGCGCTACACTAACAGTGTAGCGCAAGCTGGCAGGGACTCTTTCCGTGCTGTCACCCTGAAAAGTGCTGCCCTAGGCCTGGGCCTTGTTGGCCTAGGCCAGGATACAGCGTTGAGCTACTGCAAGCACCGCACACACAGGTAGCATGAGAGGGACACACAGCAAAAGCCACGTCTCTTCTCTTTCTCAACAGCGGTGATTGACAGTGGATTTTTTCTGTGTGTCCCTCTTGAGTTGCCTTTATGTTCAGTGCTAACAGTGGCTGCACACAGATCTATAGTATGGAGCTGGAGCGCACATGTACAGGAGAATATAATGGTACTCCATTGGTCCTGGGGCTTGGTGGGCAGACATAAAATGTGAAGTGTGTCAGCACAGCCAGGGACAGCTTAAAAAGTAAACTCAGAGGAGGAAATTTATTGGAAAAAAAAAGATATTGTATGTAAATAATGTTCTTTGCATCTGTTTTGCGAAAAAAAAAAAAAAGACTTTTGTGTCATTTTAACCGGTTCCCGACCAGCGCACGCCGATGTACGTCGGCAGAATGGCACGGGCAGGCATATTGGTATACAGGTATGTCCAATCTTCAATGCTGCCCTGCCAACGGGAGCGCGCCGCCGGCGGCGCGCTCGCTTACCGGTCGGGACCCCCCGTGAGTCCGGTCGCGGGTCCCGCGGACTCGACCGCCGCGGGCATACCCACAATCATCTCACGGGACGGCTGAATGGAGAAATGCCGTTGTAAACAGCATTTCTCCATTCTGCCTAGCAACTAGTGATGCTGATCTCTGCTCCATGTGATTGGAGCAGAGATCAGTGTTCACTAAATGAAAGCCCAACCCCCCACAGTTAGTAACACACCCCTAGGAACACTTAAGCCCTACACTGCCAACCACTGGTTAACCCCTTCACTGCCAGTGTCATTTAAACAGGAATCACTGCATTTATATAGCAGTGATTGCTGTATAACTGACAATGGACCCAAAAATGTGTCAAAAATGTCCGATGTGTCCGCCATAATGTCGCAGTCACAATAAAAATCCCCGATCGCTGCCATTACTAGTAAAAAAAAAAAAATTATTAATAAAAATGCCATAAAACTATCCCTATTTTGTAAAAGCTATAACTTTTGCGCAAACCAATCAATAATCGCTTATTGCGTTTTTTTAACCAAAAATATGTAGAAGAATACGTATCGGCCTAAACTGAGGGAAAAAAACGTTTTTTTATATATATTTTTGGGGGATATTTATTATAACAAAAAGTTAAAAATAATGTGTTTTTTTTCAAAATTGTCGCTCTATTTTTGTTTATAGCGCAAAAAATAAAAACCACGGGGGGGGGGGGGATCAAATACCACCAAAAGAAAGCTCTATTTGTGGGGAAAAAAAGGACATCAATTTTGTTTGGGAGCCACGTTGCACAACCGCGCAATTGTCAGTTAAAGCGACGCAGTGCCGAAACGCAAAAAGTGGTCTGGTCTTTGACCAGCAAAATGGTCCGGTCTGTAAGTGGTTAAAGGCCATTTTGTATTACGTAGCCCAATAATTCTGCATAGACCTCAATGTATGGAAAGATAGGCCATGCAATGTTTGCAATGCAGTGCACTGCAACACAGAGTATTTCAATCTGTGCATTGTGGTAGACTGTTGTGTAGGAATGTTACTGTGCACTGTAGATGTGTGGGTGTTAGTGACAATGATTGGCTTTCACAAAAAACTGGAAACTGATTGGCTACCATGCATAGCTGCACCAGATTTTGCACTCTCCAATTTTAGTAAATCAACCCCACTGTACGTTGACAAGCATTACTGTAATGTGTGTTATAATGCACATTCTGATTTAAACGATACCTTTAAGCATTTTCAAAATATAGGCTTACTTTAGAAACATCACAGCAGTTTAGGTATGATCAGCATAGAGGTACACGCACCCTGCCAAATGCATGGAAAAAACTCTTTGCATCCATGATTATAGACTTTAGAAGGACAGCAGGTTGGCTTTTCTACATTGCATGCCAAAATCCCTCTTATCATGTATATGTGCAGGCATCTGACTGAAAAACAGCAGCTGTTAGACTGCTAATGCTTGCTCGGTAATGGCAACTGAATAGATCAAATGTGTGCTCCAGATGTGGCATGTGGTGGTCCTGTCTTTTATCCCTAAGAAATGGCATTGTTCGGCTGGGATTTACTAATGTATGCCTTAATTTATTTGTTTCCATTACAAACACTCAGTATGCTTCCTGTTTTATTGAAAGCCATGGTGATTATTGCCAAACATTGCAGTGGAGCTGTTTAATTTCAATAGTGCACATTGTTTATTTATATTTCCTTCTAACAGCAGGCTATGAAAGTCAATGAACAAAGTTACCAGTTGCTAAAAAAATGCAATTTGCTTTTACTGACATCTAGTGTTGCAACAAATTATTTCAGCCAAACGGTTGCACACCTTGCTTTCACAATGTAGTAGCTTGGTATTTATTAGTTAACTAGAGTTGCTTGTCAATCATAGATAATATCAGGAAAGTGAAAATATCAGTGATACTTTTTGTTGGCAAACAGAGTATATTTTGCTGTGCAAGCGCTCAGGAGTATTCAGTTTTCCTAATCATGCATTGCATTATATGTATCACCTATATTTTCACTTTCCTCATTTTTTAATTTGTAGCACTACCCCCAGAAAAACTGCTGGTAACTGGTTCCCCTTTTCCTGCACAGAAAGGCAACATGTATTTTCCATGGCAAGCTTGACTGAAACAATGCACAGGGACAACTTCCTTCCTATGTACAGAATTCTAGACTGTACTTAGTGATCAAAAGCAAACGTCCCCTGAGGATTATAAGCTCTCAGTCCCCTCTGGAAAATAGCACAGTATGTTGTAAGCTGCATATAGGAGTATCTACTCTACTCTATAGAACTGTTCCCAGCTCTACTGCCTGCAGCAACTACGGTATCAGCCCTCCTGGTTGCTTGTTGAGCAGCCCACTTGGCTGCCCTGAAGATCTCACAGGGCAAGGGATAGGAAGGGTTAAGCACAGCGCTATCCTTCTGAAAGCTTGCTACATGTGGGTGTCTCTCCCCTTCTGAATCCCTGGGTGTGTTGATGTACTCACTCTGTCCTATTTGCTCCCTGCTGCTCCTTAGGCAAGATTCCTCCTCAAACCGAGATGCTGATAGGATCTTCCCAAGTCAGCTGGAGCCCAGCCTGGAGGCAGAGCCCCCCAGACCTAGAAGTCCTTTCCTAGGCAACCGACAGCCTCCTCAGCACTCCATCCTCCACTTGACACCCCTGCTGGCATGGCTCTACCATATTTAAAGGCTGACTCAATTACTCTGCCAGGATATTCTGCCTGGGAATTGGCCAAGTTCCCTCAAGTATGCAGATCAGGCCCACCTGGACTCCAAACTTCTAGATCCAAGGGAAGGTACCAGAGACCCGCCTTCGTGAAGCCACCCAGTCTGACCTGCAGTAACACTGACCCAATTTGCCTGCACTAGCACTAGTAACACACTAAAAGGTGAAACATTGTAAAAGACTCTAAACAGCTTGCTTGCATTAAAGTCTAAGTTCACCTTTGTTCACATTTTGTACTTCTTTTGCACAAATAAAACAGCTTTCCATTTATTCTACACACACTTACCTCCCTGTCTTCATGTTTAAAAACACTGCTCCATTACTTCTGCCTTACTTCCTGTACAGACTTTAGGTCATGACACAGAGTTGACCAGCTGACCTCATTAGCACACACCCTGCATTATCTACCCTCAACTAGTTAACTCCTTCCTTTGTCATGACCTAAAGTCTGACCAGGAAGTAAAGCAGAAGTAATCAAGCAGTGTTTTTAAACAGCCATGAAGACAGTGAGGTAAGCATGTGTAGAATAAATGGAAAGTTGTTTTATTTGTGCAAAAGAAGTACATTAATGCTAATTTGGTACATAGGGGATTTGGAATTTAGAAAAAAAAGGAGAACTTAGCCTTTAAGGTTATCAGTATCAGTATTTGATAGGGTGCATTGGACAAATGGTTGATACTGTATTATATGCACACAATTTTCTTACCTGGAGCCGAAACCAGTCAAGTCTTAAGGCTCTAAAATCAAATGTTTCTTTGTTGTCAACTGCAATGGGCAATATAAACATATATGAAATTAGAAAATCATGTTGCTCTAAAATTACTTTGAGGAATGTCTATGCAGTTTTCTGCTACGTTGTGAATGTAAGCCTTAAATCAAGCCTATGCTTTATCTATGCCCAGAGAAGGAACAGGGTTTCTTTAATCCAGCAGCACCCCCTCCCCCACCCTGCTGCTTTATTCAGCCATTGGGAGTGAAGAAAATACATAGTTCTCCCAGGTATGGAGGGGCAGTTGGCTAACATGTAGCAGCTCGGGTGCTTGGTGATTGGCCCAACGCTGTCACTATTACTGTCTCCCCATACCCATGTGTAAGCCCTTTCTACAATGACTAGGCACAAAGGAGTGAGTGAGCAGCTGAAGGAATGGGGAGTATGTGCTGCTGGAGAGGGGTTATTAAAGAAAATCAGTTTCATTGCCCTGCATGGGCAAAACACAGGTTTACTTTATAAAAAACAAACAAAAAACAAAAAACTGTGGTCTAAACAACATTTTCTAAGCCCTTGTACACACGGTCGGAGATTCCGACAACCAAATCCGTCGGAGTAATTCCGACGGATTAATTCCGGAAGAGGTCCGGAAGTGATGTTGCATACACACGGTCGGACTAAGTTGTCAGAAATCCGATTGTACATAACGTGATAACGTTATTTCGTTACGACGGGACTACGTTCAGGCTAGTAGCCAATAGCTTTGGCCTAGGAACTTGATCAGAGCATGAGTGGCACTTTGTCTGTCGGAGTAGGCTACACATGATCGAAGTATGTCCGATAGGAGCATTTTGACGGAAAATTTTACCGGCAAGTTGGAAAACTTGGTTCGTCGGATTTTCCGACGGAAACAGTCCGATGGAAACCGCACACAGTCTGAATATCAGACAAAACGGTCTGATAGGAAACATTCCGATGGAATCTCCAACCGTGTGTACAACGGCTAAGACTTCTAATAACCTCCTGGGTTTAAAATAAGGTATGAAATGAAAATTCAGATTTCATGACTGTGGCACTAAAATTGTAGCTCATCTTTCCTTATTTTCCTTTATTGGAAAGGACTTAAACCCAACTTCAAAATCTTACTTGTGATCTTTGAGGATAATTTCCACCACAGTACATGCAGCTATTTAGGTCTGTGCTTGTTGAGAATATATTTAAATGCTTCATTGCCCATACTCTTGGCACAAGTGCATTTTACTGTAATGTTTTACCTTCCTGTTTGACGTATTGACTATGTGTTCTTGCACAAAATACATTTGCATTTGTCAGTGATTTGACAGTGATTCTAACTGATATTTGTGTGTGTGATCTTTTCTCTCCTTGAAGCAGTAAGTTGCAGAGAGATTTTATAACAAGATACAATTGAACATCTTTTGATAGGAAAACAATAAAAATCATTTGGCTGGTTCTTGGGAGAAGTAATGTAAATAATAATATGCCTTGATGGGTGGATGTCAGTCTGGACAGTGTTTAGCTGTTTGCTTGGGGTTCCCCTTTATAGCAATAGTTCACAAACAATGCAAAACATTTTTTAAAGTGATTGTAAACCCTTACAGACCACTTTTTACTACAGGTAAGCCTATAATAAGGCTAATGCCACTTACACACGACCAGACTTTTCGACAGACTAGGTCCGACGGTCTTCTCGACTGACTTTTCTGTGGAGTTCCGACAGACTTCCGAACGAACGGACTTGGCCACACACAAACGGACTAAGTCCGTTCAAAAGTCTGTTCGTTTTGAACGTGATGACGTAAGACGGGACTAAAAAAGAAAGTTCAATAGCCAGTAGCCAATAGCTTCCCTTGCGTCGTATTTGGTCCGTCGGACCAGCATACAGACGAGCGGTTTTCCCAATAGGAATTGAGTCAGTCGGACAGATTTGAAACATGTTCTATTTCTAGGTCCATTGGATTTTTACAACGAAAAACAATCAGATTAATCTACACATGATCGGATTGTCCGACGGACTGATCCCGTCGGACCTAGTCTGCCGGAAAGTCCAGTCGTGTGTACGCGGCATTACCTGTAGCTACCCCAGATATCTCCTAAACCTTTTAGGAGATATCCCCTGTATCAGCAAGTGCCGTCATCGGCACATATGCACTGAAGCAATAGCACGTTCATGCCATTGCTTCAGCTAGTGTGCCGTTACGTCATCGTGGCTCCAGCCAATCACCGCACCGGAGCCCACAATACCCAGAAGTAACTCCGGGAGCGAAGTCGGTGGCCGGAGCAGTGTACGGGGACTGCTACAGGGGCTTCCATCTAAGGTGAGTATTTCTTAATGAGCTATTATGCTATGCATACTTTTTTTTTATTGTCAGTTTACAAATATGATTTTACAAATGATCCGTTACCTTGTTTTACATTCAGTGCAGACAAATGGCTTACAAATGAAGACATAATCACAGATTCCTCTTCTGGGCAAACAGTGAGATTCTAGAAGAGACCCAGAACAATTAAAAGGTTAGGTGGTAGATGACTCTAATCAACATACAAAGCATGTAATTGTTTTTTAGTCTAGGTTCACATCTATGCGGTTGATGTGGTTTGCAGGCGCGTTTTGCGGTGCATCTTGCGTTTTTAAATCCGCATTTTGATGGGTTTTTGCATGCAGTTTTTTTAACTGCATTGTGCGTTTTTTTTTTCTCTTTAAACACACTGTATATAGCTGGTTTCTAAGGAGCAGGCCTGGAAGCCGGCCGCCATGTTATTAACAACCGATGAGTCATTATTAACTGATGCATGTTGGGTTAGTGATGTAAAAAGGGGGCTATTTAAGATCTGTCAGGCAGAGGAGTGGGCAGTCTGCAGTAAGCCTTCGTCGAGTGCGGAGCTTTTTTATTTAGTGATTGACGATGGATCTACATTGGGGGACATTGTCTTTTTTATTTTTAACAAAGGAATTGTTCAAAATGTTGTGTTTTTTTTCTTTTTGACACTTTTTTCATGAATGAGTAGGGGTACAATGTACCTCATATTCATTCTCATAGAGGGGAGCCGGGATCTGGGGGCCCCCTTGTTAAGGGGGGCTTCCAGATTCTGATAAGCCCCCCTGCGCGCAGACCCCCACAACCACTGCCCAGGGTTGTGTGGAAGAGGTCCTTGGTGCTTTGGGGCGGGGGGGAAGAGCCCCTTGCCCTAAAGCACCCCCCATGTTAAGGGAATGCGGCCTAGTATGGTTCAGGAGGGGAGTGGGTGCTCGCTCGTCCCTTCCTTCTTGACCTGCCAAGCTGCATGCTCGAATAAGGGTCTGGTATGGATTGGGGCCATGCCCTTTTTTTTTTCATTTTGGCATGAGGTTCTTCTCCAAATCCATACCAGACCAAAAGGGACTGGTATGGATTTGGAGAGATCCCCCACACCATTTTTTTCCCTATTTTTGTTTTTTTCCCAGCAATTCTTTTTTTTTAGATTCAAAAACACCCAATATGGCAGCACTGATTGGCAGGCTCAGGACTTTGGGATGTTTGCACAAAGGAGGTTTTTACAGGTAAATAACATGCAGTAAAATTAATTATGACTTATGGAAAGATTGTTGTCAAAATATATAATCTGTTTACCATTATTAAAGCGGTAGTAAACCCGATAATGTTTTTTTTTTTTTTTACCACCTGCAAAGCAAAAGGCATAATGAGCTAGTATGCAACATTTCTTCCGGGTATCGCGGCTCCGGGGCTATGAGTGGCCGGAGCCGCGATATCGTCAGTCCAGCGCATGCGCGCGGGAGATTTCATCCCGGCCGGTTGGCCACTGCCAGATTTTCAGCCGAGAATCCCCTTGTGCGCATGCACCGCTGCAGTCAGCGGCGCATACCGAGGGGAATATCTCCTAAACCGTACAGGTTTAGGAGATATTTTTTTTACCTACAGGTAAGCCTTATTATAGGCTTTCCTGTAGGTAAAAGTAAAAAAAAAAGAGTATACAACCACTTTAACTGCCTGAGCTCCCACACTTTTTTATGGAGCAGTTTTTCCATTTCAGCTATAGACTATTTATTCAGGGATATTTTTGTTTATTACATACATAACTGAACTACTGCATATATAATTTTTATGCGACAAACAAGGCTTTTTTAATGCAAAAATTATTTTATTTTATGTAATCTAATGTAGGTAAAAAGTGACAGTTTTGTTCTGTGATTTGTTCAATTTATAATGATGCTGCAATTAAGCAATTGTGATTCAATGCATGGATAAATTATTTGCAAATAAATACAGCATTTTTTTTTAAATGTGTGCATTTTTAATATGACCATACAAAAACAAATGACATGAATAAAAAAATGAAAACAAAAATTTTTAGACCAAAAAGGCTTTCTTCTGGCAAAAAGTAATTTTTGTTTTATGTTCTTTCACTAGTTTGCATTGGAAATTAAATCATTTTCTGATTCAAAACATGACAAAAAAAATTGAAAATTATTTATTTCATTTTTTTTAAGTGCGTGTATTTTTGTGTCTCTACAAAAACAAACAATGTGAACAACAACCACATGAAAACCATGGCAGAATTATTTGCAAGTGAAATACAGATAATTAGTAATTTATTATGTCTGCAACTGATATCTTATTATGTCTTATGTCTGCAAATGAGAATATTGCATAATTGAATGTTGCCTAGGTGAATGTCTTGCAAATGTTGTAAACGCATTGGAGTTTGTTTTAATTATTATTTCTAGTCAAATATGTGGGTGAATATTTGGTCATGTAAGTTAGCAGAATGTTCTTTAATTCTGTTTCCAACATTGGCTTTTCATGGTGCTGAAACTATGCATATGCAGCCCATTGCAGGGATGCATTCCAATGGGATTTTAAGTGCCCAGCATTCTTGGGAGGCAGCAGTGACTCATGGCATCATCCCTTTTCTGTAGGAAACAAAGGACACCATGAACCAAGTTTATTTTTTAAGTGTTTTTCTCAAGTTATTTGTGTTTGGGAAGGGAAGAGGGGGATGGTTTAAAGCAGATTTCTGATATAATGGAAGGTCAATTTAATCGTTAATATATCCTTTTCCTTAATGGTTTACATACCTGGATGATGTCACTGAGGATCAAGGCATCAAACTTAGCTAAATACTGGAGATGATATTTCTGGATGATGGGCACATGTTTTTTTACTAACATCCGGATCTCCTCCATAGAAAACATCAGTTCAGCTATATGGCTAGTATAAATAATGCAAAGAAAATAAAAATGGGCAATAAAAAGCATAACAGACAGAGTATACATATTGTCAGTATAACCTGCACTTATATTCTGTTTACATGAAACCATTTTACGGAACCAACAGAAAAGGTACCAGCTTATTTTTCAATTATGAAATTGTCTTTGTTTTTACCCCGTTGTTTGTTTCATGCTGAAAAACACCAAAAGTATTCACAATCGATCCTTCATGTACAAGAGATTTTGTATTATAGGCACTTTCCTTTACCTATACACATCAGTGTGAATGAAATCAACTCAGACCCGGCTCCGATCAACTCAGGAGGCTTAAAGTGGACCTATACTTTATATTTTAGTGCAGCTTTGCTGTGTTATAGGGAACATCGAGTTGAGTTAAGTGATGCTAAGCAGTGCTCTGAAATATCTACCTTTTTTCTTGAATTCCTCCTGATAAAACATCTGTGACCTTCCTAACATCTGACTGTAAAGTAAATGAAAAAAGGTCCAAAACCCTGAAAGGTCAACATTCATTCTGCGGATCTTTGCTTTCGCCACCTCTTTTGCTTCTTTATGATCAACAGATCAACAGTCATCATGCAAGTTTGTCTGTCATGAGTAAACAAAGCACTGCTCCTGTACCAAGATGGCCACCTCCTCACAGACACACAAGACACAGAAAGTCAGTTCTACCAAAAAAAGAAAATCAACTGTACGAAGCCTGCAGGCAACACCGTTAACTATCCTGTTATCTCCACTTGACTTTTATAGCCATAATTTCCACATTACATGTTTTTTTAAAGCAACTACTTGAGCAATTCAAAGGCAAGTCAGGAGCACCATAAAGTATTCTGAATGTGACTTACTTTTGAGTCTAAAGTCTGTGTACATGAGCCCTTACAGTGCTCAGTATACATTCATCTGAAATTTATGAACCCCCTCTATCCCACTACACATTCAGCTGTAGGAAAATTGTACTGTAGTTGAAAGCAGGGTACAACTGTTACAGTCGTATTGTTCTTACGCATCTATGTAGTCTTCTGGAGTCTTCGTTTTGGTAACATTCTCAGCATGTCGTACCAGCCAGTTAATCTCATCCCGGCACAAGGATAAAGCCATAAAAGCAAACAGAGCCTGAAACAAATCGAGTCATAAATTCAGTATACTTAAATGCAAATATAATGTACCTCATGAGTTTAAAACATGAGGTATTTACCCTATCCTCAGCACTCACGGCCAAAACATGGTGAGTTTTCTTTCAGAAAAGGATAAATCACTACTTTGAAAATAAATAGCCATATTTTCATGTACTATTAAAAGTACATGCAGAAAGATGCACTGTGGTTAAAGCCAGAGAACAGTTCTAAAAACCACTGTTCTGGAACATCTTACCTTTGGACCCAGCAGTCCTGGCTCATCTGACAAAATGGTCTCCAATTCCTTCACTGCTGACCTGAGGTATGCACGTCTGGCACGATGAAACTGGCCACTGTAGGGATAAAATGAAATATTATCTAAGTCAACTAAGTATTGGTCAAACCGTAGGGGTGCATAAGTAAAACATTAATTTGCACATTAGTTAGAAAATGTTTTACAGCAGATTTGGCACTTACACAGTGAGCAACCTTTTTTTTTAATACCCTTGGCCTAACAGCAACCTCCCACCTTCCCAATTCTAAGCATATGACTTTGTGTATGCCTGTCCTCGTCCAAGTGAAGACCATGCATCCCACACCAGGTCACCTGTTGATCTGAAGTATGTACAATGAGGTTACCTTGTATGGTAAGGGCAAGGGGGAATTAGGCTTAGACTTTTTAAAAATATAGCTATCATTTTAAATCTATTTTTATAAGGAATCTGATTGATCTTTAACCTAGGCCCACTTATATCCCAACAAAATGTAAAGCTTTTGAGATTATTAAATCAGGTAAATATCATCTTGGAAAATGCACACACCCATAAAAAGCAATTAGTAATCATCCTTCTGTTTGATCTAAAACAAAGGAATGTAAATTCTGATTATTCCTCATGGGTTTCCACACCTTCCACTATTTTCCTTGTGTAAAAAACACTAAGTTTTATATAATAAGTATACAGTATAATAAGAAATAATGCACAATTAATAGCAATTGCTCTGGCTTACATGTTTGTCCTTTTAATCTAATCAGTTGAAGTGTATTTTTGGATCGAGTATAGAAAGGTGAAAACTCCTTTCAAGTTATTTTGTCAGGGCTTAGGCCTCATTCACACTAGGCAGCGCCTCACAACGGAGTCTGCCAGCTCAGCAGGAGATTTCTCCATTGATCTCCACTAAGCCAGCGGATTACAGGTCCATCTCTGCTCACTGAGGGGCCTGCCAGAGCGCCACTGATTCCTATGAAGGGATCGGACAAAAATGGACAGCATGTCCGTTTTCATAAGATCTCAACTGATCTGCCCAGATGGATGGCGAACATATTGCCATACATCTGATTTTAGTGGATCGGATGGCAGATGGGTATCAGCAGACATATCTCCGCTGACATCCATCCCCCCATAGGAGTCAATAGATGGCCCACTCGGATCCGCCTGAAAAACGGACAGGCAAATTCGAGAGGGCTTACTGTGTGAAAAGGGCCTTAATTGAACAAGCTGAAGTTAGAAGCTGATTGGCTAATATGCACAGCTGCACCTGCACTTTCCAGTTTTTGTAAATTGATGTCTATGCATCCTAATAACCCTTTTCATAGGGACATAAAGAGAAGAAAATTCAACATTTTGGGTTGTCACCAGAACAGAGGACACTTGTTGCTATGAGTTTCCTAAGAACATAGGTGGATGTATAAAAGATGTTTCAAATTTAAGTTAGGTGACAAATAAGAAATACTGACCTGTGGCTCATAAAATGTTCTTTGCATTCTTTCACGTCAGCCACACGTTTTCCATACCTAGAGTAAAGAAATATTTAATGAAGGGTTCAAAATGCAAAGGTTTGCTATTACATTGAAAAGCAAGTGTTGTATGTAATATAGTACAAATAGATATTATAACTGATTAGTAAATTTATCAGTCTACATGAATCAATTCTTGGCATGCCACAATATACAACATTGGTAAAAAATAAACATTTTTGAATTACAAAGCAGTGCTTGTGCTCTGGTCAAGAAACTATGACTAGGTCTGAGAGGAGTATCTTGGGTAAATAATGGTTGCTACAAGCAGGGGTAAGGCAATTTCCAATCCATTGCTATTTATTGCCATGCCATAGTGGGAGGCAGCTGCATGTGGCTGATATATGTGAGCCATCACATGTACTGTATACACAGCCAAAGGATAAAGACTTCTATACAGGGATTGGGATTTACTTGACTGTGTAATCTCTGGGTCAGCATCCTAGTCCAAGAAGGAGATGTTGATCCTGGATGATGCCTTAGCAGAGATGGCACTACTCTTTTGAGGAGAAAAAATGTATTTGTCAGAGAGAGTCTTTTTTAACAGACAATAAACACATGCAAGTGGTATACTCTACCTAGCATGCATGTACAGTATATAAAATATATCTTTGACACATGGTCCAGTTTAGAATATTTTTAAATGACACTTTAATTAAAGTTACCTACCATTTCAAGTGTAATACCATGCACAAAGCATACAGCAAAGAAGATATTTATGCATATAAGAACCATTGGTGATAGGTTGTCATAATCTGATCAATTGTTTTAGCACTTAAAAATGGTCGGATTTGCCAGATAAATTTCATACTGTATGGGTGTCATTAAAGTGTATCTCCAGTCAAATGTAAATTTTTCTATTTAAATAGGGTATTGCTCTGTGTGTACATTTATTATGACTTCCTCCCTTTACTTATAGTTTTATCTGTTGATCCTGACAGTTTTTTTCAATACATGCTATATACTGCGGAGGGCAAACAACACTGCAAAACCGTTGCTGAGTTTTTTTGGCTGAGTGCTGCACTATTGAGTTTATTGTGTTATGAGATTGGTCATCCTTTTGTGCTAGCAGCACTTAACTCCTCACATATATAGTACTACATAAAAGATGGGGCATCCCCTACCATGACATATAGTATCTGCCCATAGTTTTGTTTCTGAGATGTACAACCAGGGCTTTATGCAAGGTGCTTAAAGCACAGTGCATGTTTTACATAGTTCTGCTATATGTCACCTTATTTAACAAATTTTTGTATGGAAAGGACAGGGGGGGGGGGGATGTCAGGAAGAGTCTGATCATTGGAGGAGAGCAGGCTGAGCTTTCACAATACAGTAGGTAGAGAACTGATCACAGTGTTTTCATCTCAAAGCAAAATAAAAAAAATATATGCAGTACACTCCTGCAATACATACACCACTGTGTCCATCATATGATGATCTCCCAGAACAAGAGCAGTCCTGCCCAAGTGTCATTGTACAATTGGCTGGGGGGGGAGACCAGTTAACCGCTTGCCGACCAGCCGTGCAGTTGTACAGTGGTAGCATGGCTCGGCTGCACGAATCGCTGTCATGTTACGTCAGTAACATATTCGGCCACTAGGGGGTGCGTGCGAGTGCCCGGCGGTCGTGATTACCACCAGGCTCCCGCGATCACTCAGCGGCACACCGATAGCCGGGATTTGTGTGTGTAAACACACAGTTTCTGGTTCTCTGAGAGGAGAACAGACAGATTGTCTGTAGATACAGAGTATGAACAGCGATCTGTCATCTCCCCTGCACAGTCCCCTCCCCCCTTCAGTTAGAACACACAATAGGGAACACATTATCCCCTTGATCGCCCCCTAGTGTTAACCCCTTCACTGCCAGTGACATTTGTACAGTAATCAAGGTATTTTCATAGCACTGATCGCTGTATTAATGCCAATGGTCTCAAAAATGTGTCAATATTTTCCGGCGTGTCCACCATAATGTTGCAGTCCAGATAAAAATCGCAGATCACTGCCATTACTAGTAAAAAAAAAAAAATTTATAATAAAAATGCCATAAAATGATCCCCTATTTTGTAGATGCTATAACTTTTGCCCAAACCAATCAATATACACTTATTGCGATTTTTTTTTTTACCAAAAATATGTAGAAGAATACATATCGGCCTAAACTGAGTAAAACAAATATGTTTTTTATATATTTTTGGGGGATATTTATTATAGCAAAATGTAAAAAATACTGCATTTTTTTAAAACTGTCACTCTTTTTTTGTTTTTAGCGCAAAAAATAAAAACTGAAAAGGCGATCAAATACCACCAAAAGAAAGCTCTGTTTGGGTGCAACGTCGTACGACCGTGCAATTGTCAGTTGAAGCGATGCAGTGCAGAATCGCAAAAAGTGCTCTGATCAGGAAGGGTGTAAAATCTTCCAGGGCTGAAGCAGTTAAAGACACTGCAAGTATAGAAAAATACCTGTTCACCTGCGAGAAAAACACTCAGATCTTAAGCCCTGTTGTGAGCTGACAACACGCAGCCTCTTTGTAGAATGAGTGGTGTCAGCCCTGCCCACTTATCTTTTTTGCTAAACTACTTGACTACACCGACTCTGAGATGTTTACAACATAAAGGCTACTCATTCTGTGGTCCCAAATAAGGACTAGGAGGGCTTTTTGATATAACATAGGAAGCGCTCAAATTACACAGGACAATCCCGAATTTCTGACAAGGTTAACAGATTGTTTTGCACTTATTAAAGTCATTTAACAAATTGCTTCCCCTGCTGTATTAAACAGACCAAAAGGAAGCAAACAAGAACATTTTTTTAAGGTCTATATATATAATTTAAAAATGTATTTCTCATAGCAAGAATGTGCAGCCTTCCTTTAGCACAATAAAGCTATGTAACCTATTACAGTGCCAAAGTCCCAAGATTCTGAAGCGTTTCGTCTATGGTGAAAGAATACTTCTGAAGTTAATGGAGGCAAGTCATGAGCAGAAACATGCTGTAACACCAGACCGAAATATATACCATAGCTAAGGAAAAAAAATGGAGTTTGGATAGAGAGCAAAAATTTCAACCCCTGTGATGGTCACGGTGCACTTTAACACACCCTTTAAAACTGCCAAAGAAGTCCTCAGTAACACGATGTATTAGCAAGACATCATCCCGGATCAAAGTGATACAGTTCGATCCTTGAAGAGTCTGTTTCCATAGCTCCAGGCAGGACGGTTGAGAGTTCAGGACTGCGTGTGACAGCAGAAATCCAACTAGAAAAATAAATAGTTTTGTGTTACCACACAGTAATGCAGAGCATAATATTATATCTCAGAACAGACCCAACGTGCAGTAATAAATAATGGCTTATATTGCAGTGCAGTTTGTACTTATCATTCCTAGTCAGGGGCGGATCCAGGGGGGGGGGCAACGGGACAATTGCTCCCCCCGAGAAAATATTGCTGACTGTGAGGCTGAGAGTGCCCCGAGAATTCCGAGCCACGGTCGGGATAACTCACAGCCATTCTGAACATTAGGATTTACTGCTCATACGCTGGGGACTGCACTCTCTGCCCCCTGTACCTCCCCCAGCAGTTTTCCAAACTCTCTCCTGTAAGCTGTTGCTTGAGTGGGAGGGAAGGGGATGTGCCTGACCCCTGAGACCGCGCCCGCTGGAAGAGGGAGGTGTGAAGCCGAGCAGAGGGAGCCCAGTGACTGAACTTCCTGGAAAGGTAAGCTCAGCTAGAAGCATATCGTGGATTTGTTTACAGACACCTCTATGATGATTCTGCCGAGTTACTGCAGCTTAGCATAGAGGATCTGTTAGCTGACAAATGGGATTGCATCTTTTCATGTGGCACAGTCAGAAATTGTGCCCTCCTGATCCCCTCATTGTGTGCCCTCCTGATCCCCTCATTGTGTGCCCTCCTGATCCCCTCATTGTGTGCCCTCCTGATCCCTTCAGTATGTGCCCTCCTGATCCCTTCAGTATGTGCCCTCCTGATCCCTTCAGTATGTGCCCTCCTGATCCCTTCAGTGTGTGCCCTCCTGATCCCTTCAGTGTGTGCCCTCCTGATCCCTTCAGTATGTGCCCTCCTGATCCCTTCAGTGTGTGCCCTCCTGATCCCTTCAGTGTGTGCCCTCCTGATCCCTTCAGTGTGTGCCCTCCTGATCCCTTCAGTGTGTGCCCTCCTGATCCCTTCAGTGTGTGCCCCCTGATCCCTTCAGTGTGTGCCCTCCTGATCCCTTCAGTATGTGCCCTCCTGATCCCTTCAGTGCGTGCCCTCCTGATCCCTTCAGTGTGTGCCCTCCTGATCCCTTCAGTGTGTGCCCTCCTGATCCCTTCAGTATGTGCCCTCCTGATCCCCTCAGTGTGTGCCCTCCTGATCCCCTCAGTGTGTGCCCTCCTGATCCCCTCGGTGTGTGCCCTCCTGATCCCCTCGGTGTGTGCCCTCCTGATCCCCTCGGTGTGTGCCCTCCTGATCCCTTCAGTGTGTGCCCTCCTGATCCCCTCGGTGTGTGCCCTCCTGATCCCCTCGGTGTGTGCCCTCCTGTTCCCCTTGGTGTGTGCCCTCCTGATCCCTTCATTGTGTGCCCTCCTGATCTCTTCATTGTGTGCCCTCCTGATCCCTTCAGTGTGTGCCCTCCTGATACCCTCAGTGTGTGCCCTCCTGATCCCCTCAGTGTGTGCCCTCCTGATCCCCTCGGTGTGTGCCCTCCTGATCCCCTCGGTGTGTGCCCTCCTGATCCCCTCGGTGTGTGCCCTCCTGTTCCCCTTGGTGCGTGCCCTCCTGATCCCTTCATTGTGTGCCCTCCTGATCTCTTCATTGTGTGCCCTCCTGATACCCTCAGTGTGTGCCCTCCTGATACGCTTCAGTGTGTGCCCTCCTGATACCCTCAGTGTGTGCCTTCCTGATACCCTTCAGTGTGTGCCCTCCTGATACCCCTTGGTGTGTGCCCTCCTGATCCCCTCAGTGTGTGCCCTCCTGATCCCTTCAGTGTGTGCCCTCCTGATCCCCTTGGTGTGTGCCCTCCTGATCCCTTCAGTGTGTGCTCTCCTTATCCCCTCAGTGTGTGCCCTCCTGATTCCCCCCCCCCCAGTGTGTGCCCTCCTGATTCCTCCCCCCAGGGTATGCCCTACCGATATCCCCCCCCCCAGTGTGTTCCCTCCTGATTTCCCCCCCCAGTGTGTGCCCTCCTGACCCCCCCCCAGTGTGTGCCCTCCTGATTTCCCTCCCCGTGTGTGCACTCCTGACCCCATACTGTGCCATCCTGACCTCCCGCCCTTGTGTGCTCTCCTGACCCCTCCACCCAGTTATGTAAGCAACACCTTCTTTTTGGGCAGTGCCCCTCCCGAGACTGGACTCTGGATCCGCCCCTGTTCCTAGTGGTATCAACATTCACTCCATTACAAACACTCTGTGGAGATTCATCTACTTTTTAGGGATGTTGACTCTTTGGGGTTGATTTACTAAAACTGGAGCACTCAGAATCTGGTTCAGCTGTGCATGGTAGCCAATCAGCTTCCAACTGCAGCTTGTTCAGTTAAGCTTTGACAATAAAACCTGGAAGCTGATTGGTTTCTATGCAGAGCTGCACCAGATTCTTTGCACACCAGTTTTAGTAAATCTCCCACACTGGGATAACTTGAAAATGTTAGTGCTAGCTGAGCTGCTGGACAGCTCACATGGGCCACTTCTGCCACCAACATCCATGCTGCAGGGACTGACCAGCTAGCTAGCAGGAGAGGCTTGGTTTAGGAGATTATATTAACATTTTTAACTGTTGTCTAAAGTTGGAGCTATGCATAATACATTTGCTTATAATAATTTTTTTTAGATAGGTTCACATTAAGGGGAACTCTATTGTATCCTAGTTACATCCAGGGCCAGGCCAAGGAGAGGCAACCACCTTGAACACTTCAGCAGGAGCAGGCGCAAAATGGGCAGGATCTGCAACCTATACTGCTGAGGTAGTCACAGCTCAGTTAACGAAGGTTGGGGGACACTTTGGCCTTATCGCCTTGGGTGCTAAAGACAACCTTATCACAGCAATGGTTATATCCAAAGCTTGTTTACTGCAGGCAAAATTGTTTCCTATATATCCACAGTATATCTGTTAACATTTTACAAGTAAATGAGCCGCCATCTAGATAGGAGAAGGCCTGTGGATGTGGTGTATCTGGATTTTGCAAAAGCATACAGTACAGTTCCCCATAAATGCTTAATCTACAAACTGAGGTCTGTAGGCATAAACCATAGAGTTTTTTTCATGGACAGAGAAATAGTTACAGGGGCTTATCCAAAGGATGGTAATAATAACGTGTACTCAGACTGGTCTGGAGTAGTAAGTGGGGTACCCTAAGGCTCCATCCTGGGACAAATTCTGTTTAATCTATTCATAAATGATAAAGAGATCGGTATAGATAGCTCAATTTCTTTTTGCAGACAACACAAACATAAGCAGGGTAATAACTTCAGATCAGGCTATATAAATGTTGCAGAAGGACCGGAACAAGCCTATTTCTGACACTTGTTGCTTACAAGTTAAAATCAGTATTCTTTGCTAGAAAATGACTTGGAACCCCCAAACATATATATATTTAATATTATTATATTATATTATATTATATATATATATATATATATATATATATATATATATATATATATATATATATATATATAAAACAGGCAATGTCAAGCTGCAGCAAGCAAAGCCAGCAGAATATTAGCTTGTATGAAAAAGGGAATTTACTCCAGAGATAAAACGATTATCCTGCCACTCTATAAATCTCTGGTTTAGCCACATCTGGAGTATTCCTTCCAGTTCTGATCACCAGCCCTGAGGAGGGATGTGGTGAAGCTGGAGAGAGTGCAGAGAAGGGCAACTTAATTGGTAGGCGGTTTGGAGGACCTCAATTATGAGGAAGGACTGCAAGCACAGAATTTGTTCTCCCTGGAGAAGAGATACTTGAGAGGAGATATGCTAGCGGTATACAAATACTTGAATGGTGATCACATCGTAGTAAAAAAACTTTTCAGTCTCAGGGGTTTAAGAGGACATAGGGCCACACAATGAGATTGGAAGAGAAGCAGTTTAACCTTAACCTGCACAGGGGATTTTTCACTGTCAGGGTGATAAGGATGTTGAGCTCCCTTCCACAATTGGTAGTGTCAGCGGGGAGTATTGATATTTCTAAAAGACTATTGGACATGCATCTTAGTGAACACAACATACAGGGATATGGGAAATGATTATCAACACTGACACGTGTACTTACACAGGTTGAACTGGATGGACTATTGTCTTTATTCAACCTTACCTACTATCCTTGGATCTATGTGACATAGTTGGCGGAGGTGCCCTATCAACTCTTTCTTCTGGAAAAGAATTACCACTTTTCTTAAAGTGTAAATTAAGGCATCAGAATCATAATATATAAAATAATACAGCAAAAAAAATGAAATGGGAGAAGCTGTCAATCAACCCCGGTGGGTAGGTATGAGAGTATGAGAGGAGGAGATGTTACTGGAGGGTTTCTCCTTCACTTTGAGCAATGGAGACACCAGAAACTGCCACAACAGTATTATAGTGTCACTACCACAGCCCATAGAAATCACTACTCTAATTTGGAATGAGATTTTCTCTTTCATTTCAAGAATTTGGGCTCCAGATCAGTAATATGAAAGATAAAGCACATTGATTAGAGGAAAGGATTTATACACATGAATAAAAAATGCACTTGACTTCTAGTTTAAAGACGTCCGGGAACATAATTTTATCAAAAAAGGTCAGTACTTTACCTGAGAAACTGCTTATTTCAGTAATTTGACAGCGAGCTTCATATAATTTTGCTTTCCTGACAGTAAACATACATTTCACTGCTGAGTCTCCCACTTCCAGGTTTAGGTTTAACGCAGCTAAGGTTGCTTATCATATTTAAATATTTAACAATGGTATATGTTATAGTGTTGTTACCCTGTAATATGTTACTTGTATTTGTACTTTCTGTACTTTCTGCCTTCCAGATCCACCTCTAGCAGCATAAGGTAAGGGGGGTGTACTGTGATGTAAGGGAGAGCGGGGAACTCTGGACAACTGCATATAATTATTATGAGAATAATACATCCCTATGCCAGTTGAAAAGGAGGGTTGCACACCGCTGGTATCATCCACAAGAAACTTTATTGGAGACTGCTTAGACGCCATGGCAGATACAAATCAGCCTCTTGATGGCAACCATAATGCAGATGCAGCCTATAATGAAATTTTATCCGCCACCCCTGTTCTAATATCACACAGAGGGTGTTTATAAGCTATTATAAATGGCTGAAACCCAAACTTTAGAATCTTGGTTGTGATTTTTTGATTTTCGATCATGCATTCATTTACAATACAAGCAGCTAGAAAAATTACGGATAACTTTTTTTCAAGTTCTTTTACTGTTTGTTAAGATTCTGTAAATACTTTCATATCTATAGTCTAGTCACAGGTATAAGTCAATTTATTCCCACTGAGTTTAAAGTGGAGCTCCAGGCTCCCACCAAAAAAATAAATGTCAGCAGCTACAAATACTGTGGCTGACGACTTTTAGTATAAGGACATTTATATGCCCCTGGATCCAGCGATGTCATGTCCTCACCCGAGCCGATTATTCAATTGGCTTCAGGTGCAGTCGCTGGCATCTGAAGTAAGGGAAACAGGAAGTGAAGCTGGTTTCCTACTGTACATGCGTGAGTTGTGCTGTGCCTTGTGAATGGTCCCATAGTCTTCTGGGACCCGTGATGTGTCCCAGAAGACTGCGGGAGAAGCAGTGGGGGCCAGCTTCCGGCTTAGTTCGCTGCAGCGATCTGAGCTATATGTGGGAGTGGGTACCTGGGAAAACCAGTGCCAAATGTGGCAGTGGGGAGGGTGCAAACAAGCAGAGCTTCCCCTTTTGGGTGGAGCTCCACTTTAAAGTGGCATTGAAGCTTTGTTTTATGTTTTTTTCTTTAAATAACAAACATTTTATACAATGGTTTTGCACATAGCATCTCCGATCCTCTTCTTTTCGGTACCCTGCCTGTGCTCCTGGCTTTTCCACCTCAAGCAGTGCCCCCAGAGAAACCCGCTTTCCCTGGGGACATCGCTGTATGCTCACTCAGCCCCGTCCCCTCCCCCCTCTCCCTCCTCATTGGCTCGCTGGCTGTCTCAGAAAGGCTCAAAATGCTCCCACTGCTGTCTCAACTAATGAGGAGGGTGAGTCCATGGACAACTGAGGCTATTGTGAACATCAATGGATCGGAGGGAGCTCAGTTAAGCATTTGGGGGGGGGGGGGGAGCGTTGCACACAGAAGGTTTTTTACCTTCATGCATAGAATGCATGAAAGTAAAATAAGTAAAAAAACTTGAGCCTTTAAAAGCACATTTGCAGTCCTATAGAAGTGGACCTCCTTGCATATCTGTGTTTGTGCTGCTGGAACTGAGCTCAATCATGCACCCCCAACACATCAATCAAGCTGTCACTGACAGTTCCTGGTCTCATACTAACAATCAGGAGCCGAGAAGACTGACTCTCAATAGTGTGATCGCTGTGATAGCCAATCACAATCATCACTTGTTTTAAGCATTTCCCTAGCATCTTTTCCCACTGTAAGGCAAAAAAGCTACATTGGGGGAATTTATGAAAATTGAATCAGACAGAATCTGGAGCAGGAGTCTCAAACGGGTGGCCCTCCAGCTGTTGCGAAACTACAAGTCCCATGAGGCATTGCAATGCTGACAGTTACAAGCACAGGCAAAGGCATGATGGGACTTGTAGTTTTGCAACAGCTGGTGGGCCGTCAGTTTGAGACTCCTGATCTGGAGCAACTGAGCCTTGTAACCCATCAGTTTCTAGCTTTCATTTTCAAAGTTTAACTGAACCAGCTGAAGACATAAGCTGATGGGTTACTATGCTCAGCTGCCCCAGATTCTCGCTGCTCCACTTAGTATTCCCCCATTGTATCTTTTTCTCCTCTTAAGAGCAAATGTTTGTAATAAAAAAAAGTAGTCTGTAAAAGAACATTTAAAACAAAAAGTTTTATACTAATTTTGTTTATCCACTTCCTGTCCATAGGACATCATATGACACCCTTAGGTTGAAGTGGTGATATCTGGATGATGCCTGTAGCAATAGGCTTCATCCAGATATCTTTGTTTTTAGCCGATTCCCTCACTTGCGATTCCCTCACTAGCAATCCTAGCAGCTGCTCAGCCACTTAATGGCTTTTACAGGCAGCTGGAAGGGACTTCCCCCCTCATGCCACCCTCCGGTGCCTCACTGCGATCTGGTGCGATCAGGGAAGCCGAAGATCGGATCTGGCGGTGTCACCAATTTACCATAGAGCTGCTGATTTACCATATATCTGGTCCCCAGCCATCTCTATAATCCTGGGAGGCTGGAAACATTGTGATGTCCCTTCTGGCTCTGGCAGATGTTAACACTGCCAGTTTTTTTTTTCCTGGAAAGCAGAGGTCAATGTTTTTATTTTTGATCTCATGCTTTCCAGGGTAGAGGAGATATCTGGGGTCTTATTGACCCCAGACGTCTCAATAAAGAGTACTCATCGTGCCTTATTCCTATTACAAGGGATGTTTACATTAATTGTAATAAGAATAAAAGTGATAAAAAAAGGACACTGTAAAAATAAAAAATACAATGAATTAATTAATAATTAAACACAATTTAAAGCTCCCCTGTCTCCGTGTGCTCGCACGAAGAAGCGAATGCATATGTAGGTCATTCCTGGATATGTAAATGGCATTTGTACCACACATGACCAGCAAACGTTAGAGTGAGAGCAATTATTCTAGCACTAGAATACAACTGTAAACTGGTAACCTGTAAAAATGTTTAAAGCGTAGCCTAGGAAGATTTTTTTAAGTACCGAAGTTTGACGCTATTCCAGGTAAAAGCAAGATAATCGGCTAGTATGCGTTGCATACTAGCCCATTATGCTTTTACTTTGCAGGGGGGAAAAAGAGGAGATAAAAGCCATCAGGGTTTACTTCCTCTTTAACTTAATACAATTAGCAGTTGCAAAGATACAGTGCCTTGCGAAAGTATTCGGCCCCCTTGAACTTTTCAACCTTTTGCCACATTTCAGGCTTCAAACATAAACATATAAAAATTTTATTTTTTGTGAAGAATCACCAACAAGTGGGACACAATTGTGAAGTGGAATGAAATCTATTGGATTTTTGAAACCTTTTTAACTAATAAAAAAATGAAAAGTGGGGCGTGCAAAATTATTCGGCCCCCTTGCGTTAATACTTTGTAGAGCCACCTTTTGCTGCGATTACAGCTGCAAGTCGCTTGGGGTATGTCTCTATCAGTTTTGCACATCGAGAGACTGACATTCTTGCCCATTCTTTCTTGCAAAACAGCTCGAGCTCAGGGAGGTTGGATGGAGAGCATTTGTGAACAGCAGTTTTCAGCTCTTTCCACAGATTCTCGATTGGATTCAGGTCTGGACTTTGACTTGGCCATTCTAACACCTGGATACGTTTATTTGTGAACCATTCCTTTGTAGATTTTGCTGTATGTTTGGGATCATTGTCTTGTTGGAAGATAAATCTCCGTCCCAGTTTCAGGTCTTTTGCAGACTCCAACAGGTTTTCATCCAGAATGGTCCTGTATTTGGCTGCATCCATCTTCCCCTCAATTTTAACCATCTCCCCTGTCCCTGCTGAAGAAAAGCAGGCCCAAACCATGATGCTGCCACCACCATGTTTAACAGTGGGGATGGTGTGTTGAGGGTGATGAGCTGTGTTGCTTTTACGCCAAACATATTGTTTTGCATTGTGGGCAAAAAGTTCGATTTTGGTTTCATCTGACCAGAGCACCTTCTTCCACATGTTTGGTGTGTCTCCCGAGTGGCTTGTGGCAAACTTTAGACAAGACTTTTTATGGATATCTTTGAGAAATGGCTTTCTTCTTGTCACTCTTCCATAAAGGCCAGATTTGTGCAGTGTACGACTGATTGTTGTCCTATGGACAGACTCTCCCACCTCAGCTGTAGTTCTCTGCAGTTCATCCAGAGTGATCATGGGCCTCTTGGCTGCATCTCTGATCAGTCTTCTCCTTGTCTGAGCTGAAAGTTTAGAGGGACGGCCAGGTCTTGGGAGATTTGCAGTGGTCTGATACTCCTTCCATTTCAAAATGATCACTTGCACAGTGCTCCTTGGGATGTTTAAAGCTTGGGAAATCTTTTTGTATCCAAATCCGGGCTTTAAACTTCTCCACAACAGTATTACGGACCTGCCTGGTGTGTTCCTTGGTCTTCATGATGCTCTCTGCGCTTTCAACAGAACCCTGAGACTATCACAGAGCAGGTGCATTTATACAGAGAACTTGATTACACACAGGTGGATTCTATTTATCACCATCAGTCATTTAGGACAACATTGGATCATTCAGAGATCCTCGCTGAACTTCTGGAGTGAGTTTGCTGCACTGAAAGTAAAGGGGCCGAATAATTTTGCACGCACCACTTTTCAGTTTTTTATTTGCTGAAAAAGTTTAAATTATCCAATAGATTTCGTTCCACTTCAAAATTGTGTCCCACCTGTTGGTGATTCTTCACAAAAAATTTAAATTTTATATCTTTATGTTTGAAGCCTGAAATGTGGCAAAAGGTTGAAAAGTTCAAGAGGGCCGAATACTTTCGCAAGGCACTGTATGTACAGTTTTACTAACACATGTCAAAGTTGCAAAACCTTTCTTTAGACATTAAGATTTGTTTGACCTTCATTATTAGGGGTTATTGGATCCTTTCGGGAATGTTGATAATTAACTTACTTAAGATCCATCTTTCCATCGTCTCAACAGATAAACATTCACAGGGCATCTAGAAAAGACATAGCAACGTTCAGCGTAGACGAGTAATGTATATTTGAGATTTAAATTGAAACTGTACAGTATATACCTCATACATAAACTTTACATTTAACATTTGTGTAACCTAAATGTTAACATCAGTTTATTTCTTGTATCATAAAAGTAAAAAATAAAAGTAAAAGAGTAGGAGGACATTGGACCATTGGATCATTTGTACTGAACATCTTACAATCTGTAAAGGCCGGGGAAGACAGATCAAGTGGCTGTGAGACTATTCGAACAGTGACTATATCTTATTAGATACATGCACTGGTCACCCAGCAATTTTCTGACTGACTCCTCCATCAAAAGTCAACAGAAAAAATCAACTTTTGTCACACTAGGTGATGCCATCAGGGGCACTTACAGCTCAAATTTTGGCTGATTCAGTATGACTCTTACAAATTTAACCAATGTATGGCAAAGTTTAGTTTTTGAAACCATTCTGGATGCTTTTATAACTATCCTGACATATTTTACTCTCCCCCACTAATTTTATAGCCCACTCTTTACTCCTTCATTGTATTACCCTATTTTGTTCATGCTTCCTTAACTGGTTATGCACTGAATGTTAAATCTGTAACAACTGTACTTTTACCCACTAAGTGCACAGTGCTGCACAACATGCCGGTGCTTCATTAAAAAAAATTACTTTTCAGTCTTACCGTATCTGAGGTGGAGGGAGCAATCATAGCGGCAGGGTTGCTGAGGAAACTTAAGAGTTGGCTGCCTCTCCACTGATCTGCTGATTGTGATTTCCGACAGAAGAGAAAGTGCATGGACTTCAAAGCATCTGTCAAACTCTAAAATTGCAATTAGACAAACACAATGGTCAACTGAGCTGAACCTGCAATATTTTCCAGCATTTATGTAGTCATTTCTAAAAAGCTAAACTCCGAATTGTTTTGCAAAAAAAAAATGACTTGTCATGATTCATTAAAAATAACCAAATGTATTTTTGCATACAGCTAAGTACTTCTATCTGCCTTGATATAAGCCTTATATAATCCTCATTACTACAGCTTGGGTGATTGGAGAAGAGCACCCAGTATCCAGAAAAACATCTCACTGGGCGCTCATTTCCAATCACCCAAGTGTTTCCTGCGATAACGCCACCATTGCCGTTATCAGTAATGTAGCAGCCCTAGATCTCAATGGAATCTATCACCTACCACCTTAAATTGGGATACAACTAAGGCTGTTACTGATTAAAATTTTGTTGTTCGATTAACCAATTTTTTTTAATCGATTAATCGGCTAATTTTAGATTATTTATAACACACACATACAGATCCAACTACTTTTAGCTGATCTCCTTGCATTGCAACTCTGCAATAGTCAGTGGTAAATGTGGTATACACTATATACAATCATCTGACACTAGTTTGTTTCCACAATCCATGACTTAACTTCACAGTTCACACAAATACGCTTTAAATTCAAACTGTAGCACTTACGTAAGCAATTTCTTTCCACAGTAGCATGACAATCTCTCCACCTCCGGTCTAACTAATCACTCTCACCTTATGGCATGGACCCGTGTGCAAACAGGTGGTCATGCAAGCAGGTATAGAAAGGGTTAATACGGACCATAAACTTCTCTCACGTCTCCTTAGATCTCAGCTAGGACGCCAGGGTAGAAGGAAAAGATCTAAGTGCTCATCGCTTAAGTACAAGGCTCGAGTCCTGCGGGAACGCGTGGGAACAGCATCCCTGCACTTTTTTCACAGCAGGAATGCTGTTCCCTTTGCAGGACTAGAGCTGCCCGAGCGGAATGACGAGATGCATGCAGAATAGTGCAGGAAGCGCCTATCTGTAGTAAGTTTTCTCTCATGTCATGCAGCGCTGCTCGCTCCCCGGTGGACCTTCCTCTCTTCTCGTCTATCCCAGATGATGTCACAAGCCAATGGGGATAGACAAGAAGAGAGAAGGAGCCGCCAGGGTGCGAGCAGCGCTGTGTGACTTGAGAGAAAACTTACTACAGACAAACACTTCCTGAGCTACTCTACATGCTGGCTAGTAAGATTCCCTGATGTGCCCTGTAATGTGCCCCCTGATGTACCCTGTGCCCTAATGTGCCCCATGCCCTGATGTGCTATGTGCCCTGATGTGCCCCATAATGTGCCCTGATGTGCCCCGATGTGCCCCATGCCCTGATGTGCTATGTGCCCCGTGCCCTGATGTGCCATGTGCCATAATGTGCCCCGATGTGTCATGTGCCCCAATGTGCCATGTGCCCTGATGTGTCCCGTGTCCTGATGTGCCATGTGCCCTGATGTGCCATGTGGCCTGATGTGCCCCGTGCCCTTATGTGCTATGTGCCCTGATGTTCTATGTGCCCCATAATGTGTCCTGATGTGCCCCATAATGTGCCCTGATGTGCCATAATGTGCCCCGATGTGCCATGTGCCCTGATGTGCTATGTGCCCTGTGCCCTGATGTGCCATGTGGCCTGATGTGCCCCATGCCCTGTGGTGCCCCATGCCCTGTGGTGCCCCATGCCCTGATGTGCCCCATGCCCTGATGTGCCCCATGCTCTGATGTTCCCCGATGTCATATTACCCAGCTGTTACTGGAACTGTGAGGCCAGTAATAAGATCTAATCGAACTACTTCATTGCACAGCGCTGTTTTTTTTACATTGAAAGTAGGGCAGAGCAGAGTAATAATGACTTTAGTGTGCTGCTGCTACTTTACTGTCCAATCACAGATTGTGAGAGGTCCGGGATCCTGTTTTGCCAAACTGCATGGGTGGCAAAGGGAGTCAAGACCCGGAGAAGGGGTGCCTGGTTCACACCATTGGCTGCTCAAATTTTGAAATCCTTTGGCAGGTAGAACAGTTCCCAAATTTGTATTTGAACTGCATGTTTGACTGTTTGCCTGGAGTTCAGCTTGATGAATAATATGCTGCTTTGATCACTGTAATGCATTAAAAAACTGTGTGCCCATAAGAACAGGGCCTTTGCTTGGTAGTAGTAGACCAACCAAGGTCTATAAAATGTGAATGGTACAGAGCAAAAGCCACATTAACCGCCAAGAATTCCTGGTAAAAAATCCTTACTGGTGACTTTCCAATTTTAAGCAGGCAATAAACAGTCTTATGTCCCCCGATTCAAAAACCAAGCACCAGTCAGATTGCTGCAGTAGTAACCACAGCATTGAGGATCAGATTCATCTTTATGGCTGGAATCGCAAATGTTACTGCAACACATGTTAAAACACCTTTCGTAAATAACCTCCAATATATTTACACAGCAAGGAAATACAGTGTATTCAGTGCATCGTACCACAAAGCATGGTAATACACTACTGTACATTGTGGTGGGGTGCATTGGTCCATACCTGTGCATTGACGGCCCATTGAAAGTGCACGTGCTGAAAATCTACTTTATACCATAGAGGAAAATGGGATTCAAAGTAATGAGGGGGTTTAATATATGACAATATATTATGATATAAATTGACAATATCTAAATACCATGCTGTGTTTTTAACTTTGACATGTTTGTGTAGCCTGCAAATTTGCTTCAGAGAGACACACATGAAACAACAAACAGGAGGCTACTGGAGTCAGATGGTATCCTTTTTGCACCTCCATCCCAAACAAATGCTGGCTTGTTTGTGTACGCATGTCAGAATCAAATGATATTTAGTTTGGCCAGTTCATGATGGAGCTGCCCAAATTTGCTCATTGGATGGTCCTGTTGGCTGCACAGTCAGATTGGAATGTATATGATGAGCTTTATACATGGTGCAATGGGAGTTATTTACAAAAGGCAAATCCCCCTTGCACTACAAGTGCAAAGTGCACTTGAAATTGCACTTGGAAGTCCAGTCACTGTAGATCCGAAGGGGACATGCAAGGAAAATAAAAACAGCATTTTGGCTTGCACTTGATTGGTTCTACATTTCAGATCTACCCCTCAGATTTACAGCGACTGCACTTCCAAGTGCACTTTCAGTGCAATTTCAAGTGCGCTTTGCACTTGTAGTTTGCACTTGTAGTTCGCACTTGTAGTTCAAAGTGAATTTGCCTTTCGTAAGGCGTCCCCTCATTTCAGAGCTTCCCCTCAGATCTACAGCAATCTACAGCGACTGCACTTACAATTGCACTTTCAAGTGCACTTGCAGTGCAGAGTGGATTTGCCTTTAGCAAATCAACCCCATTGTGTTGATGTGTATTTTGGTTGTGTTGTGTTTTGTAAAAATAAAATTGCTTTAAATTGACATGAATGGCAAACTGCAAGTCAGTGCACCTAAACTAGATTTTTTCAACAAGCATGGGCAAACTGAGCAAACTATTGAAAGCAATGGATTTTCTCAAGTCCATCTACTTTCCTTGCACTGGATGGAAAAAAGCAGAAAAATACATAATGACACATCCTTAAGAGTTATATGTTGACATAAAACCATAGCAACGCAGAACAGAATTCTGATAGTAAAACCTCAGATGCATTTCTTAAAAGGTCAGACATAAACCATCTAGATATGTCAGTCTGGCAAAGGTACCAGAGTTCCTAGAAAAGCCAATTACATTTATGACATTTTGTGGCTGCGTTAATATTCAAGACCATGTTATATTGCTCTTGAGTTTATTCTGCCATTGAGATGATTTTGCTCTGCCATACTACATTTAGGAAAACATTCACACTGGTGATGAGCATGCATTTTCCAATGCATCGGTATGTGCCTGCATCACACTTGTAATGGTGTGTCAGTGGGATACTTTAGATATTGCCAATGTCTATTATAAATGTGAGTAGAATACACACTACAACAGACAATGTAAACCAAACTCACTTACCTTAGTATGAGGTCCAAATTCTTCACTTAGTTTTTTTAGCGGGTTGTCATACTCCAGCAACATTTGTCCCAGCCGTGCATATGAAGGCTCGCTGTAGAGACAGTATTTCCAAAACCCATTATTAGTTTTAATAGATTGTCTTGGTACAGAATTTTCTTGTGTATATGTTTGTATTGTACCCCTGGCTGATGCTAAAAAGGAACAACTGTCCATAATCAAAAAAGCATTGCTTTTTTTTTGTTTTTTTTTAATCAACAGCTTTATTTATTAATTGATAGATAGAGCATTAAAACCACTTAGTGACCAACCCATAGTAGCTTTACTGCTTTTCTGGGTAGGGGGCGTGCACACGCGCCACTTCTGCTATGATCAGTCACAGCAGAAGCCAATCAGCAGGTACTGGTTAATGGTTTACCAGAAATATGTAGCAGAAAACATATTGGCCTAAAATTATGAAGAAATTAGATTTTTCATTTTTTTTTTATTGAATATGTTTTATAGCAAAAAGTTAAAAAAAAATTTTTTTCAAAATTGTGGGGATTTTTGTTTATAGCGCAAAAAAAAAAAAAAAAACCCCATTGGTGACCAAATACCACCAAAAGAAAGTTCAGAAAATTACATAAATGTAAATTATGTACAGCATTGCATGACTGCTGCCTAATTGTCATTTAAAGTAATGCAGTACCATATAGCAAAATATGGGTTGGTTATGAAGGGGGGTAAATCTGCAGGAGGTCAAGTGGTTCAATCAATTACATGTATTACTGGTCAATCGTATTTTTTGATCAACCCGCAAAGCTTGTAATATATATTTTAATTGATGTTAAACTGCTTGTTTACAATTGCTAAAACCTAAATCAATTGCAAATATGCTATGTCTATGGCCACCATTACTTTACTGCAGAGTTCTGCGAACACACGATCGGAGATTCCGACGGAATGTGTCCAATCGGAGCGTTTTGTCGGATATTCCGACTGTGTGTGGTCTGCATCGGACTGTTTCCGTCGGAATATCCGTCGGACCAAATTTTCTAAATTGCCGTAAATATTTTCCGACAAAATGCTCCAATCGCACATACTCTAATCATGTGTAGAAAATTCGGATCGGACAAAGTGCCACGCATGCTCAGATCAAATTCCTACATCAAAGCTATTGGCTACTAGCCTGAACGTAGTCCCGTCGTAATGAAATAACGTCATCACGTTCTGAACGATCGGATTTTCCGACAACTTCATCCGACCGTGTGTATACAAAAGTTTCAGACAAAATCTGTCGGACAAAATACGACAGACAAAATCCAACGGATTTGGTGGTCGGAATCTCCGACCGTGTGTACAAGGGCTAAGAGAAGGAAGAAGCACTAGGAGTTGCTCTTCTTTTCACTGTTCATGCACAGGAGGGAGAAAATCTGCAAGTGCTATTTAAGTCTAGATTCCCACCTATGCGATTGCGGTTGATGCGTTTTCAGGCACGTTTTGCGTTTTTAAACCAGGTTTTTGATGCGTTTTTGCATGCATTTTTCAGACAGTTTGCATTTTGTGGTTTTTTTTATGTCCCTTTACAGCTGGTTGCTAAGGAGCAAGCCAGCCGCTGCATCCTTAACAACCGATGAGTCATCAGTTAAATTTTAAAAAAAGAATTACCGGGAAAAAATAAATTGGGGAAAAAAATGGCACCCTCCGGGTCTGGTATGTATTTTAAGGGGAACTCTATGGCAATTAATAAAAAAAAAAAAAGCCATGGGGCCCCCCAAAATCCATACCAGACCCTTATCCAAGCATGCAGACCGGCAGTTTAAAAAAGGGAGGGGATGTTTTTTTGTCCTTTATTGTCACCTGGTGATACTGCTGGTAAGTCTGAAATTTTTCAACTTCCTTAAGGGCTGGATCACACCGGCTGCTGTGTGGTAGGATGACAACAGTGCCGATACATCAAATGTAGCACATCGCACTGTCTACATTTTTTTTCTAACAAACCTTATTGAAATGTCACACAGTCTTACTGCATCTAGCGTAAATCAGCCCTCACAGAACAAGCTGTCCAGCAAAAGTGGAAATAATGCCGTGTACACACGAGCGGACTTTTCGTCAGCAAAGGTCTGACGGAACGATTCCATCCAATTCGATCGTGTGTGGGCTCCATCGGACCTTTGCTGTCCAAAAATCTGACGGACTTTAGAAATAGAACATGTTTCAAATTTTTTCGCCAGAACTCTGCCGGACCCAGTTCCTATCGAGAAATCCGCTCGTCTGTATGCTAGTCCGATGGACAAAAACCAACGCTAGGGCAGCTATTGGCTACTGGCTATGAACTTCCTTATTCTAGTCCGGTCGTACGTCATCACGTTCAAATCCATCGGACTTTGGTGTGATTGTGTGTGGCCAAGTCCGTTCATTCAGAAAGTCAGTCGGAACTCTGCCGAAAATCCATTGGGAACACCGTTGGACCTAGTCCGTCGAAAAGTCCGGTCGTGTGTATGCGACATTAGAAGGTTGAGACAAACCATTTAACACTGACAGGGATGCTTACAATCACCATCCTTTATTCATTTACGTAAAACCTTTATCTCAAAAAGAAAAAAAAACTGTTGCTGTAACTGCTTGAGTATTAGCTGGAGTTCAACTTCATTTTCTAAGCTAAGTCCATCAAAATCTGCTGGTGCTTCTAGCACTATCTTTGCCCCAGAATAACAGTACCCCTGCTCAAAGGTGGCTCTGTTGCTCCTCCGTCAAGAGCGTAGACACCTTAAGATAGGAATGTGTCACTGGCCCGACTACCAGGTGAAAATAACGCAAACAAATAGCCTAAACATGAAAACTAATGCAGCCACCACATTTAAATATTGGTAAGCTGCAATATATTAAATTGTTTTTTTTTGGGGGGGGGGGGGGGTTTAATATTGTTTTAATAATTCTAAGCCCTTGTACACACGGTCGGAGAATCTGTCGGAATGAGTCTTATCGGACCGTGTCGTCAGATAATCCGACTGTGTGTGGTATGCATCGGACTGATTCCGTCCGAATCTCCGTCCGACCCAATTTTCCAACATGTTGGAAATATTTCCCGACCAACTGGGCCGGACGGACCTAATCCGATCATGTGTAGAGCATTTTCATCGGACCAAGTGCCACGCATGCTCAGATCAAATTCCTACATCAAAGCTATTGGCTACTAGCCTGAATGTAGTCCCATTGTAACGAAATTACGTCATCACATTCTGAAAGATCGGATTTTTCGCCAACTTGGCCCGACCGTGTGTATGCAACAGTTTCGGACACAATCCGTCGGACTAAATCCGACAGGCAAAATCCGACGGATTTGGTTGCCAAAATCTCCGACCGTGTGCACGTGGGCTAAGATCACAGTGCCCCACACCAGCATCTCTTCAATGAGTGGAGACTGGTGATCTAGTGCTTCAGTTTGTGCCCACTGCCAACCAGTCCCATCCTGGTGACCCACCTCCTCTTCAGTGAAAAAGACAAAAGATCCATCGCTTCAAGTGGCCATAGCGTTAAATAAGTAAATGGGACTTCTAGGTAGCTTGATTTTTACTTAAAGTAATTAGTTGTAAAGGGGTAAAGGGGTGTGGGGGAATAGTATATTATTGATGATTAAACCCCAAAGACTGGGACCTGGAAGTCTCAAAACATAAGGTGCTCAGTTATGCAAACAGACATCAATTCACAATATGGGGTCGATTTACTAAAGGCAAATAGACTGTGCACTTTGCAAAGTGCAGTTGCACTGTGCAAGTGCTTTTGTCTTAGAGCTTGATAAATGAACAGAAGCTCTGCTGACTTCTATCATCCAATCATGTGCAAGCAAAAATGTTTTTTTTTTTAATTTTCCTTGCATGTGATTGGGCATTCTTTTTGTAAAGTGAAGCTGTACCTCATTTACTAAGCTCTGGCGCAACTGTACTTGCAGCGTGCACCTGCACTTTGCAAAGTGCGTAGTCTATTTGCCTTTAGTAAATCTTGCCCCTTACACCACTTACAAACATTAGAGAAACAAAATCACAGTATGTCACTTCCTTTTTCACTGGCTTATTGAAGCCCAAGAAACATCAAATGAAAAATTAGCACCTATTTAGTGCCTGTCATTAAATGCTTAATTATGAAAGTATGCCTTTATAGGAAATAGGTGTAATATTTAAATTTTAATATTTAATTTAAATTGACACAGCTGTTATTGTAAGACATCTGGTGTGAAAAAGTATATTTTTGCCTCTTCATACCCCCATGCTTCATGTTTAGTCTATGTGCCATGTGTTACCTACCTCTGACCTTGCAGCATCTCAGAGGCGCAGTTATAAAGAGCAACAAGAGTCTTTCGATCATCGATCCTTGAGATTAGCATGATGACAGAGAAGTATGTCACTATTAGGTCCAGGTAGCTCTTCGTGAGGTTGTAATTTATGTTCTGCCAATTTGTTACACAGGAAATATTGTTATTTACTGATTGTAATCTTGTCTCTAAAGCTGGCCATATGCTTGCAGATTTTCAAACAAAAGCACCTATGAATATTTGTATGAATATTTGTACAAAAATTCTCAGTACATTTGATGATGTCATGAATGTCATTCAACTGTAATGTAGATTTTGTTTGCTTTTAACATTTGAGTTTGAAAAGAATGGACTTTCTCAAATGAAAACCACATTCAGCCTCAGTTTACACTAGATGCGGTGCGAATTCACTGCGCAAACCATTCATGCAAACTGATTGCGGAGTGTATGCTAAGTTAATGACACCCCGAAATCGGTTTGCAGAATCAAGTCACATGGGTGTGAACGCAATTCAATTTTAGTGCAGACAAAAAAGGCATCCTGCATGAGTTTGGTGCGAATGCCGTATGATATTTGGCTCAAATCGCACTCCAGAGATACCACACGTAATTTTCACAGGAATTCGGTGCATTTCCTGTGCGAATTACATGCGGTGTCCCGCACCCCATTAGTGTGAACCCAGGCTCACTGTTAGAAATATGTTCATTCAGAAAAAACATTCCACACTGTTTCTTTGAATTTTCTTCCCACCGCGGTTGAAAACAAACATCAATTTGACCCCACTAATGATTAGAAAGTTGAACGAACATTCTTAAAATTAAGGATTTCAAACCAAATTCTACAAGCGCATGGCTAGCTTAAAGGGTATCTCCACTTTCGTGGGGAAAGAAAATAGCAAATAAAGAAAAAATAATATAGCGTGCACAATTGCGATACAAGTCAAATTGTAATTGAGTGTTATTATTCTTTTCCTGACAAACTCCATGGCAGCTTATGTGTGTCCGCCTCCTCTCCAATGCTATAGGAACCCATTTTAATAAATTTTAGCTCACCACCAGAGATTGTGTTCCTTTTTTGTCCTCCTCTATGGACCTTCATTGTGTGCATTCAAGTTTGCTCATACGGCATCCAGTCCGAATGATTCCTGGAGTCGGGCATACTAATCATGCTGCGCAAGTCCAGGACCCAGCCCCGGGCAGGTGAGTGTCTTCAGGCACAGGATACCACAGTGGTGGAGGGGAAGCTGCCTCCGTATGCCCAGGATGGGACGTCTAGCAAGGTACACTCGGCTGGCAAGGTCTGAAACTGGCATCATCCTCCCAATGGTAGCTAGTTATGTTTATTTTGTGTCTTTGTTTCTGGAGCCCAGCTTTCCTCTTGGCCATCCCCTCGGCCAAAAGGGTCTCTGAGATTGGGCCCTTAGGTCATAAAGAACTATTCCTGACTTTCTTCCCGGACTGGGCGGTCCTCTTCCCTATGCTTGGCTCAAACACGAAGGTTACATCAGTGTTCCATGAGAACCAAGAGATTGTACTACCTATTTTCAGGGCCCCAGGGTCCACGGAGGCACACCCACTGGATGTAGGGGAAACACTGAAGGAATACCTGCGAGTTATTTCCTCCTTTAAACTTTCAGACTATCTATTTATTCTATAGCAAGGGGAAGCGAGATTCTACCAGAACGATCGTGGCCTGGATTGTCCAATCCATCTAGCAGGCTTACAGGGCTAAGGGCTTGGGTCCTCCAGAGGCATTGACGGCACAATCCACCAGGGGCATGGCGGCTTCTTGGGCGGCAACCCAACATGTGGCTCCAGATGTCATCGGTAAGCGGCCTCGTGGGACTCCATTAATACTTTCACGTCTCATTATTGCATAGAACCTGCTTCTTTATCATCTGTTAAATCTGGTTTGAGAATCCTGTTGTTTGACAGAGTAAATTAAAGTTTCTTTTTGACCAGCATACCCGCCCGTGTGGTTTGGATAGTTATTTCCCATAAGTAGGCTGCCATGGAGTGTAGTCACTGTTAGGAAAAAGGAAAATTTACTATCAAATACTTACCATAATTTTCATTTCCTGATGGACTCCATGGCAGTCAGAGTTCCCACCGATTGGTCAAGAGTTGACTAGTTACGGAACACAGTCTCTGGTGGTGAGCTCAAAATTATGGGAATGGGGTCCTATAGCACTGGAGAGGAGGTGGGGTTAACCCACACGTAGGCTGCCATGGAGTACATCAGGAAAGGAAAATTACAGTAAGTATTTGATAGGAAATTTTCAGTTTTCCTTTTCAATCTGCAGCCTCTGTAAATTTCTACATATGCATTGCAATATGGCTACATGGAGTTGTTCTGTACACAGAGTGTGTACTGACCACTCCTTAGAAACATAATTTCCTGCTTACATGATTGGCTTACCAAGTTTCCCAGAAGTTTGCCTAAGATACAAGTCAGATTTCAGGCATCCCCTGCAACAAAAATGTCATTTTTGGTGAGCTATTTCCAATAGGAACACGTCTAAAGGAATGCAGGCCCAGCAGCTTCCTCATTAGAGCCCTGCAGCTGCCACGGCTGACAGATAATTATAAAACCACTCCCATTAGACCCACTCAGAACTGTGGCACATGGATTTTTTCAGAATAACAAAAGATAGGAATCTGCAACAAAGTTTGTTATAATCCCTGCAATATACATAGATCACCCAGTAAGGAATATTTTTTTCTCAACAAAAGGGAGTTACGCTTTAAAAAATCCAAATAATGCTGTCCAGTAAGAAAGGGAAAACACCTTTTCAAGCAGTTACAATGGTCAATCCCCACCTGAGAAGTCTTATTTTACCAGTGTTGGTCACTGGCCCTGGTTTATTATGACTGTCTGAGTCTCCCATTCTCTGAGACTGGAATAATTTCTCAACCTTGCCCACTAAAACAGATATACCTCTGATTAGTTTTGGGCGAATGATTCGCATCGAGCAAAAGTTGAGCCCGAACATCGCCTGTTCACCCTGTTCAGCAAACACCTGAATCTGCGGGGCGATCAGCGGGGACGTTCACCCACCAAGTGTCCCACAATGCACTGCACGCTACACAGTGCATTCTAGGGCCCTAATTGAATGCAGCCTTGCACCTGACTGCTGGTCAGGTGCAAGGCTTTGCCAATTAAGGCACAGAGCACAGTCAGAGCCTTGATTGGACAAAGTGATGATGACTTTGTCCAATCACAGCTAAGTGCTTATAGTTCCACCCCACACCATAAAAGGTTCCTTTCCACGGGACCCTTTTGTAGTGTTTTGTTGGAATGGAGATAGAACAGGGCTCAGTGATAGCTAGTTAGTGTAAATTTCTGAATGTAGAGTATTAGCGTGCTGTTAGTATAGTGTGAGTATAGTGTGTCAGTATAGTGTAGTGTGTCAATATAATATGAGTATAGTGTGTCAGTATAGTGTGAGTATAGTGTGAGTATAGTGTAGTGTGTTAGTGTAGTGCAATGTTTAACACAGCATTACATAACATTTAGTGCTGTATATAGTGCTGTATTTTTTTTTTGATGCATTTTTTTTTTGTCCCCTGCCTGTCCCTTTTTTTTTTAATTGTCAGCAGCAATTTTTCTGACTGACACTATTTTTGTATTTTTTAAATCGTTTTTGCATTTCTGTCAGCATCAGTCCTCAATTTAAAGTGCACACACATTTCTTTTCAATTTGGGTAATAAGCCCCTCTCATCATGTCTGGAAGGCCAACAAAGAGAGGCAGATGGTCTCATACCACTATGAGGGGTACAGCAGCATCTGTGTCCACAGGCAAAAGTGGATGTGGTCCATCCTGAGACAGGGCACATTTCTCTCTGCTTAGTGACATTGCCCCATGCTATCCAGCCACAGCATGCAGAGGAGGTGGTGGATTCCCATTCTAAACCATCCTCATCCTTCTCATCCCCTATGACTTAAGCTGACACTAGTGCGCAGTCCACCGCAGCTGCCATAGCGGCTTATTCTGTCTCTAGAAGGTTACGGGGTGAAGCCACCACCAACACCCAAAGACCAATTTTTCTTGTGTGACAGGGGCATCAAATTACATTTTTTTTACAGCAAGGCCAATTCTTCACCAGCGGTCAGGTGCAAGGCTTCATCCAGTTAGGGCTCTAGAATGCACCGTGCAACTCGCAAATTCGGGTGTTTGCTGAACGGACAAAACAGGTAATGTTCTGGCTGAATTTTTGCTTGGCCCAAACCATTCCCCCAACACTATCTACAACTATGCAGACTTATGCCCCATACACACGAGCGGATTTTCCGTCGGAAAAAACTTGGATGGATTTTCCGACGGAATTGCGCTCATACACACAGTCACACAAAAGTTCTCAGAACTTTCAACCGTCAAGAACACGATGACGTACAACACTATGGCAGGAATTCCGCCAGCAAAAGTCCAATGGAGCATACACACGGTCGGAATTTCCGACCAAAAGCTCACATCTGACTTTTGCTGGCGGAATTTTCCGAACATTAGAGCATACCTAAGTAACCCATTCAAAGTATTTTCATTTTTGACCATGACATAGTGTTATTTCCCCTGATCTGATACAGACACCCTACAGTAAAAAAAAAAAAAAATTATTAATTTTAAATTATGATAGAGAAAAATAAAATAAACATCCCTCATGTAATTGAGTTCAATTTAATTTCAAATTTCAACAGCCACAAACCTTACAGAGTAACTCCACTTATGTAAAAAAAAAATCCCCTCTGGATGATCAGTGTACATTGCATGGATTTTAACAATTTTTGTTGCAGAGTCTTAACTGTTTATGCTCGAAAAAGCTGTTTGTTGTCTGCAGAGTGAAAGTGAATGGAAGTTTTCATTATTATTCAACTGATGCACTTCCAGTGTTCTAATGAGGACCTTTGCAGTGTCAGCTTCCCTTTAGAAGTGATTAACCCTTTGGGGCTATCCCACCAAAAATGAAATTATTGTTGCAGAGAATGCCTAAAATCTGATCTGTATCTTAGTGAAAACTTGTGAAATAATCAGTCAGCCAATCTCACAAGCAGGAAGTGATATTTCTGGGTTTCTGTGCACGTCTCCAGGTTGGCGTATTGCATTGAATTTTACAGAAAATGACAGCACTGCAGATTGAAAAGAGAAGGTCATTTTTAATAACATTTAATGTGCAAAACCACTGCACAGAGGTAAGTATAACATATTTGTTTTTGTTTTTTTTAAATTGGATTTACAATCATTTTAGGCTCAGTACACTCTAAGCAGATTCTAAAGTCTTGCAATTTTCAGTGCAACTTAGGAGTTATGCCCTGTACAGACGGTCAGAAATTCTGACGGAAAAGGTCCGGTCGGATTATATTGTCGGAAAATCCGATCATGGGTGGGCTCTATCGGACTTTTTCTGTCGGAATTTCAGACGGAAAAATTTTGAGAGCAGGATCTCAAAAAATTTTCGACAAAAAAATCCAATCAGATTTTTTTCCAATCGTTTGTAGAGAATTCCGATGGAATTCAGATCAAATTACGAGACCAAAGCTATTGGCTACTAGCCTCTACATAGTCCCGTTGTATGCAACGAATGTCACCACGTTCCGAACAATCGGATTTTCCGACAATTTTGTGTATGCAACAAAAGTTTCGGACAACATCCTTCGGAAAAAATCCAACAGATTTTGTGGTCGGAATGTCCGACCGTGTGTACAAGGCATTAGAGTTTGATAAGACTTTGATGTGACTTTGAAATGACTTTTACACCCTATGGCACTGAAGTCATTTTGACGTCAGATCAAAATAGTACAGGAACCTTTTCTAAAGACGGAGCAACTTCAGTAGAGCTAATTAAGACCGCTCTCATTAACTAACATGGGATTTTCAGTCGACTTGAGGTCTTACAAGTCGGATCCCAAGTTGCAGCAGTGTGAACCAAGCCTTGCGGTAAGCGCTATTATAATAACTCAAAATATGTGCTCAATAAAACAAACTATTTTTTGATACGTCTTTTTTATACAGTTTAGGGAACAGCTGCACTAAAGTTTTGCCTTGATCAAAACTGGAGCCTTTGGTGGCTACAATGTATCGCTGTGTATCAATTAAAGCAAAACAGTTTTTTGAACGGAATTGTTAACAGTCTAATTGCCTCATTTACTGAAGTATGTAAAAAACCTGAACTTACAATGTCAAAGTAACACTGGCAAGCATCGATAGTATTCAACAATTCATAGACGTGATCCTGCAGGGACAGGAAGATATGTTAAAAATACCAGCAAACAATGTAAGTACATTACGTTACTGACTATTTGGAAGCTGCCAGTTTACTGGAATCTGTAGTTTTGACTATTATTGAGGAGTAGCATTCTTAAAGTGGTTGTAAACCCTTACAAACCACTTTGATCTACAGGTAAGCCTAGATTAAGGCTTACCTGTAGGTTCAAGAAATATCTCCTAAAACCTACACGGTTTAGGAGATATTTGCTGAAAGACAGGCATGCGCCGTAGACAGTGGTGCGCAGGCGCAATGAGCGTGGCATCGTCAACGACGAAGATGCCCAGCATGTCGCCCAGCATGTCGGCTCCTGTGCGCATGCGCGGCTTCGCCGAATGACAGCGGCGGAGCAGCGAGACCCCACCGAGAAGATGGATGCGCCGGACTACAGGGGACAGCGGTGACATCACTGGCTCCTGTGTCAGGTAAGTGACACATAATGGATTACTATGCGATGCATAGTAGTCCATTATGCTTTGCCTTTGCAGGCAATGAAAGAGGAAGTAAACTTATCAGGGTTTACTTCCTCTTTAAGCCTTGTAAACACAATGAGAATATCAGACAAATGATCATCTGATTTTTTTTTTTTTTGGCATGTTAGTCTCATATCAAAAATTAAGAGGTCATGAAATGCATTGTATTGTAATGTATTCTTTCGCTTCAGCTCACGCATGATCTTGGTCTTCCGTTTTTTTTTCTTCCAGGGGCGAATACTGTAGTAATTAAACAAAAATTATATTTTCTGGTATCGTACAAGAAAACTTTTCATGTTTGTCCCTTCGGATAATTTTGCAGGAACTATTGTGATCAGCTCTCGAAAGCTGTTCACTAATGATTAGATTATTATACGATCGCTTTCGTCAAATTTTCTCATCATGTGTACTAGGCATAAAAATGCTAATTAGAAACAGCTTTTCGTCCCTGCTTCTTAAATGGAAGTATGTTAAAAAGCAAAGTTGCTGCAAAAGAAAATGTGTATACTTTTTATAATTTTATTTTAAAGCTGAACTCCAGTTGACACAAATGTATTTTTCTAAATGATGAAGTTGACTTTCAATTAGCCCCCTGAAGTCCCTGTACAGCAGAGTTCAGACTACAAGAGGGAGAGATGGCCCTCGGAACAGATAACTGTTCTGCAGTGCTCATGTGGCAAAAAGGAACATGTTGATAGGAGAAGAGAGCAAAGTGACTGTAAAATTAGCTTATTATTCTGCCACTTCTTGACCTGTAAATGTAACCTAATTGTAGCAGAGAAAAATCAGGTGTTTCCCTGTCGGACAGGACTGTATATTTTGGTAGTGCTTGCAAATCTTAAAACTAAATGGACGGCATTAGAAATCTTTGAGTGTCTAAAACAGTTCTCCGATGTGTATTTCATTCCTCTATTTAGCTGTCTGCATGAGGTTCAGCTTTAACTACACTACTATGTAGTCTAAAACTGTGCATTTGATAAAAACAACAAACATAATACAAGATATAATATATATAAATATATATTATATCTCAGTCACTCACTACTTACCCTGAATTCCATGACATCCACAAATGTCAGGTAATAGCCAGTCAGATATTTCACAATTTCCACTTTATCTTTGTGCACTGGACCCAGATGTTGCTGGATTTAAAAGTGAAAAATAGTCGTTTTAGGTTAATATGGATTATGTGTATAATTTCCCATTTTACTCATAAGCAACTTGTTATGAAATAGTGGAAATATCACAATGAAAAATGACAGTCAGTGTAAAACAATCACGCTTTTCGTGGTATGGAACACCTGAGCTAAAAACAGATGACAACACCTGAACACCTAAGGATTGTCATGCTTAAAGTGGTTGTATACTCGATTTTTAAACTTTTACCTACAGGAAAGCCTATAATAAGGCTTACCTGTAGGTAAAAAAAATATCTCCTAAACCTGTACGGTTTAGGAGATATCCCCCTCGGTATGCGCCGCTGACTGCAGCGGCGCATGCGCACAAGGGGATTCTCGGCCTGAAAATCCGGCAGTGGCCGGCGGCCGGAATGAAATCTCCCGCGCGCATGCGCGGGAGTGACGATATCGCGGCTCCGGCCACTCACAGCGACGGAGCCGCGATACCCGGAGAAAACGCTGAGGGAGCATGTCAGCTTCCTCGGCGTGGATCGGGCCAGATGTCGGGGCCTCGTTCTAAGGTAAGTATTTCATAATGAGCTAGTATGCGGTGCATAGTAGCTCATTATGCCTTTTGCTTTGCAGGTTTAAAAAAAATAAATGTGCGGTTTTACTACCGCTTTAAGTGAGGACAGAAAGAGCAGAGAAAAACTCTCTGCTCTTTTGCACATCGCTAGATCCAGATCGGATCAATAAAGTATTTAGGGGGCTGGGGCTGCATACATAAGGTTTTTTACCTTAAAGCGTAGAATGCATTAAAGTGGAGGTCAGAGGCAGACTGACAACTCATGGGGCCCCCAGGCAATAGGAGATTATGGGGCCCGGGCAATAGGAGAAGATTATAGGGCCCCCAGGCAATAGGAGATTATGGGGCCCCCAGGCAATAGGAGATTATAGGGACCCCAGAAAATAGATTATGGGGCCACACAGTATACACACACATACAGTATAGACACACAGACACACAATATACACACACAGTATACACACACAGAATACACATACACACACACTGAAAAGGTAGCTATAATCTTGGGATTTTTAAAAAAACACAGATTTTTACATACTGTCCCTGGTTTTATTGAGGCTGGCAACCCTGATGGGGCCCCTTAGTGGCATGGGGCCCTTGGGCAGTGCCAGAGTGTCCAAATAGTCAGTCTGCCCCTGGTGGATGTAAACCCGATTCATGAAATTTGAGCTGGGCACATATATCAGCAGTGTTTTCTTATCTCTCTTTAAAGCACTAAGTCCCATAGCTGTCTCCTGCTGCGTTCTTCAGTTGTCAATCTGATACCTCCTGACAAGTTTTCCATCACATATGATGAAAGCAGCCAGAGTTTTGTGTTAGGGAGGATGTTATAAATAGATTAGCAGAGCCCTGAACTTTTCAACGATCAGCTCTGAAAGTCTCTACCTATGAGGAGAAGGAGTGTGTGCCTTTCCTCCAATCAGCTGTCTTGGCTGTATGCTCAGACTTCCCTGCAGTGTTGAAAAGGGAGAGAGGATCTCCTAACATGATCTGAACTTTCTAAACAGTAAATAAAGCTGAAGACAGCAGATATACATGTAAAACGTGTGTAGGTAGATTTGTTTCATCCCTGTGTATCATCTGAGGCTGTTCACTTCACTGGGTATATGTGAGGGTTTACATCCACTTTAAGGTAAAAAATAACCTTCTGCCTTTAGAACCACTTTAGCTCAGATGTTACTGAAGCATGTTTTTCCCCAATGCACTGCAATTTAGCACTGAAATCAACCCCAATACACACATACTGAAAGTAATTAGTAATTGGGGTTGATTGTAGTATACAGCTGTCTGTTCAACAGCTTCTGTTGTGCGGTCATGCTGAAAAACCAGCATTCAGTTAACGCATGCAGCCAACGGCTGCAATCGCTAATCTGTATATTGTGATGGGGTGGAGGGGGAGATGGTGTTTTTTTCTCCAATCTGTTGCGGAGATGTCTCTTGCTTTGAATACCATCACAGGACAGGTTTCGATTGCAGGTTGGCTGTTTAGATCTTGTTCAAGCTGTTGTCAGTCTAACTCCCTGTTTGTTCATGCAAGGTCTGAGTCCCTGTTTGTTCATGCAGGTCCTCGCAAAGGGTCAGGCTGCTTCTCGATCCGCTATTTATAGATGGATTCATCAGCTCAGGCCCATTGTTCCAGGTGCAAGGTCCCTCCTTTCCCAGTTAAGGTCCATTCCACCAGGAGTGTCAGTGCTCCTGGGCTTTTCAGCATCAAGCTTCAGTTATTTAACTTTGTAATACTACTACCTGGTCTTCTGTTCACATGTTTACTAAGTACTACCAGGTAGATATTTATGCCTCTGTCCGCTTTGGGCAAAAGGTCTTGCAGGCAACTTTGTAGTGGGCTTCCTCCTATGCTGTTACAGGATTTTGGGTATATTGGCCTTGCTGCCCAACCCTTATGTTCAGTCCTTTGGGATGTACCAAGTAGTCATGGATGTAGTGTTCTCTGTGTCCTCTGATGTACAATTAGGAAATTAGGATTTTTAGTTTACCTGTGAAATCCCTTTGGAGCACTTTACAGGATGCTGATTGCTTGCCTCTTGCTTTTGTTGCTCTTAACTTGCTACAAAACTGAACCTAAACTAAGCTGGAAAGGGTTATGCCAGTGTGGGGATTCCTGCAGTTTTGGCCAGTGTCTATTCACCTGAAAGGGTCAACAAAACCCCAAGTGGTCATGTGCATGAAGTCCTCCCTGTCCTGTGATACTCCAATCTTGTAGGTAAACCAAAAATCCTAATATTCTGTACAACCTATATAAGGCAACAGAAAAAAATAGCAAGTAGAGTAATAACTCACATACGTCTTCTATCATTTACATTACTAAAAGTAGCCCCTAAATATTGTATTTGTAAAGGTTTTCAAACTATTTCATATAACTATACATAATTAGAAATATCCAATTTTTCTTTTAAAAACTTTACATTTTGCTTATTCTTGAAAAGAAAAAGGTTTGCAGGCAAGTATCCCTTGTGCATGTCAAATTATGTAACTGGGGCTCTCTTCTTTTCTGCTAGATTTGAAATTTATGGAGAACACTTACTGTACATTACTGTACACACTAATGGCGCCTCAATAGAAAAGCCTTATTGAGACTGTTAAATAAATATGTGAAGACAGAACTATGGGAACTGTTTTAAATGGTGCAAGCTGTGGGGGTCTCCTGATCTTTGCTTCACTACCAAATAAGTTCTTGGCCTAGAACAGGCATGAAAACATTAAGGGTTGAAGCGTTTGAACTCCAGCCCTCCATTCTTATTCCTAGTTTATGCAGACCTGGAGCATACCCATTTAAAAGAGACCCTGTCACCTTTTACACTCAGCCAACCTCTGACCACCTTATACTCTCAACTCACCTATACTTATTCTTCTCCAGCTCTCTACTGCTCCAACTATCTATGTCATGGCTGTCACCAAAATACCCAGTATCAGCTGCATCTTTGGAGGAGGTCACTTGCTCCCCCATACCCAGAAACACTGGGTATTTAGCAGCAGCAACCCATGGAAGAAGGAGTGGTGAGGGTGCGCTGGATTGGTGAGTATAGGGTGGTCATATAGAGGGGCTTTATACAGACCTTGCCAGTGTGCCTGCAATGGAAAAGGTGACAGCGTCTTTTTAAAACACTTGCCAGCAGAATTACCATGAAATTTCCATCTGTTTGTACCCATATACAGTCAAATTATCAAACTATTGGAAAATATTTGGATGGCATGGCAGTTTGTGTACATGTATAAGTAACTTAACTAGTGCTGTTTTATAATTCGGGATACCAAACACCACATCCGGTCACCTTTATGTGATACAATATTCACATAAGAAGGGCTGCTGTCCACTGAGGGTAACAGGAAACATTTAACAAACATTCTAGCTGAGTTCTGGTGTAGTGGCTGTTTAAGCATTTACCGTACTGCTGCGGACATCGATATTTGGAAACTTCTTATTGATGTATTTCAGAGATGACTCCATTGACTTGTCTGTGAAGAAGGGGGGTTTTGTTTTGGGATCTGAGCATGTCTGTGAAAGATATACAATATATTAGTTATAATTCAATCACTCTGTAACGCTAATAGATAAATAATTGTTATCTACCATTACATTTGTCCAGACTACTTGGGTAGTTCAATGAGGACTGCATGTCCCAGTATGGCTTCCAAATCATTAGATTTGAGGAATAAGGGGGTAAATATTATTCATTCACTGCCAAGTTATAATCATTTAAGCCTAACTCGTCATAGGCTTGCATATGCCCAGTGATATTTGTTCTCTTTAATTGGTCTCAAATGCCCCCTCTCCCTTTCCACCACATACCCCCAAAAACACCAGTTATGGAGAAAAGGATAACAGCACTTTTAGTTTAGTTTCCACTGTGGGCTCCCTCTCTAAATTTTGTGCAATGTTGTATTAGGCTGCATTTATGTGAAGCATATGCTTCTGTACATGACTGACATAGTGCCACACAGCTTTGCTACAGTATCCTCCCAGGCATCTATTTTCTCCTGGCTCATGCCTTGCTCTACAAACGCTATAGACTTCCATTTTAGTAAATTTTTATTGACTTGAAGTTGAAATTAAAATGGATAGTTCACATCTGGCTCAGGGAAAACGTTGAGCTAGATGCGGGAGTCAGTTTATAGATATACATGGCATTTGCACTAGATCATGATGTCCCCAGTGTGAGGGGAGATCATGGAGGAATATGTTCAATGGTTTTGTGTACAGGAGATGCTGTGCTTAGATGGGAGACACGATATGTAGACCATCCTTGAGGGAAGATTACCCCAGTCTGTTTTTGTTTTTTCCTACCCTGTTATTTTATTTTTAATCTTCTATTTCTTTCCCATCAGAGGCGTAACTAGAACCTTCAGGGCCCTGGTGCAAGAAACCATGAAGGGTCCCCCGACCTATGGTCCCGGTGCCCTTTTCTCCAAGCTGAGGGATCTTACTTCCCGGCCCGGAGCTAGGGTTGCCAACTTTTCTTCAAACCAAACCCGAACACTTTTGCAGCGCATTGCAATTTTTTATTTTTTATTTTTAAGTACACACCGTGCACATAATTTCTGATTACATAACATTTATAATCATATTGAGTTAGTACAGCCCCCCCCCCCCCATTTGGTCAGAGTCCTTTTATATGATATATGAAACACATAATACTATGTAGCGCCCTGCTCCTGATGAGCAGACGCTATTGTTTTTTTTTTTATTTAATTATCTGAAGCTGTAGTTTGGCTCAGATTAATTTCTCTAAAGTTATGGTTTCTGTGCCAGTTCAGCTGGGTTGCACTGATTCCCACCTGACCGTAGGTGTCACTGTCACTGTCAGTGGGTGTGGAACAGCAGCAGGCTGGATGTATTGAATGCCACCTCTTGCTCGGAAATGGTTCAGTGGGTGTGGTTTCCCTGCTGTGCATTCTGGGAGAGGGTATTTAAGGTAAAGACACTATTTTTCTGGGTTCGTTCATTTTTGCTTTCTGGGGTCTGTGATCCCAACCCCAGGGCCCTGCTGGCCTGGGGTGCGTGAAGCATGGTCCTGCGCCTCGGGGCCTGCTGGCCTGAGGCTTTGCAACTGAGAGTGTAGGCCCAGGAATGTCTTGGGGCCTACTGATCCAGAGGTGATCTTGTGCTATCTCGCCTGCAGGGAGAAGCCGAGGAAAGCTGAAGGATCCAGGGGTGGACATTTCCAGTGGAGGACCGAGTGCAAGGCTGGTGTCTCTGGAGGAGCCTGGAAACTCAGTTTGAGGACGCATCCCGGATCAATATCCTTACAGTATCGCCGGGTCGGCTGAAAGAATCTCGTACTGTATGGTAGTTCTTTTTAAAAACTCTCAAGAATCTCTAAGTTCAATTAACAAGTCTGTGGCAGAGACTTTGTTGTGCATCTACTCTCAAGAACCACTAAGTTTCATTAACAAGTCTGTGGCAGAGTCTTTGTTTGGCATATCATCGGCTTCTAGGTCAAGTGAGAGGGGCCTATCCGGTGACTGCTGGATCCAGTCTGTGGAGCTGTTTGTCCTCTGGATCCCTCTATTGAAGGACTGTGTCTTGTGTCTTTCTTTGATGTTACCCCTAAATAAATCTCCAAAAAGGACCTCGTGTCTGATATATCTTCATTTGGGATACTTTCCACGGGACCCCCCTAAGATGAAGAGGCGAGCAGAAGAGGTAACGCTAAGCCCGAATAAAACCAGCAGCTCCTTCAGGGGTTAGTGCTACACTATATAAATTGTGGTGAAAGGCTTCAATGTGTTCCAAAATGTGTCGTGCTAATATCCAACTCAAAAGAACGTATAGTCCTATGTGTTCAATGTACTCTTACATGGATTTTCTGACCCATGAAAAACAAATGGGTCCAATAAAGATTCCAGAACCATCTCTGAGTTTTCTCTATTAATATTTGCCATTCATCATCATGTGTGTCCCAAAAAGAAAAAATCATATAGGGGGACATACGTAATGATAAAAAATAATAGAGAAGATGCAGGGATGTTGCGGAGATAAAGCTTTTTTGGACTCCTTTGTTTTTCATGGGTCAGAAAATCTTGTAAGATTTTGGGACATTGAACGCATAAGGATATACAGACCTGTTGGATGGCATGGGACTGTAGTTGAGACTCTTATGCCGCGTACACACGAGCAGACTTTTCAACATCCAAAGTCCGACGGACTGATTCCGTCAGACTATTCGATCGTGTGTGGGCTGCAACGGACTTTTGATTCGCCAAAGTCTGACGGACTTTAGAATATGGAACATGCTTCAAATTTTTCCGACGGAACTCCGCCGGACCCGGTCCCTTTGAAAAATGTGCTCGTGTGTATGCTATTCCGACGGACTAAAACCGACGCTAGGGCAGCTATTGGCTACTGGCTATGAACTTCCTTATTCGAGTCCAGTCGTACGTCATCACGTTCGAATCCGCCGGAGTTTTGTGTGATTGTGTGTGGCCAAGTCCGCTCAGTCGAAAAGTCCGTCAGAACTCTGTCGGAACTCCGGCAGAACTCCTTCGGAAGTCTGTCGGACATAAGTCCTCTCGTGTGTACGGGGCTTTAGTTTATAAGCACTGGGTGGTTAGGATAAATTTCTGTTGATATCCACCAGGGGGAATTGTAAATTTATCTGGCTGCTGTGGAAGTAAATTGTGGAACACTTGTGCACTTGTTAAAGTGGACCTTCAGTCATTTTTTCAACTTTCCATCTATTAATCTTCTGCCCTTGTTGTTTTAACTTTGGATAGTAAAATAATTTTTTTTTTCTGCCAGTAAATAACTTATACAGCCCACTTCCTGTTTCTTGTCTGGTAAAAAGCCTAGCCTTAGGACATCATGCACAGCTCTCTCTCTCTCACTCTCGTGAGAGTTTGCCAGGAAGGGAGGTGGGTGAGTCATAAAAGGACCAATGAGAGCTGCAGAGCTGGAGGTGTGCCTCTGTGTGTTTGTGTAAATCCAGGAAGTGAACAGGCAGCAGCTTCAGCTGCCCACAGTTAAAATTGTTGCAGCCAGACTTAGTGGAGGGAGATTTCTGCAACATATTTGGCAAGTATAGAATCACAGTATATATAAAATAATATGGAAAGTGGTTGGAGGGAAGTTTCAGAATGGAAAACATGTTTTTATTACAGATTATGTGAGCGGACTGCAGTTCCTCATTAACATCTGACTATTTGGCCATTAATTAACGAGAACAGCACTCTCTGCCTCACCCTGCATAAAGATTTTGCAGTTTGGAGGACTGCAATCTAAGTGCCACCAGACTGAGAGGAATCGTCGCTGGGTATCATTACCAGATATTTTTATTGTAAAATATCAAATGTTCACAATATTAATGATAACAATTATGACTTAGAATAAAAGTATGTAACACACATTGTCCCCACAAAGAGGTATATCCAAAGATATACCTATGATTGCAATCTTGAAAGAGACAGGGATTCTTTAAATTCTGCATTAGTGCATTAGAGGCAATATTACCACTTTTCAAAATATAGTATAGCGGCGGCTCCTGAAGAGCACACACTATGCGTTTTTCAAAGTTAAACTTTACTCAAACTGCAGTTTTATTTGGGTTTATTTGTCTAAATTGGACCTCTGCATCAGTCTGACTGGACTGTGAGCTGTTCAGCCTGGCCACAGGGGGCACTGTCTCTTGTGGCAGGCGTGGAACTATGGTCTGGTTAGGTGCTTAAGTTACTCTGTTTCGGAGCCAGGTCAGTGGCTGTGCCCTCTGGGAGAGGGTATTTAAGATGCGGACGTCACGTGGTTCGAGGGTTCCGGTCCAGTATGATGTGCTGATTACATGGTCCTGGTCCTCCTAACCAGCCCCCAGGAAGGCTATGGCCTGGGGTGCGGATCCACCCGACTTTAATGTCTTGGGGCTGGCTAGCCCGAGGCAAGGAAACTAAAGAAGGATTTTGAGGTGGTTGGGTGCTGTCTCCGGTTCGGGAGAGACCCAGAGTAATTCAAGCATTCCAGGGGAGGACTCTTTAGAACACCACCTACGGGTTGGTTTTCTTAACAAGAGCCTGGAAGGGCTGAAGTAACCGAAAAAATCCAGTCTTGTGGATATCGCCAAGCAGGCTGAAAGATCCAGGTATCCTACAAGTGTTCTAAAGCTTAGTTTCCCTACACGTTCTGCAACAACGTCTGTGACAAAGACTTTGTTCCCGAGTAAGCACCAAGTTGGCTGCTAGGCCTTGTGAGAGAGGGACTGTCCAACCTGAGTGATCATCCAGCTGCGAATGGCTATTCTCTGGATGCAGTCAAAGTAAGCAAGTTCTTTAATGTTTCTTGGACTTTGACATTAAGAGTACCTGAACTTCCTTTTCTAACCCTCTGATCCCAAGTTGAAAGACTCTGATCCCAAGTTGAAAGACAATGGTTTAAGTTTTGCAAATAAAATCCATTCAGGTGGATCTATTGTCAGTCTCAAGTTACTGGGCCATCTACCATGGGACATCCCCTAGACATGCAACAAGGAAAACGGAAGGTAACGGTAAACCCAAAAATAACCAGCAGCTCCTTCGGGGGTTAGTGCTACAATAGTTTAATAATAGTAAAGGTAAAATAGTGCAAAACAATATGTACATAAGAAAAGTATTACAAAAAGAAATGAAAGACAATAATGCCACCTCAACCTCCGAAACATCTCTAAACTATGCCCCTTTCTAACCAATGAAACCACAAAGCTCCTGATTCACTCCCTAGTTATCTCTCGCCTTGACTACTGCAACTCCCTCCTCATTGGCTCACCTTTAAATAGACTATCCCCCCCTTCAGTCCATCATGAATGCTGCTGCCAGACTCATACACCTTGCAAACCGCACAGTGTCTGCTACCCCTCTCTGCCAATCCCTCCATTGGCTGCCACTTGCCCAATGAATTAAATTCAAAATACTAACACTTACTTACAAAGCCATCCACAACTCTGCCCCCAGCTACATCACTAGCCTAGTCTCAAAATACCAACCGAATCCCCACTTCGTTCCTCCCAAGACCTCCTGCTCTCTAGCTCCCTCATCACCTCCTCCCATATCCGCCTCCATGACTTCTCACGAGCCTCGCCCATCCTCTGGAACTCACTACCCCAATCTGTCAGAATGTCTCCAAAGTTATCCACTTTTAGGCGATCCCTGAAAACTTTCCTCTTCAGAGAAGCCTATCCTGCATCCATCTAACAACTGCACTATTTTCTCCATTAGCTCATCCCCCACAGCTATTACCCTTTTGTATAACTTGACCCTCCCTCCTAGATTGTAAGCTCTAACGAGCAGGGCCCTCTGATTCCCCCTGTCTTGAATTGTATTGTATTGTAATGTCTACCCTAATGTTGTAAAGCACTGCGTAAACTGTCGGCGCTATATAAAACCTGTATAATAATAATAACAAAATCGGTTTAAAAGTGAAAATAATTAGCAACATCCTGGTTCTGTGTGTGTTCGGTAAAAGTCAGTCAATGATGTATCAGAGGTTCTCAAAGATCTTGGCTGGTGTTCATTCTTTGATGGTAAAAAGAAAGCTTAGACTACTGATGCAGCCCCACTTTTCTGGTCCTGACAGGTGCTGACAGAAATGCTCTGACCAATTAGAAGGTCTGAGGAATGACCAATGGGATGTCACAGTCTTTTACAAGTATTCGGTTATAACACCCTCAAATACATATATGTGATGGGTATCAGATGCGTGGTTCACCTAGGGAAGGTAATGGGTTTAATTCACCTCCTAGGATAGTAATAGCTGGTCTTAAAATGCTGCTAATTAATTGATACAGGTAAATATGTCTTTGGCAGTGCCATTATTATCTCAGGAGTTATTACACAGAAGTTTTGATTCTACAGGATGAGATAGACAAAAATGTATATTCGCTAATTGCTCTAGCTAAACTATTTATGATGGATGGTTAGCCAGGACAGTTATCTGCTTAAGATTAGACATTACTAAAGTGGTTTTAAAGGCTCAAGTTTTTTTTACCTTTTTGCATTCTATGCATGATGAAGGTAAAACACCCTCTGTGAGAGGTGCTCCCAGCCCCCCCAATACTCATCTGAGCTCCCTCTCGATCCAACGATGTGCACAAGAGCTGAGCTTTTCCCAGGTCTCTAAGGTGTAATGCACACTGGACATTATAATAACGTTTAAAAAAGGCCAGTAGCTTTGCAGTGAGTTTTTCAACTTTTTTCAAAGTTTTTGCAATAGCGTTTTTTTAGCGGTTTTCCACGTTAGCGTTTTTTTTTTTTTTTAAGAAAATTTTTAATTTTTTTTCAATGGATCAAAAATGTTAAACACTGATGAGTGACGTTTTTGAGCACTTATCGACGTTTATCAGCGTTTATCAGTGTTTTTACAGTTGAAAAACGTCTCTCAGAACCCATTAGTTTTGGGGGTTTTTTTACTGCTCAAAAACGCCACTGCCCAAAACTGCTGACACATAGGATAACCTGATGGAGAGTTTAAGGATTGTAGAACGCCAAAAACAGCTGCTGTAAAAACGTCAAAACATGTCCAGTGTGCATGAGGCCTTATTCTTTATAGGCTGAGGCAACCGTTGGAGCCACTGACTCCTGCTACTGTAAATCACAGGCAGTAAGCCAATGAGGAGAGAGCAGGCTGTGTGTGTCTTATGGACACATAGAGCGGACTCTGGAGAGAGCACGCACCAGTGCCCGCAGAGCAAGTGGCTTGCTATTGGGGGCATTGGCTGAAGAGGAGGAGCCAGTAGCACTGGCGGGGGACCCTATCAGGGCTGCTCTGTGCAAAACCACTGCACAGAGCAGTTAAGTATGACATGTTTTTGTTTTTTTTAAATGGACCTTTAATGTCACTTTAAGCCTGGACTTGACAGTTTTATGACACTATATGACACTATTAGAGCAAGACTATGATGTGTATTGTCCTGTTAATGGGGTGTGCATGGGCTAAAGTTTATCTGGTTGCCCTGCCTTGTTTAAATGTTAGTTAATAGGGTTGAGAGGGCCTGCAGTGTCTTATCAATGGACTGATAAGGATGTTCTGGCATGCAGTTAAAAGTTTAATTGTGTGAGATGAAGGCCTAATGTAGCCATGTCCTGAAAGGAGGGTGGGGTCATTGCTGCTAAAAAAGAAATGTCATGGCTGACTATGAATTTTGAACAACATGGCAGCCCTGTCTCACACTAGTCTTTTGGGTGTCCACTTCACATTCTCATTACAAAGCCAACAAGGACACACAGCTGAGATCTCTCTGGATCAGGGACAGGTGAATATGAGACTTGCAGGGAGGACATGGAGAAGTTTCATTATAAATTGGGAATGGGGTCTAGTGGTCAGTAGTACACTCATTGTTTGAATGTATTCCAAAATAACTAGCATAATATACTTCAATCAGTCTTGGCATTAGCCTCCTGTTGTCCCCTGCACAGTGATACTAATACTGTCTACCCACAGGTTAGGGGAAAAGAGGTGACTATGGAAGTGGGAGTAATTTATTACAACAGTCATCAATGGGAAGGGTTGGTACCATTCCTATGATATCAAAAATGTAAGGGTATTCAACTGTGAACATAGTGGCATTGCATATACAGAATAGATAGTATCGTGTGCAAAACTTGGATCCAAGACTATGATTCATGCCTAGAGTGTCAAAAGTATGCAGCACTAGATGAAATGATGTTTCTGGCAGCTGGAAAAGTTATTAAAAATTGTTTCTTAAAATTGAATTGGTGTTGGCATCTAAAATTAAAAATGGGTAAATAATAATTGTATTTGTTTGTAGCTATGTAAAAAAAATCCTGCAACAGGGATACACACAGCAATAAAAATCTGAAAGAGGTCTGTACTTCCTGAACCCTACAAAATAAAAGCATTTTTATATTCTGTCTGGTAAAATATTGTTAGCAGGAGTCCCAGATAACTATAAAAAGTTGGACATGGCCCACCAACCACCAGAACAGGGCTCTGTCCCCCATTTGGTCCTCAAAGGCCCAGGAACAATGAAAGACTCCTGCCACCAACCTGAGCGGATTAGTTTGAGACGCCTATAAGGGATCTTGCATCCACCTATGGAGTATTTCCTCCCATTGACCCACAAAGGGTACCAAGTCTGACTAAGACTAGCTGAGTCCATATGCGGAGGCTACCCCTTCAGAGAGAACTCAGGCAGTAATGCCTAGACAGTTGCAGATTTTTGCTGAAGTTAAAAGTTAAAAATGTAATCTTTCTTCTTCAACAGGATTATTTCTCTGGACGCAAAAATAGTTTAGATGAACTAGGTCTCCACATGGTGGCGAGGTCGGCTGACCCCTATATTTACTAAATAGGCAAAGAAGAGGCAGGAAGGCCTCGGGCGCACTTAGTAGAATTTAGCTAGGTTGACTCAGAGCCAATATGTCTTATTCCTTTTATTGTTTACATCCTGCTTTTTTTTAGGATTAAGGATTGAAGCTGGGGTGGACACACATGCCACTTAAGTGACCTTGCTTTCGTTCTTGGGTGAAAGCAACCTCACACTCAAGCTCCCAGAATTGAAACTGTTATACCTTATGGCAATAATTATGTTTTGGAGTCTTCTCCAAAATGAACTAACCTTTCTCTTTCTTCTTTCTCTCCTTTTCTGTACTTATGGGGCGGTGACCCCCCCCCCCCCCCCGCCCCAGGTCTGGCTATACCCCTGTGGGCCACTGGTAGTTCTACATCCCCTGGAATAAAGATACAGACAGCTCCATATCTAGGTCTGGGGAAGTGTGCTCTGCGGAACCATGATGGCAGTTGACAAATAAATACACCATCATCACACATAACGTGCAGGGCTTTAATTCTCCCGTTAAGAGAACAAAAGCCTTCACATACTACCACAAACAAAAAGCAAATATCTTGATGTTGCAGGAGACTCACTTCTCCAAAACCTCTACCCCAAGATATCTCGGCACAAAATACCCGCAATTTTATACCTCTTCAGGCCTGGAAAAAAAGCTATATGTTTCTCTTGTAAAATATCATTTGTCTCTATCACCATAATCAAAGATAAACATGGCAGATATATAATGGCAGTGGGCCATATAAATGACCAGGTACCACCCTAATTTCTTATTATGCCCCTAACACAGGTCAAATCGACTTCTTCCATAAAATGTTCAAGGTACTGCTCCCAAAGGCTCAGGGACAGGTGATCTTATCAGGGGACAGTAACCTACCGCTAGACCAAATATTAGAGAAATCATCACACAGCAAAATAATATATAAACATGTACCTAAAAGTATCGGCGGCCTAGCACAGCTGCTACTGTACATAGCAATGACCTTATTGATGTGGGGAGAGAGGATAATCCCTCAGGATTATATTTTCTATTCCCATGTCCATCGTACAAAATTTACCACTTTTTTATAGGGACCCCATCATTAACATACGTAATCTCGGTCAGGACACTTAGCACACCATGCTCAGACCACTCGCTGGTCAGGCTTTCTGTCTCCAATCTGTGGAAAAAACCTCATCCATCCCCCATGGAGATTAAACGCCACACTTCTAAACGACTCGATAAGGGTAACAGAAATAGAGAAAGAGATACGCTTATATTTAATGGAAAATTTACCTGCAACAACCTCTCCTGTAATAAATTGGGCAGCCTATAAGGTCACTATTAGAGGCAAACTACTCCAACTGGCAGCACGATGAAAGCGATCTCGAGACAGCACAGTGACACAAGTGGAACAGACACTGCGGGACCTCCTAAAGGAACAAAAAGCGACACCACAGGTGGACATCAGACATAAAATAAATGAGGCCAGATTAGCCCTGAACTTAAGCCTTACCACACAAGCGGAAAAACAAATACGCTGGTCACTGCACAGATATTACACAATGGGTGATAAACCCATGACACTGTTAGCGAGAAAGTTAGTATCCCCGCCCCTATGCATCGGCACTACCTAAACTGTGACTAAATAATGGGAAACTAAGTCAGAACCCAGAAAGAATAGTCACCGAATTTACAAAATGTTATGCCAAATTATATAGCATTTCAGAGAACGTAGGACCTAATAAAGTGGAGGAATTCTTTAGACACTTCCCTCTTCTGAAAATTACAGAAGGAGCATTTAGAATTAATGAGTATAAAATTAAGGAAAACCGCGCTCAACAACGGTGGGAAGTAAGAAAGGATAGCAATAACAGTGGCTACAGACAAATACTAGTTATATCATTAGGTTGCTGCCACCCACAAGGAAAGAAACTCCAATAGGTGTTTCCTCCAAAAAATAGAACAATATGGTAACCGGGGTAATTGGCGCTACCTACAAATAAAACTCCTTACATGTATGTATCTAAATATATAATCCCGAATATATCATGTATTCATCCTAAAGAATATATATAAAATAAAAAGGGGTATAACCCAAAAAATGCTGCTATTCTGCGATTTTTAATTTACAAGCTACTCAGATGTCCCAAAAAACAGCAAAATTCCTACTGTAAATTAATTCCTGAGATTGACAAATAGTTCCAGTAAACAAAGGGAAAGGAAAGAGCCAAAAACCAAACAACAACAAACAAAAAAACAAAAGATTTGTATCTGTATCGCTAGAAAGCAATATTCCCTAAAATCGCATTATCGCCAAAATATGGTTAAATAAGCAAATTCCCAGTAGGAGGCGTGTGTAAATGTGCTAGTGAAATTATAATCCCAAATATACAAACTATAAGTGCAAAACGCTAATATAGACATATATAGAAAAAATTGTTGCCTAAAATCGCATTAACGCCAAGATATGCAAAATCCCAGTAGGAGGTGTATATAAATGTGCTTAATGAAATTAAAATTCAAACCCTAAATATACAACCTATAAATGCAAAATGCTAATATAAGCATATATATGAAAGAGCAAAATATTAATAATATATAAAAATTATATCAAAATTATATCAAAAAAGTGCGAGTGAAAAAACAAAAAAACAAAAAATATATATAAAAAAACAAAAAATATAAAAAACAAAAAAGCAAAAAAGCAAAAAAATAAAAAAATATATAAAATATATATAAAAAAAAAAAAATCAATTAACCCCCAAATTAAATAAACAATCCATAATAACCAAAAGTGAAAAATAGTGTCCAATTTTCCAAAAAAATCTTCAATGGTGCAATTACAGAAAGTTCAAATGTGACTATAGTGCTTCTTGTGCAATCTTCAACGTGACTTCTGTGTTCCCCCACAAGGTACCCCACTCACCAGAAGAATACACCCCTGCAGGGGTAATTCGCCTTGAAATCAAAGTCTGCCGATATCCAGCTCTTCATTCGCATCCAGAGAGAGTTTTCTCAATCCCTGCTGATGTCCAGCTCCTCAATCGCAACCAAGGGGAGATTTCATATATCCTCATAAGAAAAAAATTGTAGCCTCCATAGTGTGATTTGTATAAAAAATCAATTTATTGCCACAAAAATATAAACCAATAAAAACATAAAAAATGATAAAAACGAAAAAAACAAATCTCATATAATGAGACAAGATGTGGAACCACAGTCCATTAGAAAATCACTCAGCCTCCATATATAAATAAATGGTAATGTTCCAGGAAAACAGATAGAAAATCCTAGACCAAAGCTGAGAGAAAGATAATAACCATACGCTAATGGCACTTTATCCCAAAAAACACAAAGGACTAAGAGTGTAAAAACCACTTAAAAACAATGTCCCAGGATATAACCTGTTGTATATGGTCACTCCAGTGTTTGTAAGTCCCCCAGGGATAGAGCCCTTTTAGCGCGAAAATTAATCTGAACGTGGAAGCCGCTCGGTGGATACGCAGCTACGGCTTGCACTCCAACTGCGTTCCAACGAACGGAACTGACGTAATAAGCGTAACTCCGTCGAACGCGTTTCGTCATTGACGTCTTCAGCGGCGTAATTGACACCCAAACAAACAACAATGGGCTGTACCCTGTGTCTGAAGGAGTGACAACCACCGTATCCAATCCGATGTTGTTACCACCCAGTTCCAAGCCAGAAGGCGAGGGGAGGATATCCAAAAAAGAAAGAAAAAAGGGTGTCAATTACGAACGTTGGCCAATCAGATGCTGCTTAATCTTGGTTTTTTCCTATTTGAGTTGTAGGACGTAGTAGCGTGACACCGCCGCTGAAGACGTCAATGACGAAACGCGTTCGACGGAGTTACGCTTATTACGTCAGTTCCGTTAGTTGGAACGCAGTTGGAGTGCAAGCCGTAGCTGCGTATCCACCGAGCGGCTTCTACGTTCGGATTAAAGGGCTCTATCCCTGGGGGACTTACAAACACTGGAGTGACCATATACAACAGGTTATATCCTGGGACATTGTTTTTAAGTGGTTTTTACACTCTTAGTCCTTTGTGTTTTTTGGGATAAAGTGCCATTAGCGTATGGTTATTATCTTTCTCTCAGCTTTGTTCTAGGATTTTCTATCTGTTTTCCTGGAACATTACCATTTATTTATATATGGAGGCTGAGTGATTTTCTAATGGACTGTGGTTCCACATCTTGTCTCATTATATGAGATTTGTTTTTTTCGTTTTTATCATTTTTTATGTTTTTATTGGTTTATATTATTGTGGCAATAAATTGATTTTTTATACAAATCACACTATGGAGGCTTCAATTTTTTTCTTATGAGGATATATGAAATCTCCCCTTTGTTGCGATTGAGGAGCTGGACATCAGCAGGGATTGAGAAAACTCTCTCTGGATGCGAATGAAGAGCTGGATATCGGCAGACTTTGATTTCAAGGCGAATTACCCCTGCAGGGGTGTATTCTTCTGGTGAGTGGGGTACCTTGTGGGGGAACACAGAAGTCACGTTGAAGATTGCACAAGAAGCACTATAGTCACATTTGAACTTTCTGTAATTGCACCATTGAAGATTTTTTTGGAAAATTGGACACTATTTTTCACTTTTGGTTATTATGGATTGTTTATTTAATTTGGGGGTTAATTGATTTTTTGTTTTTTTTATATATTTTTATATATTTTTTTATTTTTTTGCTTTTTTGCTTTTTTGTTTTTTATATTTTTTGTTTTTTTGTTTTTTCACTCGCACTTTTTTGATATAATTTTTATATATTATTAATATTTTGCTCTTTCATATATATGCTTATATTAGCATTTTGCATTTATAGGTTGTATATTTAGGGTTTGAATTTTAATTTCATTAAGCACATTTATATACACCTCCTACTGGGATTTTGCATATCTTGGCGTTAATGCGATTTTAGGCAACAATTTTTTCTATATATGGCTATATATTAACGTTTTGCACTTATAGTTTGTATATTTGGGATTATAATTTCACTAGCACATTTACACACGCCTCCTACTGGGAATTTGCTTATTTAACCATATTTTGGCGATAATGCGATTTTAGGGAATATTGCTTTCTAGCGATACAGATACAAATCTTTTGTTTTTTTGTTTGTTGTTGTTTGGTTTTTGGTTCTTTCCTTTCCCTTTGTTTACTGGAACTATTTGTCAATCTCAGGAATTAATTTACAGTAGGAATTTTGCTGTTTTTTGGGACATCTGAGTAGCTTGTAAATTAAAAATCGCAGAATAGCAGCATTTTTTGGGTTATACCCCTTTTTATTTTATATATATTCTTTAGGATGAATACATGATATATTCGGGATTATATATTTACATACATACATGTAAGGAGTTTTATTTGTAGGTAGCGCCAATTACCCCGGTTACCATATTGTTCTATTTAGAATTAATGGACCATGCATTAACTGAAAATGAGATTGTACAAGCAATGGAGGATCTTAATCCCCCAAAGCCCCAGGCCCAGATGGATTCTCAGGGCTCTATTATAGGAAATTTCAAGAGATTCTGACCCCATAACTTTTTACCTTCTTTAATGCGATCAGGCAGGGCACGGCCCTTCCTGCTCAGTAAAATAAAGCATTCAAGCATGTTCTCTCTAAAAGGGTAAGGATCGCGGATGTTGCAAAAACTACTGCCCCATCTCGTTGATCAACACTGACTTAAAGATTATGACAAAGATCCTGGTGGTCAGAATGAACTTATTTCTAGCCAATGATCCACCCAGATCAGGCGGGATTCATACCGGGGAGCCAAACGACGGATCAAACAAGAAGAACTTATTTCTAGCCAATGATCCACCCAGATCAGGAGGGATTCATACCGGGGAGCCAAAGGACGGATCAAACAAGAAGGTTCATAGATATTATTTCCACAGTCCACTTGGACTGGGATAGGAGGGGGCCAAGACGGGGAATGCTGTTATTATTGGATATTCATAAAGCATTCAATTCCTTGTCTTGGGGCTACCTCTTCTTTGTCCAGACCCGACTGGGATTCGGAACCCACTTCTTATCCTAAAACTCTCTACAGCTCCCCGACGGCAGCACTAATGGTAAAAGGCTATTTTTCAGGCCTGATTAACATCCAAAGAGGAACACGCCAAGACTGTCCATTGTCCCTGTTACTTTTTGCGCTGACACTAGAACCATTCGCGATACAGGTACGAGCCTGATTAGATGTCAAGTGAATAGAATGTGGGGGCACCGAACACAAATGCATCACCTTTTTGCGGATGATATACTGATGAGAATTTCATCCCCTATCACCACCCTTCCCAACCTATATGCTATACTCAAACCATTTTCCATAATCTCAGGCCTCAAAATCAACCATGACAAATCGCAGGCCATGAATATCTCCTTAGAAGATACCATGATTTCCACCCTAAAAAGATCTTATAAATTTATATGGAAAACTGATACCCTCCCATATTTTGGAATTAATCTTACTCCATCTTGGAACACACTGTATTCTCAAAACTACCCTGCATTGTTCAAAAAACTGGGGGTAGACCTGACAAAATGGTCGACTCACCCGCCGTTGTGATTTGGCAGACTACACTCGGTCAAAATGAATGTGCTTCCGAGAATATTGTACCACTTTAGAACACTACCAATGGCACTAGCCAAACCAGACCTGAAATCATTCCAAACTAAACTCCTGTCATTTATCCGTGGGAACAAGGGGCCTAGGGTGAATATACGCATGTTACATGCCCCCAAGAGAAAAGGCGGATTAGGCTTTCCAGACTTGTTAAAATACTACTATGTTGCACAGTTGGCACACATTACTAGATTCCATAGCTCACAACCGCATCCAGTTTGGATGCAGATAGAAGCAAAAACCTGTAAGACACACCCAATCTCCTCCATCCTTTGGTTGTCTCCTAAGCAGAGACCCCTGGATTCTATGTCTGGCACTTTCTATCTCCTTGAAAATATGGGACAGATTACTTAAATCTCACAACTTTCAATCCTCACATACACCTTTAGCTCCACTAGTGGGGAACGTGAGATTCACCCCCGCCTCTCTCCCAGAATGTCTGAGGGGTGGACGAACAAGGTCTACTGAAAATAGCATATATATGTGATCATAGGGGCATCTTAACGAGAAGGGCACTAGAGCACCAGTTACCGATCTCAGAGCTCTATAGATACACACAGATAGGGCATATCTTGTCTACAATATCCAAAAAATTAGACATAGCCACGATGACCCCTATGGAATATTGCTGCACACAATATTATAAGATCAGAGTCCATATCTCTGAACTGTACACAGTACTCATGAATTGTATTGAAAAATTGGAATATATGAAGAGATGGGAGGCAGACCTCCAGGAGGGTATTGGGCTGGACGAGTGGCACAAAATAGCCCAGGGGGCAACGAAATCCATCATAAATACTTCACTAATAGAAACAAATGACAAAGTCTCTGGTCCCCTTCTCTGACTCTGGACAAACCCACAGACTTTGAAATCCTATGTGCTAAGGATCCTTACGAGCCCCGACTGATCTCTACTATTTACACAATATTACATGAAGCTATTCCTATGACGGTGAACACCCACCACTACATGAGGAAATGGTCTCAGATTCTACAGCACGATATTTCCCTGGTGGACTGGGGGAACATATGGGAGCACACTTCCAGAATATCTCGATGTGTGACCCACAAGGAAACTGCATACAAAGTTCTAATGCACTGGTATAGGACTCCAGATATTCTACATGCCCGTAACAGATTAATTTCAAAGCAATGCTGGAGATGTGGTGGGGAAGTCGGCTCTCACTACCATATTTTTTGGGACTGCCCCCTAGTCCACCAGTTCTGGCTCCAAGTCCAAAATCTGTTAGAAACACTGGCTGGCACTCCTATTCCCCTGACGCCCATGCATTATCTGCTAGGCCTCCCTTTCTCTGGTATTTCTAAGGCCTTGCGCAGATTGTTGTCCTTCATCTTATTGGCTGCTAAAAGGGTCATACCCAGGTTATGGTTGTCCACCTCTCCACCAACACTTCCACAATTGATTACCACTGTAGCTGACATATGCAGAATGGAACACTTGAAGGCTGTGGTGGAGGGTAAGATGCAGAAATTTTCAAAAATTTGGTCAACATGGGATGAGTCTACATATGGCTCTGATGGGATTGATCCTACTTAGTTAAACCTGGATACATACATGTCCCCGAGAGAAGGTCTGAAATTTATTTTTCCTTGTGTGTAAAGCTCTCTTTGAGGTTAAATGGTCTGTTTACAGTTTCTGTCTATAACCCCCTTAAAGATACGGTAGAAGGTCACTTCAATTTCAATTTTTTTTAGGGATGCGACTATCTCTCCCCCACTCAAATTACTACTTTAATCACATCGCTATACCTCTATGTGTTTAGATTTTGTATGCCCTGTAATCAAAGTATACCTGCAATCTCGATATGTTAATATTAATATTTCATGTATATTTTCTTCTGTATGATGTTGAAAATTTAAAATAAACAATTACAAAAAAAATGACAAAGTCTTAATGAGATGGTATATGGCAAGACTGGCGACCTTTATACCTGAGGCATCCCCTAGATGCTTTCGTGGCTGTGAACAACTGGGGGCGATATACCACATATGGTGGCAGTGCCCTAAGGTGAGATGCTACTGGATTAGGGTGTACAATTTTATTTACACCCTCACCTAGGTAAACTTAATTAAATCCCCAAAACAGGCACTGCTAGGTGCCGAGATAGATTCAGCTTCAAAACCTCAAAGGCGTCTTATAATGTTTATATTTACAGCAGCGAAAATGACAATAGCTAAATCATGGAAATCGGCAGTGGTGCCATTCGATCAGCTCAAATTTAAACTCTCCTGGATCATGCTTAATGAACGAAAGACTGCGATCTTACACGATAAAATGCAACAGTTCGAAAATATATGGAGCCCATGGACCTGGTACTTAACAGGAGATCCCAGAACTATATAGATATAAAGGGGCCAGAGGGAGGGCGGGTATCGGGGTATGGGGGTCACTTTCTAAATCTCTAAAACTCTAATTATTTCCTTATTCTTTTCTTTCCTAACCTACCTCTCTTTGGGTACAATTATCTCTTCCTGCCATCTCTAATTGGTCTGACAAAAAAAAAAAAGAAAACTGACACAGCCACCACATCTAATGACTGATAAGCTGCAATATTTGGGAGGAATTGCTCAACAGTGACCAACATCCCACGATTGAAAGTCTACCTGGCTTATCATCGGGTGTGCATTCCTCTGTATTCCTGACCTGCTGTTTTGCCATATGAGATCTATTACGGGAACCCTGTCGGGTATTTTATGCGAGCTATTGACGCTTGCCATCTGGTAAGCATGCATTCTTTGTGGTGTCTGCACTTTTGGTGACAGAAGATTGCACGATTCGTTTTAAGTACTAATTTGACTTTATTATGCCGCGTACACACGAGCGGACTTTTCAACATCCAAAGTCCGAAGGACCGAGTCCGTCAGACTATCCGATCGTGTGTGGGCTGCAACGGACTTTTGATTCACCAAAGTCTGACGGACTTTAGAATATGGAACATGCTTCAAATTTTCCCGAAGGAACTCCGCCGGACCCGGTCCCCTTCGAAAACTCCGCTCGTGTGTATGCTACTCCGACGGACTAAAACCGACGCTAGGGCAGCTATTGGCTACTGGCTATGAACTTCCTTATTCGAGTCGGGTCGTACGTCATCACGTTCGAATCCGTCGGAGTTTAGTGTGATTGTGTGTGGCCAAGTCCGTTCAGCCGAAAAGTCTGTCAGAACTCCGTCGGAATTCCAGCAGAACTCCGACGGAACTCCTTTGGAAGTCTGTCGGACTTAAGTCCTCTCGTGTGTACGGGGCATTAGAGTTTTTTCACTTGGGACATTGTTCACTTCATTATTATTTTTTAAATTTTTATATTTTTTTGTATTTTCATATTTATTAATTTAATTCGTTTTAATATATATTTTTCACTAATTGGTACTTCATTTTCACATCTGTATTTATTAATTTCATGTGAATGTTTGACTATTTAAGAGATTCTCTTATTAATTAAGGTTTCCCATGAGACATGATAAAAAAAATATTTTTTTACATTTTTTTATTTTTTCTTGCATTTGGTGTGTATCACACTTAGTAGCTGCTGCTTCATATGTTAATTTAATTTTCAGTAGGTAGTTAGGAGCTCAGTATTTTTTCCTTTTTATTTATAGAACACATTACCCCTTCTGAGGACATAAGGTCTGTTTAATGTCTGAAATCTCAATCATATTGTGATTTCATTCACTATGATAATATGTTTGTGGTAGGTGCAGCTTGGTGCGGAGGCAGAAAACACTCAGAGTCCAGGTGCAGAGTAACAGGAATATATTGTAATTGAAGTTCGCAATACACAACAAGCTCAACGGGAAGGCAACCCGACCGAGAGCACTCACAGGGTGTAAAAGAGATTTGTCAGTAGCAGAAGGTCATAGGGGTGCCAACAATGTCTGTCTCAGAGAGCGGAATGCAGCCTGGCTGGTCTGTACCCTAGTGGGGAGGCTTCCAGGTAAGATGGTGTATCCCTGCACTTTCTCTACTCCTCTGGAACATTTTCCTGATGCTAGGCACTGTCCCTGACAGACCAGAGACCTGTCCCTACTCTAGCCACATGAGAAATGCACACCAAGCCTGGGAGCCAGGGTCTTAAATAGAGTCACATGGGTTGCCAGCATCCAATCGTGACACAGGAAACCATAGAGGAACTAGGTTCTTCTTGACTGCCTCTCTCTCTCTGCAATTGAGTGCAACCTACAGTGGAGAAAGTCGACTGCACCTGTCTACATTTTGATTGACAGACTGAAAAAAAACGTGGTTATCTGGAAACATTGTGCTCTAAAATACAAAGGTAACTCAATCTAGAAAATAACTAAATCAGTGCAATAACAGATATAAGTGCAATAACAAATATTTTACAAACTGTATGTCTAAATGAATTGTGCCTCCAGCACAGTATAGACCTGAAGATACCCCTTATTGCTGGTGTTCTGTTTCTGTAATACAGGCATCTGCAGCAGTTTAAGTGGGTGTTGTGTGCCTCCAGAACAGTATACACCTGAAAATACCCTTTATTGCTGGTGTTCTGTTTCTGTAATACAGGTATCTGCAGCAGTTAAAGTGGGTGTTGTGTGCCTCCAGCACAGTATACACCTGAAGATACCCATTATTGCTGGTGTTCTGTTTCTGTAATACAGGCATCTACAGCAGTTTAAGTGGGTGTTGTGTGCCTCCTGCACAGTATACACCTGAAGCTACCCTTTATTGCTGGTGTTGTTTCTGTAAACCAGGCATCTCCAGCAGTTTAAGTGGGTGTTGTGTGCCTCCAGCAGAGTATACACCTGAAGATACCCTTTATTGCTGGTGGTCCGTTTCTGTAATACAGGCATCTGCAGCAGTTAAAGTGGGCGTTGTGTGCCTCCTGCACAGTATACACCTGAAGATACCCTTTATTGCTGGTGTTCTGTTTCTGTAATATAGGCATCTGCAACAGTTTAAGTGGGTGTTGTGTGCCTCCAGCACAGTATGCACCCAAAGCTACCCTTTGTTGCTGGTGTTCTGTTTCTGTAATACAGGCATCTGCAGCAGTTAAAGTGGGTGTTGTGTGCCTCAAGCACAGTATACACCTGAAGCTACCCTTTATTGCTGAATTTCTGTTTCTGTAATAGAGGCATCTGCAGCAGTTTAAGTGGGTGGTGTGTGCCTCCAGCACAGTATACACCTGAAGATACCCCTTATTGCTGGTTTTCTGTTTCTGTAATATAGGCATCTGCAGCAGTTGAAGTGGGTGCTGTGTTCCTCCAGCACAGTATACACCTGAAGCTACCTTTTATTGCTGGTGTTCTGTTTCTGTAATACAGGCATCTGCAGCAGTTAAAGTGTGTGTTGTGTGCCTCCTGCACAGTATACACCTGAAGATACCCTTTATTACTGGTGTTCTGTAATACAGACATATGCAGCAGTTAAGGTGGGTGTTGTGTGCCTCCAGCACAGTATATACCTGAAGATACCCTTTATTGCTGGTGTTCTGTTTCTATAATACAGGCATCTGCAGCAGTTAAAGCAGGTGTTGTGTGCCTCCAGCACAGTATACACCCGAAGATACCCTTTATTGCTGGTGTTCTGTTTCTGTAATACAGGCATATCCATCAGTTAGAGTGGGTGTTGTGTGCCTCCTGCACAGTATACACCTGAAGATACCCTTTATTACTGGTGTTCTGTTTCTGTAATACAAGCATCTGCATCAGTTAGAGTGGGTGTTGTGTGCCTCCTGAACAGTATACACCTGAAGATACCATTTATTACTGGTGTTCTGTTTCTGTAATACAGGTATCTGCAGCAGTTAAAGTGGGTGTTGTGTGCCTCCTGCACAGTATACACCTGAAGCTACCCTTTATTACTGGTGTTCTGTTTCTGTAATACAGGCATCTGCAGTGCAGAATTTAGAGTGGGTGTTGTGTGCCTCTTGCACAGTATACACCTGAATATACCCTTTATTACTGGTGTTCTGTTTCTGTAATACAGGCATCTGCATCAGTTAGAGTGGGTGTTGTGTGCCTCCAGCACAGTATATACCTGAAGATACCCCTTATTGCTGGTGTTCTGTTTCTATAATACAGGCATCTGCAGCAGTTAAAGCAGGTGTTGTGTGCCTCCAGCACAGTATACACCCGAAGATACCCTTTCTTGCTGGTGTTCTGTTTCTGTAATACAGGCATATCCATCAGTTAGAGTGGGTGTTGTGTGCCTCCTGCACAGTATACACCTGAAGATACCCTTTATTGCTGGTGTTCTGTTTCTGTAAACCAGGCATCTCCAGCAGTTAAAGTGGGTGTTGTGTGCCTCCTGCACAGTATACACCTGAAACTACCCTTTATTGCTGGTGTTCTGTTTCTGTAATACAGGCATCTGCAGAAGTTAGAGTGGGTGTTGTGTGCCTCCTGCGCAGTCTACACCTGAACCTACCCTTTATTACTGATGTTCTGTAATACAGGCATCTGCCGTGCAGAACTTATAGTGGGTGTTGTGTGCCTCCTGCACAGTATGCACTTGAAGATACTTATTGCTGGTGTTGTTCTGTTTCTGTAATACAGGCATCTGCAGCATTTACAGTGGGTGTTGTGTGCCTCCTGCACAGTATACACCTGAAGCTACCCCTTATTGCTGGTGTTGGTCTGTTTCTGTAACACAGGCAGGCAGCTGCAGTAATTACAGTCTGTGTACTGTGTCATCTGCTCAGTGTGCACCTAAAGCTACCCAATTGCTGGTTTTCCCATCTCCCTGCAGGCCATTACTATGTCTGGAAGGCCAACAAGGAGAGGCCGAAAGTCACGAGCCAATAAAAGAGGGCAAGCAGGCTCTGTGTCTAGAGACAACAGTGCTGGTCGTGGACGCAGTGCATCGTCATCAGCACGTGGCCATGGGACACGCTTGCCCTTATTATCGGCAGCTGGACGTGTTGAGCTGCATCATGCCGAAGACTTGGTAGAGTGGATGACCAAGCACTCCTCATCCTCTCTCACCCAGGCGCAGGGTACTAGCAAAGCAGCTGCCAACGCATCCTCTTCCCTCGTTTCAATGGCTTCACTCCTTCCCTAGACCCACCATGTCCTCCTGAGGAGTCCCCCGAACTGTTTGAGCACAGTGTTGGGTACATGCTCCAGGAGAATGCCCAGCGTTTTGAAGGCTCTGATGATGATACCCAGCTAGAGGAAGGCAGTAGCGTGAGCGCAGAGAGAGGGGATACTCAAGAAGGACAGCAATCTGGCAGTCATGTTCCATCAGCTGCAGCATACTGTCAGATTTACTCCAGTGATGAAGAGGGAGGGGATGATGAGGTCACTGACGCCACGTGGGTGCCTGATAGGAGAGAGGAGGTAGAGGAGGAGGAGGCAGATCTCCAATGAGGCAGGGTGCCCTTCCGGGGGCCAGCTTAGGGGCAGCAAACCGATTAAATCACACCGCAGAGCTCCGCCTTTGCAGGGCGCTGCCTCTGCACGTTATTCCAAAAGTTATTTGGTGTGGGCCTTTTTTGAGATGAGTGCATCAGATCACACAGCTGCTATTTGCTAAATATGTCTTAAGCGTATCTCACATGGCCAAAACATCAGCCGCTTGGGCACTACATGCTTGACCAGACATATGTTGACCTGCCATGCAGCTCGTTGGCAAGCATACCTTAAAGACCCACACCAAAGAACAAAGAGGACCTCTCCTTGCTCCTCATCAGCTGGGATCTCCAACCCCACTAAACCTTCAGTCCTCTCTAAAACCTGCACTGACAGGAATGAAGGTGTAGAATTAGGTATGTCACAGCCAAGTACTTGCGGGCACTCTGCTAGCAGTACAACGATGTCCGATTGTAGCAGGCAAATTTCCCTGCCCCAGCTGCTGGACCGTCAAAAGTAGTTTACTCCCAGCCATCCACATGCCCAGCGGTTGAATGCTAGGTTGGCTAAATTGCTAGCACTTCAACTGCTGCCTTTTCAGTTGGTAGAATCGGCCCCCTTCCGTGAGTTTGTGCTATGTGTGGTTCCTCAGTGGCAGGTTCCCAAACGCCACTTTTTCTCACGGAAGGCGATTCCGTCTCTCTACCGGCATGTAAAAGGCAATATCCATGCCTCGCTGGACAGGGTGGTCAGCAGTAAGGTGCATATTACCGCTGACTCATGGTCCAGCAGGCATGGACAGGGACGTTACCTATCTTTCATGGCCCATTGGGTCACTCTTCTGGCAGCTGGGAAGGATGCAGGACAAGGTGCAGTAGTGTTGGAGGTTGTTCCGCCACCACGCCTCCAAAATGCTACTACTGGTTGTGACACGCCTCTCTCCTCCACCCCTCCTTCTTCTCCCTCCATGGCCTCTTCCAGTGCTTTGTCCTTGGAATCAGCGGTGCTCTGTAGGCGTTCAAGGGGCTATGCCAGTATGCAGGCAAAAAGATGCCATGCCATGCTTGCGCTGGTTTGTTTGGGGGACAGGAGCCACACTGGGGCAGATATTTTGTCAGCTCTGCAGGGGCAAGTCGAGAGGTGGTGGACGCCATGCCAGCTTAAGCCAGGAATGGTGGTTTGCGACAATGGCACCAACCTCCTCTCTGCCCTCCGACAGGGACAACTGACCCATGTGCCCTGTGTGGCTCACATCCTTAACCTGGTAGTGCAGCGGTTCTTGGGCAGGTACCCAGGCTAACAGGATGTCCTGAGGCAGAACAGGAAAGTCTGTGTGCATTTCCGCTGATCATATAATGCCAGTGCTCGGCTGGCTGAGCTCCAAAAGGAGTTGAACCTGCCCAAGAACCGCCTTATATGTGACATGCCCACCAGGTGGAACTCAACGTTGGCCATGCTGCAGCGGCTGCACACGGAGCAGAGGGCCATCAATGAGTACCTGTTGCGACTATGGCACCAGGACAGGGTCAGGGGAGCTCAGGTTTTTTTCACCACGCCCGTAGGGCATGATCAGGGATGCATGCACTGTCCTGTCACCCTTTTAGGTGGCCATAAGGATGGTGAGCAGTGACAGTGTATGCAACAGTGTACCTCTTGTCCACCTGTTGGAGCATACGCTGCATAGAATAATGGACAGGGCACTTGAGGCAGAACAGAGGCAGGAAGAGGAGGACTTCCTTACCTCTCCAGGCCCCCTTTATCCAGACAGTGTTCCTGTGTCCCACCCATCACACAGGAAGAGGATGAGGAGGAGGAAGAGGAGGCTTGTGTCAGCATGGAGGAGGATCGTGGCACTCAGCATCAGCAGCAGCAGTCTTTTAGGGATGATTTACTGTCCCAAGAAACCTGTGGACTTGTACGTGGCTGGGAGAAGGTGGCTGCGGATCATGTTGTCCTTAGTGACCCAGAGGACTCCGGACTGAATGCCTCAGCTAAGCTACCCTGCATGGCCTCCCTGATCCTGCAAGGCCTGTGGAAGGATCCTTGTATTCTTCGGATCAAGGAGAGGGACCATTACTGGCTAGCCATTCGCCTTGATCTACGGTACAAGGGTATGATTACGGACCTTATCTTTCCATCGCAGAGGGAGCAGAGGATGAAAAATCTCCGGGAGGCCTTGCAGAAAGGTCTGTGCAATCCGTTCCCAGAGACTGGGAGGTTACAAACTCCTGGTCCTGGACAACGTGTTGCTGAGGCTTCGGTCAGTCACAGAAGGAGCGGTGGAGAAGGTGGCCGTCTGACCAATGCATTCAGACAATTTTTTAGTCCGCGGCCCCAAGGTATGATCGGTTCCAGCAACCATCGTCAGCGTCTGATTTACATGGTGCAGGAATATCTAGGGGCAAGGTCAGACTTGGACACCTTTCCCACTGAAAATCCTCTGGCTTACTGGGTCTTGAGGATGGATCACTGGCCAGAGCTTGCACAGTATGCAATTGAGCTACTGGCCTGTCCTGCATCCAGCGTTCTTTCGGAATGCACCTTCAGTGCTGCTGCAGGCTTTGTAACCGATCACAGGGTGCACCTGTCCACCGACTCGGTTGATCAACTGACCTTCATAAAGATGAATCAGTCTTGGATCACCATCAGCTACCAAGCACCCGAAGCTGATGTAACCGAATAATTTTTTTTGAAATGTCACATCCTTTCAAGACTGCCTATGCTGATGCTGAGTGACTGTCCTGTTATGTTGACTGACTATCCTCTAGACATGTGCAGAGTAAAATATTTCGTTTCGGAATTTCGTTTTCGTCTGAAAACTTAATTTATTTAGTTACTCCCGAAATTCGTTTTTATTTATTTCGTTTTTCGTTCAAAAATTGCATTCGTCCGAAAATCCACATGAATCACGGTCGAATTTGTCTTTGAAGGCTTATGGTGTCTGTCGAATGTATAAAGAAGATTCGACGGAGCTAGTATATAGCATACTTTAGAACCCTATTAAAGTCTATGGGACTCCAACGTTCAAAATCTAAAGTGCTCATTTTAAAGGCTAATTTGCAAGTTACTGTCCTAAAAAGTGTTTGGGGACCTGGGTCCTGCCCCAGGGGACATGTATCAATGCAAAAAAAAAGTTTTAAAAACGGCCGTTTTTTCGGGAGCAGTGATTTTAATAATGATTAAAGTGAAACAATAAAAGTGTAATATTCCTTTAAATTTCGTAGGGGGGGTTTGTCTATAGTATGCCTGTGAAGGGGCGCATGTTTCCCGTGCTTAGAACTGTCCCTGCACAAAGTGTCATTTATGCAGGAAAAAAAGTCCTTTAAAATCACTCGCAGCTATTATGAATTGTCGGCTCCCGTAATACAGAGAACACTCATTGAAAGTCATTGATAAAAAAATAAAAAATAAAAAATAAATAAAAAAAGCGTGGGGGTCCCCCAAATTCAATTACCAGGCCCTTCAGGTCTGGTATGGATATTAAGGGGAACCCTGCCTCAAATTTAAGAAAAAAATTGACGTGGGGTTCCCCCTAAATATCCATAACCAGACCCTTCAGGTCTGGTATGGATATTAAGGGGAACCCCGCGTCAAATTTAAAAAAAAATTGACGTGGGGTTCCCCCTAAAAATCCATACCAGACCCTTTATCCGAGCACGCAACCTGGCAGGCCGCAGGAAAAGAGGGGGGGACGAGAGAGCGGCCCCCCCTCCCTCCTGAACCGTACCAGGCCACATGCCCTCAACATTGGGAGGATGCTTTGGGGGTCTGTGACCCCTCAAAGCACCTTGTCCCCATGTTGATGAGGACAAGGGCCTCATCCCCACAACCCTGGCCGGTGGTTGTGGAGGTCTGCGGGCGGGGGGCTTATCAGAATCTGGAAGCCCCCTTTAACAAGGGGACCCCCAGATCCCGGCCCCCCCCCTGTTTGAAATGGTAAGGGGGTACAAAAGTACCCCTACCATTTCACAAAGAAAGTGTAAAAAATGGTTAAATAAAACAAACACACTTTTGAAAAATTCCTTTATTAAAAATAAAAAAATAAAAAAAAGATTCCAGTGGCGGTAATCCACTCTTGCTATCCAGCGACGGACGATCATCTCTCCAGCGATGTCTCATCTCATCCAGCGCAGCGATCCATCCTTCTTCTGTCTCCGTGGAGGAGACACTGCAAGGATTCCGGCGGCTGACGTTTCTTATATACGGAGGGCGGGGCCACCCGTCACCTGACCCCGCCCCCCTCTGACGCAAGGGGAAACCCGGGGTTCCCCGTGACGTATAGGTGACCCCGCCCCCCTCTGATGTAACGGAAACCTGCCTGTGTTACATCAGAGGGGTGCGGGGTCACCCATACGTCACAGGGAACCCCGGGTTTCCCCTTGCGTCAGAGGGGGGCGGGGTCAGGTGACGGGTGGCCCCGCCCTCCGTATATAAGAAACGTCAGCCGCCGGAATGCCTGCAGTGTCTCCTACATGGAGACAGAAGAAGGATGGATTCGCTGCGCTGGATGACATGAGACATCGCTGGAGAGATGACCGTCCGTCGCTGGATAGCAAGAGTGGATTACCGCCGCTGGAATCTTTTTTTTATTTTTAATAAAGGAATTTTTCAAAAGTGTGTTTGTTTTATTTAACCATTTTTTACACTTTCTTTGTGAAATGGTAGGGGTACTTTTGTACCCCCTTACCATTTCAAACAGGGGGGGGCCGGGATCTGGGGGTCCCCTTGTTAAAGGGGGCTTCCAGATTCTGATAAGCCCCCTGCCCGCAGACCTCCACAACCACCGGCCAGGGTTGTGGGGATGAGGCCCTTGTCCTCATCAACATGGGGACAAGGTGCTTTGAGGGGTCACAGACCCCCAAAGCATCCTCCCAATGTTGAGGGCATGTGGCCTGGTACGGTTCAGGAGGGAGGGGGGGCCGCTCTCTCGTCCCCCCCTCTTTTCCTGTGGCCTGCCAGGTTGCGTGCTCGGATAAAGGGTCTGGTATGGATTTTTAGGGGGAACCCCACGTCAATTTTTTTTTTAATTTGACGCGGGGTTCCCCTTAATATCCATACCAGACCTGAAGGGTCTGGTTATGGATATTTAGGGGGAACCCCACGTCAATTTTTTTCTTAAATTTGAGACAGGGTTCCCCTTAATATCCATACCAGACCTGAAGGGCCTGGTAATTGAATTTGGGGGACCCCCACGCTTTTTTTATTTATTTATTTATTTATTTTTTTATCAATGACTTTCAATGAGTGTTCTCTGTATTACGGGAGCCGACAATTCATAATAGCTGCGAGTGATTTTAAAGGGCTTTTTTTCCTGCATAAATGACACTTTGTGCAGGGACAGCAGTTCTAAGCACGGGAAACATGCGCCCCTTCACAGGCATACTATAGACAACCCCCCCCCCCTACGAAATTTAAAGGAATATTACACTTTTATTGTTTCACTTTAATCATTATTAAAATCACTGCTCCCGAAAAAACGGCCGTTTTTAAAACTTTTTTTTGCATTGATCCATGTCCCCTGGGGCAGGACCCGGGTCCCCAAACACTTTTTAGGACAGTATCTTGCAGAATCTTTTCTCTCTGTCAAATCTTTTTTCTCTGTCGAATATTTTCTCTATATAATCTTGGACTAATAGAGGTAAGGTTAGGCACATTCGAACACAGGTTCTATAGACACAGATTGTTGTCAGAGTCATGTCGAATCTCCTATTCTATATCGAACTGTTGTAACAATGAAAACGAAAATAAAGCATTTATTTATGTCGGATCTTTCCTTTTTCGGATTTTGTGCTTTCGTTATCGTTTGTCAAAACGAAAACGAAAATAGCTGAAATTCGGACGAAAATGCATTCGGACGAAAACGAATGCACATGTCTACTATCCTCTTCCTCTTCAATGATCCTGCTGATATCTTGGAAGAACATTTTTGGTTCTGGGTGACGCCACCAGTGGCTAAGGCCCAATTTTTCAGTCCCTGTTTTATAGGGGAGTGTAATTAACATTTTTGATGCAATGCTTTGCAGCAGGGCTCATTCCTGTACTCCAACTAGAGTATCTGGGAGAGGTTGCAGTGTCGTGGCACCAGCACCAGTGCCTAAGGCCCAATTTTTCTGCCCCTGTTTAACAGGGGCATGTAATTACAATTCTTGATGTAATATTTCACAGCAGGGCCCGTTCCTGGGCCCACCGAGAGTAACTGTGAGGACTTATAGTGTTGTGGTACCAGAACCACCACCACAACCACCAAAGGCCCAATTTTTCTACCACTGTTCAAAAATGGCATGTAATTACAATTCCTGATATAATCGTTCACAGCAGGGCGCTCCAGCGCACACCAAAGGTCACTTTGAGGGCTTACAGTGTTGTGGCAACACCAACACCTTAGGCCCACATTTCTGCAGAGCATATAAGGCAGGCCCCTACTTTCAAACATCCAACTTACAAATGTCTCCTACTTGCAAACGGAAGGAGACAACAGGAAGTGAGATGAAAAAAGATGGATGGCCCAAAAAATTATACAGGGGTGATAACCCTTCCCTATGTTTTCCAAAAAGCTTAAAAATAGATTTTTTGACTGGAGCTACACTTTAAAAATGTACCAGTTCAAAATTAAAAACAGATTCTACTGAACACAACAAACCTACACAGTCCCTGTCTTGTTTGTACCGCCTGTATACTGCTGTTCTGACTATATAGGGCCTGGGGGCCACACGCTTTTCCTTTTTTAAATTTGGGTACGGGGTTCCCCTTAATATCCGTACAAGACCCAAAGGGGCTGGTAATGGGCAGGGGGGGGGCTACCCATGCCATTTTTTTCTCAATGATTTTCATCCGTATTGCCGGAGCCAGACATTACATTAACCACTTGGGATCCGCGCTATTGCCAAATGACGGCATTAGCGCGGACCTACATTTCCGGGACTACGTCTATTGACGTCGTCCCGTGTACGAGCGGCCTGCGCGCCCCCTGAGCAGGGGCGGATCCAGAGCCTAGTCTCGGGAGGGGCACTGCCAGAAAATAAGGTGTTGCTTATAGAACACGTTTGTATTAAAACATATGTATTTAACATATCATACAGTCATAACCTTGTTTAAAACAGTGACACTGTTTTAAAGTGTTAGATGCATCCCCATGCCGGCATCCCATTTATTTGTATTCTAACACATGGCTGCATGGACACAGCCACTATGTCCCAATATGACATGCTGGTGTGGGTACCTGAAGGCACCTGGCAAGCATTCTGAGACCCACGCAGGACATATTGGGACACAAAAGCTGTGTGTGACATTAGAAATAAATGGGATGCCAGCACAGGAATATGTACAAAACTTTATTGGACATTCCTTTTAGTATATCCCACACTTTATCCATCCCCAAGTCAGTTAAAGACAGCCCGCATGTCTGCAGCATGCCCCCTGTGTGAATGAGGCCTAAAGATGAATTGCTGTGGCTCATGATGATGATGATGATTGGTAATTGTAATACACAGCATGGAGGGGGTAATGTACCGACTGACGCATTTGTGACCAATGGCAATTAATTAATCCCTTTGTGCTGCATTAGTAGCATTGTTTTTTTTCAACCCCATCATGCTGCAGCATAAAAGGGGTTAATTAATAATGATGGTGCCACTGCCACTAATGCAGCACAAAGGGGTTAATTAATTGCCATTGGTCATGAATGCATCAGTGAGTACATTACCCCCCTCCATGCTGTGTATTACAATTACCATTCTAACTGCATTAACACCCCTCCCCCCTCCCCTTCCCTCCAAGTGTTAACCACTTCAGCAGTTCACACAGCTAACACACTGTTAAGGAGTTAAGGCAGTTAAGTGATCACTCACTTGCAGACAATGCAGATGGGCTCACAGGTCGGACAGCATCTTGTCTTGAATCTCGCGCTCCCGGCCTCTGAAATATGACGTCACGCCAGCCGGGACTAGGGAGCTCCTGTCGGGTGGAGATCACTCCGCCTGACTGGGAAGTAACACTGGGCACGTCCGCACCGCTCTGCAAATAATACTACACAGCGTGTAGCGGCGACCCCAGTTTTACCATGGTCTTTACCCCCATAAGGACACCACCGCCTGGGCCCCTCTAAATGAACGGATGGGGCACACTGACTATGTCTTAAGCCATCTTGGAGTGGGGGAAGCAGAAATAAAGTCCCTGCAACTGCATTTAGACGATTCCTCGCCAAACGTAAATAGGTGGCGGAGGGAGAAAGCCTTGAAGTGAAATATTTTCGGGGGGGGCAATTGACCCGTTGCCCCCCCCCTGGATCCGCCCCTGCCCCTGAGGGGCGCGCGCGGCGCGCTCTGTGATCGGCGAGTCCATGAGACTCGCCTGATCACCGATCCGTGCAAGGGGTCGATCCCGACCCCTTATCACGTGATCAGCTGTCAGCCAATGACAGCTGATCATGTGATAGAACGGAGCCGGTAATCGGCTATTATTCCTCCTCGCGCTGACAGCGCGAGGAGAAAAAAAAAAAGCCGATCACCGGCGGCCGTGATCGGGACATCAGTCCCGATCACGGCCATCAATACAAGGGACCACCTGCCAGTGCCCACCTGCCTCCCGCAGTGCCATCCTGAAGTAAAAGTAAAAGCAAAAGTAAGTGCCCCCCATCAGTGCCCCCCGTCAGTGCCCATAGTGCCCACAGTGCCACCCACAGTGCCACCCCACAGTGCCACCCACAGTGCCACCCACAGTGCCCACAATCTGCCTCAAAGGTGCTGCACCCCAGTGCCGCCCATCAGTGCCCAGCAGTGCCGCCCATCAGTGCCCAGCAGTGCCGCCCATCAGTGCCCAGCAGTGCCACCTATCAGAGCCACCTATCAGTGCCACCTATCAGTGCCCATCAGTCCCATCTATCTGTGGTACCTATCAGTGCCCATCCGTGCCACCCATCCGTGCCACTTATCCGTGCCACCCATCCGTGCCATCTTATCTGTGCCCATCTTTGCCCATCAGTGCCGCCTTATCTGTGCCCATCGGTGCCGCCTTATCTGTGCCTATTAGTGCCGCCTTAACTATGCCTATCAGTGCCCACCAGTGCAGCCTATCAGTGCCCACCAATGCAGCCTATCAGTGCCCACCAATGCAGCCCATCAGTGCCCACCAATGCAGCCTATCAGTGCCGCCTAATCAGCGCACTTCAATGAAGGAGAAAAATGACCCGTTTGCAAAATTTTATAACAAACTATTAAAACGTGATTTTTTTTTTTTTTTTTTGCATTTTTTTTGTTTGTTTAGCAAAAAATAAAACTCTGAGCTGTAACTAAATACCACCAAAAGAAAGCTCTATTTGTGGGAAAAAAATGATAAAAATTTCATTTGGGTACAGTGTTGTATGCCCGCGCAATTGTCATTCAAAGTGCATCAGCGCTGAAAGCTGAAAATTGGTCTGGGACTGAGGGGGGTTTAAGTGCCCAGTAAGCAAGTGGTTAAAACCGCAAATAGTTTTAAATGACTTTTTTTCAGTTAAATGTCATTTTGTGCAGGGACTGTTCTAAACACAGGAAATACGTGCCACTTCACAGGCATTCTATAGACACCCCCCAGGCACGATATGTAAAGGAATATTTCACTTTTTTTTCACTTTAATCGTCATTAAAATCAGTGCTCCCGAAAAAACTGCAGTTTTAAAAAATAAATTTGGCATTGATCCATGTCCCCTGGGGCAGGAGCCGGGTCCCCAAACCCTTCTTAGGACAATATCTTGCATATTAGGCATTAAAATTAGCACTTTTTATTTTGAACGTTCGAGTCCCATAAACTTCAATGGGATTCTAAAGTTCGTACGAATTTTTGGTCCATTCGAAAGTTCTGGTGCGAACCGAATCGGCGGGTGTTCGGCTCATCCCTAAATATGAGGTCAAACTTTAGGAGTATCAATTTGTATGCAATCAGGCAGGCCCTTGCACTACATGGTTTTGGTAAATCTGAAGGAAAAAAATCAGCAGAAAATCTGATAGTGTGTATGGGGCTTAACAGTGCCAATCAGTGCCCCATCAGTAATGCCTGTCAGTGCCCTTCAGATGCCAGTCAGTAATGCCTGTCAGTAGCTCCTCATCAGTGCTGCCTATCCCATGCCACCTATCAGTGCCCATCAGTGCCACCTATCACTGCCCATCAGTGCTGCCTATCAGTCCCCATCAGTGCTGCATATCAATGTAGCCTATCGGTGCCCATAAGTGCTGCCTATCAGTGCCCATCAATTCTACATATCAGTGCCACCTTATCAGTGCCGCCTCATCAGTGCCCAACAGTGTCCGTTAGTGAAGGAGAAAACATTTTTTTTAACATAAACTAAGAAAAACTTTTTTTTTATAAAAATGTCTTTTTTAGTTTGTTTAGGGAATAATAAAAACCCAAGTGGTGATCAAAAGAAAGCTCTATTTATGGGAAGAAAATGATAAAAAAAATTGTTTGGGTACAGTGTTGTATGACCACACAATAGTCATTCAAAGTGCGACAGAGCTGAAAGCTGAAAACTGTCCTGGGCAGGAAGGGGCGAAAGTGCCTGGTATTGAAGTGGTTAAAGCAGACCTTCAGTCAATTGTTCAACTTTCCATCTATTAAATCTTTTGCCCTTGTTGTTTTAACTTTAGATGGTAAGAAAAAAAATTCTGCCAGTAAATACCTTATACAGCCCACTTCCGGTTTCTTGTCTGGTAAAAAGCCTAGGCTTATGACATCATGAACAGCTCTCTCTCTCTCTTGTGAGAGTTTGCCAGGAAGGGAGGGGGGATGAGTCATAAGAGGGCCAATGAGAGCTGCAGAGCTGGAGGTGTGCCTCTCTGTGTCTGTGTAAATCCAGGAAGTGAACAGCCAGTAGCTGCAGCTGCCCACAGTTAAAATGTATGCAGCCAGACTTAGTGGAGGGAGATTTCAAACTTGCCAGTCACAATTTTCCTGGGACAATGACGATTTTGGGACCCTCGTCCCAATCGGAGGCCGTCCCGATTAAAATCCTGGGGTTTTGCTTTTGTCCCGTCAAATCGGGACTGTTTTTGGCACTGGAGCTGCTTGTGGCTCCAAAAATATGTCCGCCACAAGATCTCCTTCCTGTTTCCCCCCTACCTCTCAGCTCAGATCTGAACTCTGCCCCTCCAGCCCTCTGCACTGCAGCTCCTCCCACTCTCCCTCGCAATGTTATTCGGCTGTCTACCATCCCTGCCCCTGTCTGTGCCCCCTGTTTTCATGGTGTTTTACTGAGACAGTTTTCCAAATGAAATCCGGGAGGGGGGGGGGCTTGTGCGGGGGCAATAGACAGCTGAATAACATTGCAAGGGAGAGTGGGAGGAGCCGTAGTGTGGAGGGGTAGAGATATGGAGGGGCTGGAGTGCAGTAGGTTGGAGGGGCGCAGTTCCGATCTCAGCCGAGAGCCAGGGGAAACCAATGTTGGCACAACACCGATCTGTGAGAGGCAGAGCCAAGGGACTCTACTGCACTGGGGACACCTGATGTAAGGAAGCACTCCGCTGCCTGGGAAAACCTTATATAAGGAGGCACTCTGCTGGGGACACCTGATTTAAGGAGGGACTCTGCTGCCTGAGGACACCTGATGTAAGGAAGGACTCCTGTGGGGACACCTGATGTAAGGAAGCACTCCGCTGGGGACACCTGAAGTAAGAAAACACTCCGCTGGGGACACCTGATGTAAGGAGGGACTCTGCTGGGGACACCTGATGTAAGAAGGGACTCCGCTGGGGACACCTGATGTAAGGAGGGACTCCGCTGGGGACGCCTGATGTAAGGAGGGACTCCGCTGGGGACGCCTGATGTAAGGAGGGACTCCGCTGGGGATGCCTGATGTAAGGAGGGACTCCGCTGAGGACACCTGATGTAAGGAGGCACTCCGCTGGGGACGCCTGATGCAAGGAGGGACACCGCTGGGGACGCCTGATGTAAGGAGGCACTCCACTGGGGATGCCTGATGTAAGGACGTAATCCGCTCGGGACACCTGATGTATGGAGGCACTCCGCTGGGGACACCCGATGTAAGGAGGTACTCCGCTGGGGACACCTGATGTAAGGAGGCACTCCACTGCCTGGGGACAACTGATGTAAGGAAGGACTCCGCTGGGGACACCTGATGTAAGGAAGCACTCCACTGGGGACACCTGATTTAAGGAGGGACTCCACTGCCTGGGGACACCTGATGTAAGGAAGCACTCTGCTGGGTACACTTGATGTAAGAAAACACTTCTCTGGGGACACCTGATGTAAGGAGGGACTCCGCTGCCTGGGGACACATGATGTAAGGAGGGACTCCGCTGGGAACATCTGATGTAAGGAGGGACTCCGATGGGGACACCTGATGTAAGGAGGTACTCCGCTGGGGACGCCTGATGTAAGGCGAGACTCCGCTGGGGATGCCTGATGTAAGGCGAGACTCCGCTGGGGATGCCTGATGTAAGGCGAGACTCCGCTGGGGACACCAGATGTAAGAAAACACTCTGCTGTGGACACCAGATGTAAGGAGGGACTCCACTGCCTGGGGACACCTGATGTAAGTATGCACGCTGCTGGGGACGCCTGATGTAAGGAGGCACTGCACTAGGGATGCCTGATGAAAGGACGTGCTACGCTCGGGACACCTGATGTAATTTGGCACTCCGCTGGGGACACCTGATGTAAGGAGGGACTCTGCTGCCTGGGGACACCTGATGTAAGGAGGGACTTACTGGGGAACCCTGATGTAAGGAGGCACTCCGCTGGGGACACCTGATGGCAGGCGACGTGACAAGTTACACGCTCAGAGCTCCCACTGATTCAGTATTATGGTGACTATTTCATTTTATATTACAATGTAACAATAGAAATAATGCGCTTCAATCATCCTGACACCATAACAACCATGGTGTCGGGATGATTAAAGGGCTATCACCAGATGTTTGGAGTATCTTTATCTGCTGATTGTTAAACTTTATGGAATACACATATTTCTATTGTGGTGTAGGATCTGGGCCTACTGTCCGTCCATCCCTCTGTCATTACTTCCTTCTCTCTCGTTCCCTCCCTATCTCTTTCTTTCTTTCTCCCTTCATCCCTTGTTCATTTCAGACTCGGACCACACACCCCTGAGCCACACTCCATTTAAGACACGCCCAATATTAAGCTAAGCCACGCCCGTTTTTCTGTGGCACACTATGCACGCCACATTTTCCTTTTACACCACGCCTTAAAATGAATACCTCGCCCCCTGATTATAATAAGACTCCGCCTACAGACAAAAAAGTGGCCCTATTTTTTTTACAATGTTGGCAACTATGAGATTTCTGCAGCATATTTGGCAAGTACAGAATCACAGTATATATAAAATAATATGCAAAGTGGTTGGAGGGAAGCTTCAGAATGGTAAAGATGTTTTTATTACAAATTATGTGAGCAGACTGCAGTTTCATTTTAAGTTAATAATCCTCATAAAGCTACACTCAAAATGAAAATGCATCTGAAACAAAATCTAATAAATGTGTGAAAATTGAGATAAGTATTTGTAGTTGTCAACAACAGTATAATGCACAATTGCAACAGTTCTGTAAATTGTACTAGTTATTTTAACAATATTTAATCATATTCAGGTTCAATTCATATACCTAGATATTGCACAGGTATGCACTCATTTCTTGCCATGAAATTGTTATTCAACTATAAGTAGTCTTTATTTTTATCACTCCTTATTTATTGGAATGAATTATTTATTTTTCCCTCGGCTCAGATAGTTCCACTGTGTTTTCTAGTTAATGAATAGGACATGCGACAAATAATAAATAATGCCTTATATGCTAAAGCCTTTTGTGAATTGAATATACTATACTATACTTTTTAGTTTAAAATTTCACAAACAACACAAAGTGGTAGCATTACTGAATGTGGTGAACTGACCCCAAAGAGGTCGTGTGCCCTTGCTAAGGGGCAATGTCCTTGTATTTTTAAGAGATTGGCATGTATGGCTGAGTTATGACATTATTAGTAATAATCTTTTTCTATTATTCTAAAATACGTGTGCTGTCACTTTGACCGAAAAAGAGGTGACTGTATCTTGACGGCACAGGGCTTTTCACTTCCTCTTCCTCATAGCTATAAGAAGAATGTAACTGACAGGAAATAAGAGTGTGTACATCACACCCACTGAAAGCTGAGAAACACAAAGCTCATATACATCTACTTAATATAAAAGTGACTATACAAGAAAGCTGTTGAAGCTCTCTATACCGCACGGACCTATAATCCCAGGGGCTCCACAAGGAGTAATTAAAGTTTCACGCTGATACATTAAAAATATTATTAATATACAGGATAAGCAGAGCTTTAAAATATAAAAGGGAGACAATACAGTTACAATACAATAAAATACAAGACAATTAAGAGTATACTTCCCAACTTTTTGAGATGGGAATAAGGGACACCTATCTGCAAAAGTATGCAGGCATAGGACACACCCCTTGCCACGTCCCCTTAAAGAAGGATTGTACAAAAAAAACAAGATTGGTTAAATCCACAATTGCTTTTTTTACCATTACTTTTCCTTTATATTGGCTTTTGGAATGTACAAATGCAGCAATTTAGAAATCAGATGAAAGATTTAGGGCTGGAAAATAATTTTTGATAGATAAAAAGTGCATTTTATATTCAACTCTATAGATCAGACCAAAATGAGGGACAAATGAGGGGGAATGAGGGACAGAGGGACAGGGACAGTCCCTCGAAATCAGAGACAGCTGGGAGCTATGTAAGAGGGTCCTGCTCAGAAGAGCTTACAATCTAATAGGATTGTGCAGGTGGTACAAAAGGTTGTAACTGTGGGGAATGAGCTGATAGAAGTGGTAAAAGGTTAGTTGGAGGCGTGATAGGCTTCCCTGAAGAGATGAGTTTTAAGGGATTGCCTGAAGGCAGCTAGAGTAGGAAATGGCCGGACAGGTGGGGGTAAAGAGTTCCAGAGGATGGGAGAAGCTCTGAAGAAGCCCTGGACACGATCATGGGAGGAGGAGACAAGGGATCCTAAGAGTAGGGGGTCTTGAGTGGAGCAGAGCGGACAGTTTGGGTGATATTTGGAGATAAGATTGGTGATGTAGCTCAGGGCAGAGTTTTAAATGGCATTGTATGTTGTGGTTAGTATTTTGAATTTAATTTGCTGGGCGAACAGGAACAGGCATTGGCAGAGAGAGGTGGCAGACACCTCCAATAATAATAATATTATCATTGTTTTATAGGATTTATACTGTATCCTGCCCACAGTTTGTGTATCTCTTTAGAGAATAAAGGGAGATAGGGAGGGACAAGTGATGCAAAAGGCATTGCGGAATCAGTAATGCCGCGTACACACGACCAGACTTTTCAACATCAAAAGTCAGACGGAATGATTCCGGCAGACCATTCGATCGTGTGTGGGCTGCAGCGGACTTTTGATTTGCAAAAGTCTGACAGACTTTAGAAATGGAACATGTTTCAAATTTTTCCGACAGAACTCCGCCGGACCCAGTTCCTACTGAGAAATCCGCTCGTGTGTATGCTAGTCCAACGGACAAAAACCAACGCGAGGGCAGCTATTGGCTACTGGCTATGAACTTCCTTATTCTAGTTCAGTCGTACGTCATCACGTTCAAATCCGTCGGACTTTGGTGTGATTGTGTGTGTCCAAGTCCGTTCATTCGGAAAGTCCGTCAGAACTCTGTCAGAACTCCATCAGAACTCTGTCAAAAGTCTGTCGGACCTAAGTCCGGTCGTGTGTACGCAGCATTAGTAAGTAAGTGCACAGTTTATTAGGTGAAGGCAGGATAGGCTTCTCTGAAGGGTTCAAACAAATGGTCACTGCCCTCACCTATAACTGGCCTTTGCAGCAAGGAGCACATGGACGTGCAACACATGTCACAAAAAAACGAATAAAATTCCTAACTCAACTTACTGACCAGCTTGCAACCAACCGAATTATCCTGTCTAACAGTATGCATTAAAAACAGGGGTTTAGTCTGCACACATTTGCAAATACATGCATAAGCTACAGAGCCCCGTCAAGGCACACCATTTTTTTCTGTAGTCCTAACTCTAAATTTTGAGAGCCCCCACAGTGAAAGCACTGGCATGATAATGGATAGGCAGAGGGCAGATGAGCCCGGAGGGAGGTCACCCCTTCTTAAAGGCACATAGGCGCATTGGACACCCAACATATAGCATCATGGCAGCAAAGGTGTCCACTGCGTCCCCTCACCAATATTCCAAAAGTACAAACAAATGGCCACTGCCCTCACATATAACTGGCCTTTTCAGCAAGGAGCACATGGAAGGGCAACGCATGCGACACAAAACCAAAGAAAGTCTCCACTTACCGAACAGCTTGCAATCAACCAAATTATCCTGTCTAACATGCGTTAAAAAACAGGGGTTTAGTCTGCACAGATTTGCAAATACATGTGTAAGCTACAGAGCCCCGTCAAGGCACCACATAATTGTCTGAAAGGGTTGCATTTTCAAGGACTGATTAGTCAGCAGAGTAGGAGATAGCTAGATTGGGGTTAGAAGTTCGAGAGGAAGAGAGAGGCTCTGCAGAAGTCTTGGAGGCGAGCATAGGAGAAAGTGATAAAGGAGCTAGAGAGAGGGAGGTCTTGGGAGGAGCAGAGAGGATGGTTTTGTTGCTATTTTGAGATGAGATTGGTAATGTAGTTGGGGCAGTATAAGTGTTATATGCTTTGTGCGTGATTTGTCATTGGACGATCGGTAGCCAGTAGAAGGACTGGCATTTAGGGGTGGTGGAAATGGATTGGTTGGGAGGGACATGCAGTCAGGGGAGGCAGGTGAGGTAGAGCCTGCCATGAACATTAATTAAAAAAAAAAATTGAGCTTTGAGGGTCATAGCTCGGTGAATTGTATAATGTGAAATATGATGTTACGCCCAGTAAATAGATAACCAACATATCACTCTTTAAAAATGCACACGCTCATGGAATGGCGCCAAACTTCAGTACTTAACCACTTCAATACAAGGCATTTTCACCCCCTTCCTGCCCAGGCTAATTTTCAGCTTTCGGTGCTGTCATACTTTGAATGACAATTGCACGGTCATGCGAAGTTGTACCCAGATTACATTTTGATCATTTTTTTTCCCCATAAATAGAGCTTTATTTTGGTGGTATTTGATCGCCTTTTTTTTTTTTTTTTTTTTGCGCTATAAAAAAAAGGCCGCCAATTTTGAAAAAAAACACTATATTTATTACTTTTTGCTATGATAAATGTCCCAATTTTTTTTAAAACTATTTTTTTCCTCAGTTTAGGGCGATATGTATTTTTCTACATATTTTTGGTAAAAAAATTACAATAAGCGTATATTGATTGGTTTGCGCACAAGTTATAGTGTCTACAAAATAGAGGATAGATTTATGTCATTTTTATTATAATTTTTTTACTACCAATGGCGGCGATCTGTGATTTTTATCGTGACTGTGACATTGAGGAGGAGAGATCGGACACTTTTGACACTATTTTGGGACCATTGACATTTATAAAGCGATCAGTGCTATAAAAATGCACTGATGTACTGTATAAATGTCACAGGCAGGGAATGGGTTAACAATAGGGGGCGCTGAAGGGGTTAAATGTGTGTCCGAGGGAGTGATTCTAACTGTGGAGGGAGGGGACTTATGAGGGGAGGAGACCGATCGGTGTTCCTATATACAAGGAACATACGATCAGTTCACCTCTCCCCTGACAGGACGTGGATCTGTGTGTTTACACACACAGATCCCCGTCCCTGCTCTGTGATGAGCAATCGCGGGTGCCAGACGGACATCGCAGCTGCCGGGTGCATGCATCGGGTCCCCAGTGATGTGGTGCGTGCTCTCCACAATGCCAGGAAGCCGAGAACATCATAAGACGTCAACCCAGAGGGAGGAAGGGTTCTTGCAGCCGTCATTTTACTATGGCCTTGTATGGAAGTGGTTAAATATCTCCATAGGCAACGCTTTAAAACTTTTTACAGATTACATGTTTAGAGTTACAGAGGAGGTCTACTGCTATAATTATTGCTCTCGCACTAACGATCGCAGCGCATTTAACCTGTGTGTATCTGGCTCTGATACTAGCCAGTGCCTCACCAGCCACTGACCTCACCGCACGTCCCTGGTGGTTGGTAAGGTGAATCCAGCAGTAGCATTCATAATAGACATAAAGTAAATATAGCACCCTCCTAGATGGGTTGTTAGAAAAGTTAGGTAAATATAGTTCTTTTTGGCTCTGCTGTAATCATTGGAGCAGTTTGTGCTTGCCCTGGGCTGTTCTAGGCTTCACTGACTGCAGGTTTGTCTGGTTCCCTGGTTCCTGACTTTTTGGAAGATTCTAAATTGCAGTGAGTTGGGAAAGGCAAATTAGCAGCCTGAATATTTATGTTGTCTCAGCCAATCCCTGGAGGGCCCAGATGAAGATCTACATCAAAGTCCCAGCTATGCTAGAGTCGGGGGGCTGTTTTGCTGAGAATTTATTAGGGATTTCACTGAGGATCTGGTCTAGAGAAGTTCATTGGAGAAATGTCTGCCTGATATTGGAAGGAGGCATCCAAGTATCGAGGGACATTGAGAGTACAGACTTGAGTGTAGGATCCTACGACTGTTTGCTGTTTCTGTCCCTAACTTGCCAAAATTGGGGCAGTTCTTATGGGGTCTCAATGTTACTCATTTCCTTGGTGGTTACTAGAGGAACTGAAGTGAGAGGTCTTGACAAAGAGTGTCCTCGTATTGCTGTTCAGTGTTGTTGGAGTATCCCACTGCTCCCTACACCCTATCCAAGTTCAGGTTTACAATAAACCATTAAAAAAAACACCCTTAGCCTGTTCATTGAGCCAGAAAAGGTGACTGTTGCTATTAACCTGGCTCCCACTACACCAACTTGAGGAAGGAACCTTGGAAAAATCAGTGGGCCCTTTTGGATAATTCTGCATAATGGTAGGCCAACTAGCAGAGAGATAAAGCGTTTTAACCCTTTCGCTGCCAGAGCAGCTTTTGCATTTTTTGCAAATGTTTAAAAAATCATTTTAGGCCTGAAGATTATTATTATTATTATTATACACAATTTATATAGCGCCAACAGTTTACGCAGTGCTTTACAATGTATAGGGGGGGACAAAACAATTACAGTGCAATACAAAAGGTACAGGAGGGCCCTGCTCGTAGAGCTTACATTCTAAAGGGAGGGGGTGGTGGACCCACAAATATTATATATTTTCTGAAAGCAGATGCCCTAAAGAATAAAATAGTGGTAGTTGCAATTTTTTATGTCACACGGTATTACCGTAAAAGTCTAGGAAACCCAAACTTTCAGTAAAAAAAACACACTAAGGTGAATTATAGGGCAAACAAATGCAATAAATTACCCAAATATTTGGTAAAATATAAAAGATGAGGTTGCACTGAGTAAATAGATACTCAACATGCCAAACTTTAAATTTATGTGTGTCCGGGAAATGGCGACAAACTTCAGTACCCTATATTTTCTATAGCCGATGCTTTAAAAGGTAACAGTTTAGTGTTACAGAGGAGGTATTGTGTTAGAATTATTGCTCTCACTCCGGTGTACATATGTGTATCACAATCAATGTTTCTACACGTAGGTGCCCTGATGCATGCGTTTACATTCGTGCCTGTGTATATGTGGGTGTGGGGGGCATCAAAAAAAATTTGGGGGGTTTATGTGCTTGGGTGTGACTTTATTTTTTTGCAAAAAAAATGTTACTTTACTTTTTTTATCACATAGGGGACAAACAGTCCCCTATGTGATGATTTTTAGGTGACATATTCTCTTTTTTTAGATATGCAGGGTCTAAAAGACCCTACATGTCTCCCCTGTACTCCACTGAATGTTTTGCAATGCAGATTGCATTGCAAAACATAATTTTCCAGCAAAGCAAGCTGGGGACACAGAAAGTTTGACCCGGAAGTGGCGTCAGAGATGTTGCTTTCCAGGTCACAAGAAGAAGGGGAGGAGAACGGACGAGTGTCCACTCTTCTCCTTCCCCTCTACCTGCCGGCACCCACCATGGACATCCTGGACCCACCGATGGGTAAGCAGAGTCCGGTAAACATGGTGGAGCGCCGTGGTGAGGAGCGGGGGCACCGGAGTCAATCCATGTGTGTGATACCCCCGCCGCTAGGTTCAGTACAGACCTGGCGACTAAAGGGTTAAAGGGTTTTGCCGCAAAAGGGTTAAATCCAAAACCAAAAATGTTATATATTGCAGCTTACTAATCAATAGATGTAGTGGCTGCATTAACTTCTTGCCGACTGCCTTATGTACATTTACTGCGGGGAGGCGACTCTTGTGCGCAGAATCACATACAGGTACGTGATTCTGCACTTCCGGGTCTGATTGGCCACAGCAGGAGGGACACATTCAACCCTTCACCTGATGTTAACCCCTTCCCAGCCAGTGTCATTAGTACAGCGACAGTTTATATTTTTAGCACTGATCACTGTATTGGTCACTGGTCCCCAAAAAAGTATCAGAAGTGTCACTTAGTGTCTGATTTGTCCACTGCAATGTTGCAGTTCTGCTATATCTGCTACCATTACCAAAAAAAAAAAAAATCCATAAAAATAATAAATAAATGATAATAAAAAAAAGGCGATCCCTGAAAACTCATCTCTTCAGGGAGACCTATCCTGCCTTCAGCTAACAACCGAATCTTCTACTTCCCTCATAATTTCATATTGGATGTGTTTTATAGCAGAAAGTAAAAAATATATATATTTTTTTTTTTCAAAATTGTTGGCCTATTTTGTTTATAGCGCAAAAAACAACACAAAACACAGAGTTGATCAAATACTACCAAAATAAAGCTCTGTTTATGGGAAAAAAGAATATCAATTTTATTTGGGTTCAGTATTGCGTCGCCATGCAATTATATTTTAATGTAACGCAGTGCCATATCACAAAAAATGGCATGTTCATGAAGGGGGGTAAAACTTAATGAGCTGAAGTGGTTAATTTTCCTTTTTAGGCTTTTTTCCCTCCTTTTCATTTATTCACCTGGCCAGTAACACACCTCCTGTATTAGAGTGCCTCCTCTCTGGACGAAGAAGCACAGAAGTACCTTTGAACAGCAGCACTGTCGGTCTGAGTGGAGGGTAGTGTTAAATGTACTAGCAGATTTAGATACACTAACAAATGAAAGCTGAATTCCAACTAACGCTTTATAAGCAGTTACAGCAACAGTTTTTCTCCTTTTGGGATTAAGGTTTGACATACATAAATAAAAGCTGGTTATGGTAACCACCCCTGCTACTTCTGCAGGACAGCTTATGCTCTTGAAAAACAACAGACATACTGGCAGTATCACTAGGGGAAAATAAAATGAAGAAAACCTAAAAAAGAAAACAAATGCAGCCATCATATCTAAGCCCTTGTACACGCGGTCGGACATTCCGACGGAAAATGTCCGATCGGACCGTGTTGTCGGATAATCCGACCGTGTGTGGGCTACATCGGACTCTTTCCGTCGGAATATCCGACGACAAAGTTTTAGAGCTGGGCTATAAAATTTTCCGACAACTTAATCCGATCGGACAAGAGAATTCCGATCAGACAAAGTGCTACGCAAGCTCAGATCAAATTCGTAGACCAAAGCTATTGGCTACTAGCCTGAACATAGTCCCATCGTAATGAAGTAACGTCATCCCGTTACGAACGATCGGATTTTCCGACAACTTTGTCCGACCGTGTGTATGCAACACCAGTTTCGGACAAAATCCGTCTGTCAAAATCCGATGGATTTTGTTGTCGGAATGTCTGACCGTGTGTACAAGGGCTAAGAATTATTAAGCTGTAATATAATTAATGTTTGATTTGGGGTTTAATATCGCTTTAAAGTGTCTGCATGTTAGCAGAATTGTAAGTTAGGGCACTTATAGGTCATGTCAGAATCATTTATCCACCTGCCGACCACTGCACGACGATATATGTTGGCACAATGGCATCATGGGCAAATGGGCACACCTGTATGTCCCCTTTAATTGGCAGGGCTAGCGGATGCGCGCACCCGCCGCGCACAGCGTGACTGTGCCCGCAGGACCGGCGGACTCGATGTCCGCCGGTGTCCCGGCGATCATGTCATGGAGCTGCAGAATGGGGAGATGTAAACAAGGAATTTCCCCATTCTGCCTAGTGACATGACAGAGATCCCTGCTCCCTGTGAGTGGTAGCCCACTCCCTAGGACACACTTAACCCCTTGATCAACCCCTAATGTTTAACCCCTTCCCTGCCAGCGTCATTTACACAGTAATCAGTGCATTTTTATAGCACCAATCGCTGTATAAATTACAATGGTCCCAAAATAGTGTCAACAGTGTCTGATGTGTACACCCAAGCCCTCTGAGTTTATTGAATTACGCATGCAGGGTGACGTGGCAAGTGCTTTTCCTCAGCAACACTGTGTAAAACCTAATGTAACAGGGAGGCTGCACACACCCCTGGAGCATGGGCAGAGTTTCCATTGCGATCCCTTCAAGCTCAGTCTATGGTATGGGTATTGGAAAAAAAAACATATGAAAGCAAACTTGTTGCTTTGCCCTGCATACTTCTGCTATCACCACAAACAGGGGATTGTTATCTATTTACTTAAAAACAAATTGGATAGCCTATTGCCATGTTAGATCTGTGGTTGAGTTCAAGTAAAACATCCACTAGTCCTACTTGCTGCTTTCATTAAAAAGTGCAAAAGCATGTGTAAACAAAGCACAGTTTCTTTTTAGAAAGCTAATCTAGTGAAGGCAACAAAACCCTTAGATGATACCGTAGAAACTAAAAGGGTTCCTATAGCCAACTTATGATCAGAAGCAGGCTTTCTGTGTTAGGTTCTGAAGAGAATCAAATACAAGTCATCCCTGTATTGCTATGAACCCACAGTACTAAACTGCAGCAGTGATGCGGATTAGTAAAAGTAGGTAGTGGACAGAATATATTCTGGAGGTATCTGGATGTTAATTACATTAATTATAAGTTTATGCACAGTAAACTTCTGTGAAAGCACACATTTACTACAACCACCCATAGTAGGTAATGAGCTTTGCGGGTCCAAGTTGGCCAATACTCAAAATTTAAAGCCACCTCCTCATAAATGTCCACAATATTGAAAAAGGAGAAGAGGAATCTAAATAGCTGATTCCTGTTTTTATAAGGGTGTTGGCTGATTTTTAGTTAGAATTTTATTTGCTTAGTAGGTGTTTACAAAAAGGATTGCTTATGGAGCTTGTATCGCTCATAGACGTTTTTTCATCTTTATTTTACACATGCAGTAAAAAAAAAAAAACACATTGGTTTGGATTCATAGCTATTATAAGAAGCTGACTTTCTTTAAGGCCCCTTTCACACGGGACGGATCAGTAATGATCCGCCCCGTGATGATCCGCTTGCTCAGCGGGGATCTCTCCGTTGTCCCCGCTGAGCCGGTGTCCTATAATATATGGTCCCCCATCGGGTAGTGTCCGCTGTGTGCACACACAGATTCTGAAAATAGCTGAGGATGAACGGCGCCTACGCCGTGAGTCCAGGTTCTATCCCCACCATCCAAGTGGACATAGAGTAGGAATATAAAAGAGCCGAGCGCAGCGAGGCCTAGCCCGAAGCATGGTGAGCGAAGCTCGCCCGCGAGGGGCCCTCTAATTTTCACAACCCTATGTCCGCTTGGATGGGCAGTACAGGGTGGACACTATATGATGGCAGGACACTATCTGCCAGAACACCGGCGGCAGACAGGGCGGTCTCTGCACACTGTGCAGGGAACGCCCTGTCAGATCTCCACTCTCCTCTATGGGGGATCGGATGAGCACGGACCGTCTATCCGCGTTCATCCGATACGCTCTGCAGATGGATAGAAAAATAGGATTTTCCTCCGTCTGCAGAATCGGACAATAGCGGAGGCGGGCGATAGCGGGTGTCTAAGGATGTTTATCCGCAGACACCCGCTATCCCATAGGAATGCATGTATGTCTGTATTTCATCCGCAAACGGATGGATGAAATACGGACATAATGTCCGCATGTGTGAAAGGGGCGAAGGTCACAAATGTAGATGAGAGTAAAGTATTTGCCAGCATGATCAGATGGGCACTGGATGCACTAAACCCTTTGGGACACAGAGGTCCTGAGGTCCTTGGTAATAGTCAACAAGCATTGGTGACTATTCAGACACGTTTGAAGGGGGTTACTTGGTGAGCATCACCAAGTAACCCTCTTCAAATGAGCCTGAACATAACCAAACAGCCTACCACACCCATGCATATCAAAATGCTACATGTCAAGAATAACAATGGCCGTGTAAAGTAGCAAATACTTTAGTTAAGGCTCTTACCTTTTTGATGTTATAGATTCGGATCAAAACTCCTTTCCCCCTGTCGTTTAGTATCATGAGCTTTTCAGCCAGTTTGTGTTGATATGTAGAACCCAAAGCCATCTTGTCTACCAAAAAAGTTATCTTATCCTCTGCTCTGTAGATGATCTTATTCTCTCCTCTGAAAATGTTATATATTAAAATCCAGCAACCACACTAGACTCCACATGCATCGGTGATGAGGACAAACTTTCTGAAGGCCCTTGAATCTGGATGGTCCCCAGAACGTAAAGTTTTGAGACAACTTCTGCTTTCTATCAGAGACTAGTCATCTAGACATTAGCTTACAATGTCTCAGACACCCACTAACACAGAAACTTACAGAGTGACACAAAACGCAGAAGCTGACAGAGTACCTCTCACTCATACCACTTCCTCTTTGTATCTGCCTGTGGTGTCAGTTTTAACTTTTTTTTTTTTAAGTTTATAATATCAACTATGTTACCGTGCTTTTATCCTCCATATCATTTTTGGACAAGCAAGTATCCTATAAAATGTAGCAAATATATCAAAACTATACTATGTATAATTTCTGGGTCACCAAGAAGAAAGTACAGATTTTGTGAAGTGTTGTAAAGGCAGTTTTTTTTTTTAAATCTTAACCTCTTGACAACCATCTTACGTAAATGTATTGCGGGACGGCGGCTCCTCTGCATGAAATCACGTACACGTACATGAACTCACCGATCGTTCCCAACAGAGGCAGAACGGCGGTCTATCAGTGCAAACAAAGCAAATCGCCATTCTGTTAGTAGGAAAGGCCCTTTGATTGCCCCTGATGTTAACCCCTTCTCTGCTAGTGTCATTAGTACAGTGATGGTGCATTTTTTTTTAGCACTGATAACTGTATTGGTATCACTGGCCCCGAAAAGTATCAAAAGTGTCACTTAGTGTCCGATGTGTCTGCCGCAACGTCGCAGTCCTACTATGAGTTGTGGATCACCGCCATTACTAGTAAGAAAAAAAATCCATAAAAATATCCCATAGTTTGTAGACGCCATAACTTTTGCGCAAACCAATCAATTTTTGCCTAAAACATGTAGCAGAATATATATAGGCCTAAATTGATGAAGAAATTAGATTTTTTTTTTAAAAATCTTTATTGGATGTGTTTTATAGCAGAAAGTAAAAAATATTGTTTTTTTTTTTTCAAAAATTGTCAGTTTATTTTTGTTTATAGAGCAAAAAAATAAAAACCACAAAGGTGATCAAATACCACCAAAAGAGAGCTCTATTGGTATGAAAAAAGGAACATCAATTTTATTTGTGTACAGCATTGCATGTGCAATTGTCAGTTAAAATAAAAGTGCCTTTTTGAAAAAAATGGCCTGGTTATGAATGGGGGTAAACCTTCCGGAGCTGAAGTGGTTAATGCATTCTATGCATTAGGATAAAAAACCCTTTGTGTGCAACAGCCCCCCTCAGCCCCCCAATACTTACCTGAACCCCATATAGATCCAGCAATGTGCTCAACAGACTCGGCTGTCCGGGACTCTCCCTCCTCGTTAGCTGAGACAGCAGTGAAGCCCCATTGGCTCCTGCTGCTGTCAATCTAAGTCAGCAAGCCAATGTGGAAAGAGAGGGGGTGAGGGCCAGGGCTCTGTGTCTAAATGGACAGGCAGAGCTTTGGCTCAGCTCGGGTGCCCCCTTGCTGTGAGGACAATCGACAGGAAGGAGGGGCCAGGAGTGCCGAAAGAGGCACCCAAGAAAAGGAGGATCTGGGCTGCTCTGTGCAAAACAACTGCACAGAGCGAGTAAGTAAAAAAAAATTGACTTTAGTATCACTTTAACTTAAAAAAGCTATTTTTAAGTGTGGAAATTTAGTAGTAGAGTGTTGCACTGTGTTAGCCATTGATTAATGCAGAAAGTTTGGAGTTTAAGTGGCACCCTTTGTTGACTAACTTAAAGTAGAACTAAAGGCAATTTTTTTTCGTTTTGGATAGCGTAAGGAGGGTGAATCTCCCTTACAGTGTTACAGACAGCAGTAAAAACCTGATAGGTGTTGTAATCCCTCTCAACTCTGAGCACTTTCACCCCCTTCTTGCCCAGGCCAATTTTCAGCTTTCAGCACTGTTACATTTCAAATGACAATTGCCTGGTCATGCAACATTGTACCTATATGATTTTTTTTATATTTTTTTGAGACAGATAGAACTTTCTTTTGGTGGTATTTATTCACCTTGTTATTTTTTGTAAAACAAACAAAGAAACTATATATATATATATATATATATATATATATAATTTTGCAAACAAGTAATTTCTTCACTGATGTGCACTGAGGAGGCTGCACTGATGGGCACTGATGAGGCGACACTGATAAGACAGTACTGATGGGCACTGATAGGTGCACTAATAGAGTGAACTGATATGCTGCACTAATGGGCACTGATATGTTGCACTGATGGACACTGATATGTTACACTGATGGATTCGTAGACATGGACTACTGATGAGTACTTGGCTGAGAACGGGGCCCCTCCAAGAAGATACAGAGGATGTTTGAACAGTGGGACTGATGCGGCTTTATCGCTGCACTTGGTGAGAGGGCAATGCTGTCATAGACCTGGTGCTGCTAGTAGAAACTGAGCACACAGAGACTGGACATTTGACTAGCAGCCCTTATCACTGCATGCAGACTTTGCTGGGTCTGTACTCATGTGCACTACCATAAAGACTGGGCCCCATTGCTAGTCAGATAAAAAGAATAGGGCAAAGGCCTATCTTTTTAGATAGCTGCTCTATAAGGACTTAATGTGATGCGCTTTAAAGGGGTACCTCTGTAGTAAGACCTGGGTTTTAGCATTGTCATTCCTACAGCGCCATTCACCATTTCAGTTAATGTTATCTATGCCATTGCTTTATGCTGATTTGTAGGTTGCCTGATCCGTGCAACTATATAAAACTCATCACCAAACAGCTATAATCTAGTGAATATATTGTCTTGTGAAATGTAATAGACTGAACTCTCTATTTGCACATTTATGAACCTATTGCCATTTACTTCAATCAGTAACAATATATTAAGTTCTGTTATCACTTATCAGTCTGGTGTCTACTTCCTGGTATTCCTAAATTATAATTGTATGCAGAGTATTTATCTTTGTGTTCCCAACAGTATTACACTCTCTGTTTGCTTAACTTGGTGTGGAAGAGGGGACAAGGTTGTTCACAGGGTTCAGGCAAAGAACAGAGAACCCAATCTATGATAGGGCTTCTGTGGGGGTAACGCTACTGTAACCAAGCAACAAATTCTATACCTGTGATTCAGCTTTAAACATGTATTATAGTTACAGAATAGGACTCTGCAGGAATGGCACAGGCAGTGGCGGAACTTTCAGGATCGCGGCCCTAATGTTCTACCGCTGTGAGGGGGCCCCAAGACCCAGCATCTCCCCCTGCACCTCTAGCTTTCAGTTTGGGATGCAGTGGGGGAGTAGGAGGCGGCGATTAGCAGCTCTATGGTGCCTGTGGGGTCTCCCTAGAGCTTGTAGTCCTCCTCTTGAGTGTATGCAGTGGAGAGGGGAGGGGTATCTCACCCAGGCAGCTATCAGTTTCACTCTTCAGTGTACAAGTGAGTCGGCTCTCTGCTTGCACACTGTTGCTGATAGCTGCCTGGGTCAGAGGCCACTCCCCTCTCCACTGCATACACTCAGGAGGAGAACTACATGCCCCAGGGATATCGCGTGGTCCACATGCACCATAGAGCTGCCGATCACCCCCTCCCACCTCCCCCTGTGCTGGGGGTTGGAGGTGCACAGACAGCGGAGACCAGTTAGGTGCACAGGAAACCTCTGGAAGGGGGAGCTGTCTGGGCACCCTGATGTAAGGGGGGGGCTCTCTGGGGACCCTGATGGAAGGGGGTCTCTCTGGGGACCCTGATGTACGTGGGGATCTCTGGGGACCCTGATTTAAGGGGGAGGCTCTCTGAGGACCCTGATGTAAAGGGAGGCTCTCTGGGGACCCTGATGTAAGTGGGGACCTCTCTGAGGACCCTGATGTAAGGGGGTCTCTCTGGGGACCCTGATGTAAGGGGAGGCTCTCTGGGGACCTTGAAGTAAGGGGGCTCTCTGGGGACCCTGATGTAAGGGGAGGCTCTCTGGAAACCCTGATGTAAGGAGGGCTCTCTGTGGACCCTGATGTAAGAGGAGGCTCTCTGGGGATCCTGATGTAAGGGGAGGCCTCACTGTGCCCACCATTGCGGCCTCACTGTGCCCATCAAATGCAGCTTTACTGTGCCATAAATGCAGTCTCACTGTGCCCATGAATGCAGCCTCACTGTGCCCATCAAATGCAGCTTTACTGTGCCATGAATGCAGCCTCACTGTGCCCATGATTGCAGCCCCTCCTGTGCCCCATGTCCCAGTCTGCAGTCCCTGTCTGTGGGAAGGTGTGTTATTGATGCTCGGTACGGTACCTTGCATGCCAGCAGGATATCCATGATGGGCAGCAGCAGGCAGGGTCTGTTCTCGTTTTGGATGGGGACGGTGCTCCTTCCAGAGGATCTGTTTGCTGTCAGATGGAGTGGTCCCTGGCCACCTGCACCTTCAGCCGTCCCCATTTTCCGGCCCTAGTCAGCCTGTCCTCTGGTCCTGGGGAAGTGGAGAGCACTGGGTGGGAGCTGGAGAGAAGGGGGAGCAGAGAGTACTGGTGGGGTTGGAGAGCACATGGGTGGGAGCATAGAGCAGGGGGTAGTGGAGATCATGGGGTGGGGAGCAGAGAGCACTGGGGGAGAACTTGAGAGTACTGGGAGGGCCAAAAAGAACAGTGGTGGAGAGCATGGTAGGCTGAGAGCACTGAGGGGGCTAAGAGTGTGGGGTGGCCAAGAACACTGGGGGGGGGGCAGAAAAACAAGGGTGGAGAGCACGGGGGCTGGAGAGTACTGGGGGCGTACAAAGAGTAGGGAGGAGAGCTTGAGAGCACCAGTGGGGGCCAGAAAGAACAGGGGGGAAAGTACGGGGGACTGGAGAGCATTATGGGAGGTGGAGAGCATTGGCAGGGTTGGAGAGCACATGGGTGGGGGAAAAATTCAGGGGGGAGTGGAGAGTGCTGGGGGGAGCCAAAAAAAACAGGAGTGGAGAGCAAGGGGGGGGGGGGGTAGAGAGCACGGGGGGCTGGAGAGTGATGGGTGGAGATTGAGAGCACCAGGGGGCCATAAAGAACAGGGGTGGGGAGAATGGAGGGCTGGAGAGCACTGGGGTGGGGGCTGGAGAGTGATGGGGAGAGCTGGAGAGCACTGGGGGGGTGAGAAAGAACAGGGGGGAGATCACTGGGGGGAAAAGAACAGGGGGGAGCACTGGGGGGGAACGGGGGGGAGAGCACTGGGGGAAGAACAAGGGCGGAGAGCAATGGGGGGAGTGGAGAGCACTGGGGGGGTAGAACAGGGGGGAGCACTGGGGGGAGTGAAGAGCACTGGAGGGGGAAAGAACAGGAGGGGGAGAGCACTGGGGGGAGTGAAGAGCGCTGGAGAGGGAAAGAACAAGGGGGGGGGAGAGCACTGGGGGGAAAGAACAGGGGGTAGCGGAGAGCACTGGAGGGGGAAGAATGGGGGGGAGCACTGGGGGAAGTGGAGTGCACTGGGGGGGGGAGAACAGGGGGGTGAGCTTTGGGGGGAGTGCAGCGCACTGGGGGGGGGAGAACAGAGGGGAGAACAGGGGGGAGAGCACTGGGGGGAGTGGAGCGCACTGCGGGGGGAGCACTGGGGGAGTGGAGTGCACTGGGGGGAGAGCACTGGGGGGAGTGGAGCACACTGCGGGGGGGAGCACTGGGGGGAGTGGAGAGCACTGGGGGGGAGAACAGGGGGGGAGCACTGGGGGGAGTGGAGAGCACTGGGGGAAGAACAGGGGGGAGAGTACAGCGCACTGGGGGGAGAACAGAGGGGAGAACAGGGGGGAGCACTGGGGGGAGTGGAGAGCACTGAGCGGGGAAAACAGGGGGGAGAGCACTGGGGGGAATGGAGCGCACTGCAGGGGGAAGGGAGCACTGGGGGGAGAGCACTGGGGGAGTGGAGAGCACTGTGGGAGGAGAACAGGGGGGAGAAGAGCACTGGGGGGGAAGAGCACTGGGGGAGGGGGTGAAGAGCACTGGGGGGGTGAAGAGCACGGGGCAGAGCACTGGGGGGGTGAAGAGCACTGGGAGGGTGAAGAGCACTGGGGGGGTGAAGAGCACTGGGGAGAGCACGGGGGGGTGAAGAGCACTGGGATGGTGGCTAGAGAAGGATGGGGAGAACTGGAGAGCAGGTTGGGGGGGCAGAAAGAATGGGGGTGGAGAGAACTGTGGGGGGGCAGGGAGCACAAGGTGAACTTGGGGGGGGGGCAGTAAAAGAAGTTGTATAGGAGGATCAGCACGGGGGTCTCATATAGAGGAAATAAGCTTTCTATATTCCTCCAGGCAGCCGCTGAATGCTTGATTCTCCTCCTCTCCCTAGAAAGCTAATTTCCTCTACATGCAGCCCCCTTGCTGAACATCCTATCCAGGCACACAGGGCGGACTGTATGGGCTACATGTCATCCTCTTGATCACAGCGTTGGCTGGCTCTGTGTTCGGCGGCCGCTCTGCAACACGGCCCCGCCCACCCCAGACCGTCTCATGTGATAGGCAGAGCGTTGATTCTCTCTACTTTCACACGAGCAGGTCTGGGGGGCGGGGCCGTGTTGCAGAGCGCCACGAAATACAGAGCCAGCCAGCGCTGTGTGATCCATAGGAGAGAGAGCACAAATGCAGCCGCAACTAAAAGCGGCCCCTGGGCAGGCGGCCTACCGGGAAATCTCCGGGTATCCCGGTAGGCCAGTCCGGCCCTGATGGTGTGTGTGTGTGTGTGTGTGTTGGGTGTTGTTGCTTTTGATGTGCTCTCATTGGCTGTGCATTTGTTAAATTTTGATTACACAGGGCTATTCTGCAAAATATACCCAACTCACTTGTATTTTTTATTCTAGAAAATAATGAAACTATACAAAAGCAGGGTACATTCCCTTTAACTAGTTTAGCACTTTGGAATTAAACATAAACTGACAAAAATTGTGGTTGAGCTGTGTTTTTGCTGCCTGCCAACCTCCCCCATTAAGCTGCAGTTAGCAGCGGACGGATACCCCCATGGCAAAGTTGCCCATGCGCGGCAAGTCCGCTGAATGCTACACATTCAAGTCAGTGAAGAAGCACTGCGAACACCCTGCAACCGCGTGCAATGCACACGGTTGTGATGTTTGTTGGCAATAAAAGGGGGTTAAAACAGGTGGTGAGGAGGCATTCCATCTCTTTCTTACATCCGGGCAGTAGGTAAGGGACATTTAAGCCTCATACACACAATCAGATTTTCCGTAGACAAAACCTCAGACTTTTGTCCGAAAGCGTGTGTCTGGATTTTGTCTTGCATACAAATGGCAAGGAATTGTCGGTCGCTTTTCATTTTGTGCTTTTCATTTGGCACTTTTCAGTTCATTTTTCTGAACGGCCGTTCGTCAACCAGACATGTTGCGGAATCGGAGGAGATAATGTGTTATTTATTATTGGCCTTGGAGTTATTGCTTTGACCCAAGTCCAGTCAGGGAACAGGAGGAAGAGGATTTCTTGGACCAAAAATTGGTTACTTTATTAATCGTGATCAATTATGTCATATGCCTTTGCTGCAGGAGCTCCAGGAGAATAATTTGGATGATTTTCTGAATTATCCACAAATGATGGACCTCTGCTTTCACCAACTCTTGGCATTGTTGACCCCCTACTGTATATTAAGAAGCAGGACACATGCATGAGGCTTTTCTTTCATTCTTTGGTTGAATAATGACTTGATTTTGTATATTTTCTATATTATTGGATGCATAGAATGCACTTTTTTGTTAAGTTTTATTGGCAGATAGCATGTCTAATTTAATTTGTTTTATTTTTTTAATGCACAATAAAAAAATTGTGTAGAATAATATTTGGCTATGTGTTTTGTTTCAAATGACAGTTTGGGAGTAGGCAATTACATTTTAAAAAATACAATTTAAAATTAAGAAGGGACACTAACATAGTTGTATCTTTGATCTTAAAAACTACGGGATAATGGTGTTGTGGTAACTTGCACCAAAAAAAAAAATTAACATGCATAATAATATTATTCTTGATATCACTAGAAAAAAATGCCTTTGAAAATTTGTTTGTAATAACTTCATCAGTATCACCAGGAAACCTGGGGTTATTACCCCATTAAAGAAGAGTAGATGTGCGCTGCTTTTCGAGATTTTATAATTTGCCACGTCACAAATGTTAACTCTCCATTAGTGATAGACGAACGTTTCGCGAACGCGGACCGCGAACGCGCCCGATAGTTTGCGAACCGTAACGTTCGCGGCGGGCCCCGTTGACTTCAATAGGAGGCGAACTTTGCAAACCTACAGGTCAAATTTGCAGCCACAAAATAATTACTAGCTGTGCAAACATAGTCCCACCACATGGCCAATGACATAACACATGTATGAGGTGAATCTGGGATTGACAACTACAAGCTTTCGTTTTTTATATGTGAAATTGTTGTGACAATTCAGGACTGTGGAGAGCATGAAGGCAATGGAGGAGAGGGAAGGTCAGGGTAGGCAAAGAAGAGGGTGCAGGAGATGATCACCAGCAGCGTTACATACAGCTATGACACCTGCACCATGATAGAGTCATCTGACACCAGCACCGTGATAAAGAGAACTGACATCAGCAGCGTGACATACAGCAATGACACCTGCACCGTGATAGAGTGATCTGACACCAACACCGTGATAGAGAGCACTGACATCAGCAGCGTGACATAAAGCACTAACACCAGCACCGTGATATACAGCACTGACAGCAGCACCGTGATAGAGAGCACTGACAGCAGCAGCGTGACATTCAGCAATGACACCTGCACCGTGATAGAGTGATCTGACACCAGCACCGTGATAGAGAGCACTGACATCAGCAGCGTGACTTAAAGCACTGACACCAGCACCGTGATAGAGAGCACTGACACCAGCACCGTGATAGAGAGCACTGACATCAGCAGCGTGACATAAAGCACTCACACCAGCACCGTGATATACAGCACTGACACCAGCACCGTGATATACAGCACTGACACCTGCACCATAAGCAGCCCCAGGAGGAAGTCAGCATAGCACAGGGATGGTGGGAGCCCATCATAATGAGCATAGCACAGGGATGGTGGGAGCCCCTCATAATATGCACAGCAGAGGTACAGCCCCAGAAGGAAGTCAGCACAGCAAAGGGATGATGGGAGCCCCTCATAATAAGCAGCCCCAGGAGGATGCCAGCATAGCACAGGGATGGTAGGAGCCCCTCATAATAAGCAGCCCCAAGTCAGCACAGCACAGGGATGGTGGGAGCCCCTCATAATGAGCATAGCACAGGGATGGTGGGAGCCCCTCATAATATGCACAGCAGAGGTACAGCCCCAGGAGGAAGTCAGCACAGCATAGGGATGGTGGGAGCCCCTCATAATGAGCATAGCACAGGGATGGTGGGAGCCCCTTATAATTTGCACAGCAGAGGTACAGCAACAGGAGGAAGTCAGCACAGCACAGGGATGGTGGGAGCCCCTCATAATGAGCATAGCACAGGGATGGTGGGAGCCCCTCATAATATGCACAGCAGAGGTACAGCCCCAGAAGGAAGTCAGCACAGCACAGGGATGGTGGGAGCCCCTCATAATGAGCATAGCACAGGGATGGTGGGAGCCCCTTATAATATGCACAGCAGAGGTACAGCCCCAGGAGGAAGTCAGCACAGGGATGGTGGGAGCCCCTCATAATAAGCAGCCCCAGGAGGAAGTCAGCACAGCACAGGGATGGTGGGAGCCCCTCATAATAAGCAGCCCCAGTAGAAATATGACACCGCTCAACCTCTTCAAACAGGAGGGTACGGGCATATAGTACGGTGTGCTTTTTTTGGACAAGGAAGTGAGCCAAATGAAGAAAGAAGGTCTGTGTGCTCGATTAAAAAAAATTGTTTATAGATATATACATGGTCTACTGGTCACATGTGTTGAATTCCTCCGAGATCCATGCCTCATTCATTTTTAGAAATGTGAGGTAGTTAACACTGTCGTGAGCTAGGCGAGTACGCTTATCGGTCACGATCCCCCCTGCTGCGCTGAACGTCCTTTCGGACAGGACACTGGACGAGGGGCAGGCCAACAGTTTGATTGCAAATTGGGCAAGCTCTGGCCAGAGGTCAAGCCTGCCCACCCAGTAGTCCAGGGGTTCATCACTCCTCAGAGCATCCACATCGGCCGTTAACCCGATGTAGTCGGACACCTGACGGTCTAGGCGTTCCCTGATGCTGGATCCGGATGACATCTGTCGATGGGTCGGCTGAAAGAATGACCTCATATCCGAAGTCACCAACACATCATCAAACCGGCCTCTTCTTTTGGGCGCTGTTGGATTGGTACCCGCAACTCCTTCTCTGGGAGTGGGAATTGCTCCTCTGCCAGTACACGCAAAAGCAGAATGCAGCATTTCTCGAAGCAAGGCCTGGAAGTGCTCCATTCTGAAAGCCCTCTGTGACGGCTGTAACATTTCCGCCATTTTGTGTTTGTACCGGGGGTCTACGTACGTTGCCACCCAGTACTGGTCCTTGACCCTTATGCTTTTTATACGGGGGTCCCTATTAAAACACTGGAGCATGAAGGCCCCCATTTGCACTAAACTGGAAGCGGCGTGGTGGCCTGGCTCCTGCTCATCATCCAGGATAATGTCGTCCTCTTCATTCTCCTCTCCCCATCCACGCACAACAACAGGGATCCCAGAAAGGTTTAAAGCATGCTCTTCTTGCTCCTCCTCATCTGCCCCGGCACCATCCTCTTCTGACTCCTCTTTAGACTCCTGTTGTTAACTTGTCTCAGATAGAGTAGCCCCCACCTGGGAATTCATCCAGCATTGCGACTTCCTCGTCTTCCCGCTCCTGCTCCTCCACAGCTTGATCAATGACACGACGCAATGCACGCTCCATAAAGAAGGCATAAGGTACCATGTCACTGATGGCGCCATGGCTGCGACTGACCAGTTTGGTGATCTCCTCAAATGGCCGCAGAAGTCTGCATGCGTCGCGCATGAGCAGCCACTGGCGCGGTGAAAAAAAAAACAGCTCCCCAGAACCTGTTCTGCCACAGAGTTCATACAGGTAGACGTTAACTGCACATTTCTGCTGGAGCAGCCTATCAAGCATATAGAAGGTTGCGTTCCATCGCGTCGGGCAATCGCAAATAAGACGTCTGGTCGGCAGATTGTGTCGCCGCTGAATGTCAGCAAGGCGAGCCATGGCCGTGTAAGTTCTTCTGAAATGGGCCGAGATTTTCCTTGCCTGCCGCAAGATGTCCTGGACCCCAGGGTATTTGACAACGAATTGCTGCACAACCAAGTTTAAGACGTGTGCCATGCATGGCACGTGCGTAATTTTGCCCTGTTTCAATGCGCTAAGCAGATTGGCACCGTTGTCACACACCACTTTACCAACTGTCAAATTGAGCAGTGTTAGCCACTGATCTGCCTGTGAACGCAAAGCTGAAAGGAGTGCCGGGCCAGTGTGGCTCTTGGTTTCCAGGCACAACAGACGCAGCACGGCATGGCAACATCTCACCTGGCATGTCGAATAGGTTCTGGGGAGCTTGGGCGGCGCAGCGGAAGAGACGCTAGCAGTGGAAAAGGAGGAGTCAGCCGAGGAGGAGAGGGAGGAGGATGGAGTAGGAGGAGAAGAAGGCCTGCATGCAATCCGTGGCGGTAAAACCAAATCTACACGGGTGCCACGGGTTACATGCTTGACAGCCATCAGAAGGTTCACCCAGTGGGCAGTAAAAGTGATATACCTTCCCTGCCCGTGTTTGCTAGACCATGTGTCTGTGGTCAGATGTATCTTGGCACCGACACTGTGTGCCAGAGATACATTCACTTGCCGCTGAACATGGCCATATAGCTCTGGGATGCCCTTCTCTGAGAAATACTTCCTTCCTGGGACCTTCCATTGTGGTGTTCCAATGGCCACAAATTTTCGAAAGGCCTCCGAGTCCACCAGTTTATATGGCAGTAGTTGGCGGGCTATCAGTTCTGACAAGCCAGCCGTCAACCGTTGGGCAAGAGGGTTATGCGGCGTCATCATTTTTTACGCTCGAACATTAGGCCCACGGAAGCCTGCCTTTTTTCAGAAAAACGTGAGCTTGGCGTGATGGAAGGTGGAGTAGAGGACAATTGTGAGGAGAGAGGAGAAGGAGAAGTAGAAGACGAGGCTGGACAGTGAGAGCCTGGAGTATGGCTTTGTGTGTTCCGTTGCTCCCACTGGGCTTGGTGATGGCTGCTCATCTGCCTTCTTAAGGCGGTCGTCCCTAGGTGAGTATTGGGCTTACCGCGACTAATGCTTTGACTGCAAAGATTGCAGATGGCAACGCTATTGTCAGCAGCGGACACGTTAAAAAAAGCCCACACTGCGGAGCCATGTGCCAGTGTCCTGGGAGCGCCAGATGTGACCGTACATGGTCGATGACTCGCTCCTGATACATTTGCAGTCTGCTTTGTCCCTCCTGTGCAATGGAAGTTATTCCTGCTTCTCCTCCCTATCTGCTGGTCCATATCTCCCTCTGAACTCCCCTCCTCTTCCTCTCTTGTGGGTACCCACGTGACATCACTAGACACGTCATCATCGACGTCACCTTCCCCACCGCTATAAGTAGAGATCTCGGAGTAGGCAGCAACCAACCTCCTCCTTGGGCTGATCTGGGTACTGTCGTCAGACTGCTGAGTGGCAGTTGTTGCTACCTCCTCTTCCTGATCCAATACCAAGAGTGGCTGCGCATCAGAAATGTCTTGATATGGATCGGAAAATAATTCCTGTGACTCAAGCGGAAGGTATGTGGTGGTGGTGGTGTTGTTGGTGGTAGTGTCTTTGGGGGTGCACATAGCAGAGAGTGAAGAAGAGGATGCAGATCGAGAGGATGAGGAGGGTGCAGAAGAGTAAGGCTGAGTGAGCCACTCAACCAAGTCTGGTGCTTCCTTTAAAGTAATTGAACGCACCTTCTGCAACTTCCCACTTTGGCTCAAGCCTGTTGCTCCTGCCCTACCCCTACCACCCCTGCGGAAGGGCCTGCCTCTTCCTCTGCCTGTCATTTTTTAAATGACCCTGTGACAAAACTCTTAGTCCCTATACTGATAAAGGACTGGTGCAGTATAGGGCAGCAGTCAGCAGTAGTGCACCTCAACCCTATGTATTGTGGACCTATACCAGTCCTTAAGGAATAGCAGACTGTACCTCACTCAACCCTATGTACTGTAGTACCCTATACCTTACCAGTCCTTATAAGGACCTTTGTGGAACAAGTAGGTTGTGAATGATTAGCAGACTGTACCTCAGCCCCTATACTGATAAAGGACTACTGCAGCAGAAGGGCAGCAGTCAGCAGTAGTGCACCTCAACCCTATGTATTGTGGACCTATACCAGTCCTTAAGGAATAGCAGACTGTACCTCACTCAACCCTATGTACTGTAGTACCCTATATCTTACCAGTCCTTATAAGGACCTTTGTGGAACAAGTAGGTTGTGAATGATTAGCAGACTGTACCTCAGTCCCTATACTGATAAAGGACTACTGCAGCAGAAGGGCAGCAGTCAAGTATAATATTCTTTCTATATTTGGAAGAAAGAATATTATACGTGTACAAGCCTATTACCATACCAGTCCTGAAAAGAACCTTTGTGGACCTAATAGTAACAGCTACTGATTAAACTGACTGTCCCTCACTGCCTCCCACACAGCTTCCTGCCTGTCCCTATTTAAACTGACAAAACAGAGGCTGCTGGAACAATAACTTGAATAGCACTTTTGTGGACCTATAGTAACAGCTAATGATTAAACTGACTGTCCCTGCAGCACACAGCGTCCTGTCCCTCTCTCTACACTGACAAAAGACAGGCTGCTGCAAAAATCAGTAGCACAGCAGTGCCTCAAACCTATATCCTGAACTACACCTAACACCTATACCAGTCCTGAAAAGAACTTTTGTGTACCAAATAGCTAGCGATTTGGGTCACTGCAGTCTCTCCCTGCTCCACACAGCAATCTCTCCCTATAGTGACAGAAGAAAGAATGTAAAATGGCCGCCGGATCGGGTCTATTTATAAGTTAGGGGGAATGTCCAAGTGTCCATGTGCTGTAATGTCTCAATTGGCTGTCCTGTACCCCATGATGGATGTGTCATCATAGGTCAAAGTTCTTTTACACAGTAAACACGGAAGTCCGCTGGGCGAACGGTGGCAATAGTCCGCCGATCGGACGGACGGCGAACAGCCAAAATTTGCCGCGAAAACGACCGCCGGGCGAACCGTTCGGCCATCCCTACTCTCCATTACGAACACTAGTTTACAAGACCGACCTCTTCTGGCTCGTCCTTTCTTCCAAGCATGCGTGTTTGTACTTTGGACTTTTGTCTGACAGACTTGTGGACAATCTGACAACAGACATTTGTCCACAGAAAATTTTAAAGCCTGCCATCCAACATTTGTCCGCAGAAAATCCGACAATTGTCCGATGGAGCGTAGAAAAATTGTAAAATTTTAAGCTAAACAGCCTGTCATCACACAATTCTTGTCCGAAAATCCGATCATGTGTATGAGGCTTTACAGGGCCGTCTTTAATAATGATTGGACCCTGGGCGAAAATTTTCTTGGGCCCTCCCCATGCAATTTCGTTCTCCACATGCTCTGAGACATACAATAAATATCAGCTAGACTTAAAATCAATTTACTGTATCAAATCAGGTAGCGATTGTAATGGGTTGCCAGAGGTTACAGCATATCATTACCTCTTACTGCCTGGTGCAAGAGGTTGCAGCACATGATTTCTGCTTGTTGATTGATTGCTAGAGATTACTGCACAGTAATACTGCTCACTGATTGGTTGCTAGAGGTTACAGAACATCATCTCCTCACTGCAGAGGGGCATGATATACATATGAATGCTGCCTTTATTTACATATCAATGCAGCAAGCCTCAATCTTTTACATAAAAATGCTGCTGCTATTTACATATGAATGATGATTATTTACATGTAAACACAGGGTCTGCAGGTAAGTCATCTGTGCACAACAATAGGGCAGAGCTGGGCAGCATGAGTAGCAGCATTTCACACTGAGATATCAGGACACAGCACGGGACTAAAACTTCAAGGGACAAGGGAATTTAAACTGGGGTAGTTGGCAAGTAGGAGGCAGCTGCTTTCTGCCCCACAACAATGACAGTGCCCAGAGCAGCTGCCCCTTTTGCCCTGCCTTAAAGGCAGCCCTGAGGCTTTAGAGCAGTGGTTCTCAACCTCAGTCCTCAAGTACAGCCAACAGGCCATGTTTGCAGGTTTTCCCTGGTCTTGCACAGGTGCTTTAAAGAGGAAGTAAACTTCCTCTTTGTCTCCCTGCAAAGGTAAAGCATAATGGGCTACTATGCATCGCATAGTAGCCCATTATTTGTCACTTACCTGACACAGGAGCCAGCGATGTCCCCGCTGCCCCCTGTAGTCCGGAGCATCCATCTTCTTCTGGGTATCACTGCTCCGGCTACTCACAGCGCCAAGCAGCGATGACGTCACTCCTGCGCATGCGCACGGGAGCCGCCACTAACGGCATATCGCCGTTAGCAGTGGCATGCTGCTAACGGCGATAGTGCGCCTGCGTGCCGCTGACAGCTGTCACTGTCTTTTGGTAAATGTCTACTAAACCGTGTAGGTTTAGGAGATATTTCTTGGACCTACAGGTAAGCCTTAATCTAGGCTTACCTGTAGGTCAAAGCGGTTTGTAAGGGTTTACAACCACTTTAAATCAGCGTCAATGGCATGGTATTTTGAACAGATATTTTATCTAAGAGAAATTCCCAAAACATGGACTGTTGGGGGTACTTGAGGACTGAGGTTGAGAACCACTGATTTAGAGGCACGCCTAAATCTACCTTTAGTCCCCTTTCACATTTTTTAGGTGCTTTAGCGCTGGAAATAGCCTCTGTTAAGTGCCTGAAAACCACCTCCCATTCATTCCAGTGTGACTTTTCACACTGGGGCGGTGCGCTCGCGGGATGTTCTGCAAAGTCCTGCAGGCAGCATCTTTGGGGCGGGTTGAGAGCGCTGTATTTAGTGCTCCCAAAATGCCCCGCCTATTGGAATGAATGTGCAGCATTCCGAAGCGCCTGAAAACTTTCTTAAGCACCGCAACACAGGAGTTTTTAACCGCTTCTTTGGGGTTAAAAACGCTCTGCTAGCGGCTGAAAAAAGCAAGCACTTAAACAGTGCTAAAGCACCGCTAAAACGAGCCGCACTTTAGCGCTAGAGCGGCCCCAGTGTGAAAGGGGTCTTAAGGTGTTGCCTATAGAGCCTTTTGGGTCCAGTGATTTCAAACGTCATTTAAGTCTTGGCATGTTTGATATCTTTTTACTCAATGCAACCCCATCTTTTATATTTCAACAAAAAACTGGCTATGATATTGTATTTGTGTGCTCTAGAAATTCATTTTATTATATTTTTCTCCTAAAAATAAGCGCTTGATAAACAGTTGCGCAAATTTTGTACAACATAAAAAAAAAATTGCAACAACTATCTTTTTATTCTACAAGGCCTCTGCTTTCAGAGAATATAGAATGTTCTGGGGATTTGAGGTCAATTTTCTATGAAAATAATGCTGATTCTTACATGTGTTAAAGAAGTGTCCTCTAGTGCCGAAGTGGTTAAAAAGAAAGGCAGCGTGTGGACGCCCTCGGCATGAATGCAGTGGTGCTAGGCTGACATCTAGTGGCTAGTTTGGATTATAGCAGTACTATGTAAACTTGAACTTTACACACAGACTTTAGTCCGGGATAGGAGGGGGGATAACGGCAAATCAATGGCCGGCTACTCTGAGGATTACGGTAACACGCAGAAAACTAATTAAGCTAATGAAGGAAGAAGCGCGGATCGGAGTGTATAAGTGAAGGAGGTGAACGTGTGACAGGACATTCTCTCTCTTTTACTATAGCTGCCCAGGAGTCCGGTGTCCAGTCACACACACGGTAAGGAGTTCTCCGGTCTAGCTTTGTGTAGTGTGGCCGGTAATTGGTCGGGGAAGTGGTGCGAGTTCTCCTATCAGAGGTCTCCTCTCTAATGTACAATGTCTGTTCTCTGCTATACAATCCTATTTTATGGGAGGTCCTACCGCCAGTGTTTAGACCGCGCTGCTCTGCACTTCTCATTTTAACCACCAGGGGAGCTCAGATCCGCGGGAGGCTGCTCCTCCGCGCTGATGTGTCACATGACCAAGTGATAGCTGAGCTGTACCATTGAAGGGGAGGGGGGAGATCTGACCCCCTTCAAGGGCTGGGCAGTGCAATATGCACTTGTGGCACTTGTATTCCTGACTCCTTTAATTTGGCCACACCCACTGGTGGGGGGAGGGGATGCCAATTATGCAATTTTTTGATGTGGAGCTTGAGCCTTTACTTCAGCCCTGGAAGTTTTACCCCCTTAATGACCAGGCCATTTTTTTGTGATACGGCACTGTTGCTTTAACTGACAATTGTGTGGTCGTGTGACGTACACAAACAAAATTGATGGTTTGTGTTTTTTTTTTTTTTTTTGTGATGTACACCTATGGCGGTTTGCGCAGCCGTGCCAACCTGCCACCGTATAATGATGGCGTCTGATCTGCAAGCAGCTAACCAGGCTATTTTTGTGTGATCTGGCACTGCAGGGTTTTTTTCCCCACAAATTGAGCTATTTGATCATAATTTTTTGCTCTATAAAGAAAAAGGGCAACATTTTTGAGAAACACTTTCTTTATGCTATAAAACATCCAATTAAAAAAAGTAAAAAATCAATCTATTCTGCTACATGTTTTTGGTTTAAAAAAAAAAAAATGGAATATGCGTAATTGATTTGCCCAAAAATTTGTCTACAAACTATGGGATTGCGATTAAGGGCTGGTTCACACCACAAAAACGCACTCAGATTGAGATTCGTTCTGGATACATTTCTACATGTGTGGTGCATGTACGTTTGCATTCCAGATGCTTCCCCCCCCCCCCCCCCCCTTTTTTTTTTTTTTTTTTTTTTTTTTTTTGTGTCTTCCAGTGCAGGGAAAGTGTGTGTGTGTGTGTGTGTAATTTCCCCTGGAAAGGTAACTCCCTGGTGTGAGCTATGCCAGGGCTCAAAATTTCAAGTCCTGAGCTTCCAGCCAGGCCTTAAGGGTTACACTCCACCAGTTACCCTGCCCCTAATACCGCCCCTAAACACGCTGTCATAAATGATCTCATGAAATGACACTTAAATTTTTTATGCAGAATTAGGTTACAAAAATAACTTTATCAGCGTGGCCTGCCTGTGGCCAATGCAGCCTCACTTGTGGCCTGCCTGTACCCAATGCAGCGTGGCCTGCCTGTGCACAATGCAGCCTCACCTGTGGCCTGCCTGTGCCCAATGCAGCCTCACCTGTACAGAGGAAGAGGCAAGTCGTCCGGATCAGCAGAGCGGGATTGTCTGCTGTAATAGCTTTCATTTGAATTTCCCGTCTTTCCAGGGCTTGTCACAGCCCCAACTCTTGGTGACGTCCTACGTCCCGCATTGGACCGGCATTATGTCTGTCAAAGGCGCCGGGCCAAGAGGTGGAGCTATGTGACAATGAGTCAAGGGAACACAGGAAGTTATAATTAAAGCTATTACAGCGGGCAATCACTCTGCTGATGCGGGCAGCTCGCCTCTTCCTCTCCTCTCTTCCCCTGGCTGGGAGACCGTGCCGGCGGTGCTCACCCCTCACTCTAAGGCAGCCCTGTGCTCGCCCACAGCCATTTCCACCTCCCAAAATGCGAGTGTGTGTGTGTGTGTGGAAAATTTGAGGGCTGAACTGTCATTGGAAGTCATATAACCTACTTTCCTTGCGTTTTTGATGTAGAAAAAAAACACTGGTCTGCATGTGGTGTGAACTGGCTCATATACTGGAATTTTTGTTTTTTAACTAGCAATGGCAGCAATCAGGAACGTGTAGCAGGACTACAGTTGTGTGGCAGACATTTTGACACTTTGTGGGAACCAGGGACACTAATACAGTGATCAGTGCTAAAAACTGCAGTGTTTTTTTTAGCAGGACTGTAACATTGAGGTGGACAAATTTGACACTAAGTGACACTTTTTGGGTACCAATACAGTGATCAGTGCTAAAACAATGCACTGTCACTGTACTAATGACACTGACTGGGAAGGGGTTAAACATCTAGAGCGCTCAAAGGGATAACTGTGTGCCTAGCCAGTGTTTTTGTGTACTTAGGTGATTTTACTAAGTGAAGATATGGCATTTATTCCATGCTTTGCAGGGAAAGAAAATCCATCAATTCACCCTGTCAGAACTGATCTGCCTTGTTTACATAGGCAGATCTCTGTTCTGTGTGTTCCTAATAATCTGTGGGTGCCGGCAGACATCCATTGACATGCACCCACTCATCAGCTTCTGCTGTGATTTTATATATGTGATTCTGCAAAGTGTGGCCGCCTTGTAGCAGTAAATCTGCTATAGGGCAGTTGGCAAACGGTTAAAAATGTAGATAATTCAAGTTATTGTAAAGTCTATTTTTCTCATATCGTCTTCCAGGACAGCCTCTGAGATGTAGGGCTCCTCCCTCCGGGACAGGAAACACGTCAACCCAATCAAATAAAAGATGTGGGCCTCCAGGCCCTCCTCAGTTTTTGTGTTTCCTGCCGGACGGGAAGGAGCACGTCGGAACTAGTAAGGGGAGCTCCTTCTCAGGGGTTGGTCCTGGGGGGAGCACCTGGTGGACCTGACCCTTGGCACCCCTCGGTCCGTTCGGAGGGAGGAGAGGGTAGCTATCAGTCCCCGCTGCCATTTAAACGTTCGGAGAGAACGGGACCCCGATGGGCGGCAATCTCCCCCCTCTGTAGCGCTAACCGCTCGTACCTGGTCGGTCGGATGGCGTGCGAGAGACGTTCGTTTCACCGGCTGGCGTTCGGGTACTGTGAGCGGTGCGTTCGTAAGGAACGCACGGCGTTGGGGTGGAGTCTTTGCGTTCCGGCATCCGGAAGTGGGAGAGACGCACTTCCGCCGGATTCGCGTCATCTGGGGGCGCCGCAGGACCTGTTCCAGTCCTTTGGGCACGGCGGTGTGACTACAGGGTTGCCTGGAGCGGTGTGAAGGCTCAGAGAGACTGAGTGAGACACAGGAACCATGGAGAGTGCAGTTGTGCAGATGGACTCCGGTTCAACAGGCTCCAGTACCTCTAAGGTAAGCTTGGTGAGGGCAGACCAGGACTTACACTGGGGGTGGAGGGGTCACTCTGACCTTAGTACCTTCCCGGGGTGGAGAACCTGCTGGTGAAGGGGGGCACTTCCTAGGCAGACCCTAGAAGCACAGTGGTGTGGTCAGGGGTGGTATTGTAATGGGACCCTGTTTTTTCGTTGTTTGTTAGGTTAAACAGGACAGAGCCCAGATACCTTTGCCCAGAAGGAAATGTGCCGTGTGCGGGGCCAAGTTAGGCACCGGTTAGGAGAAGCCGCTTTGCCCGGATTGTGTCAGTAGCCTGGTGAAAGAGGACTCGGTGGCAGCTTGTCACAATGTTTTGACGTCCGTAAAGGATGAGATAGCAACCACCTTCCAGTCATTTAAAAGCATGATGGATAGGGTGCAGGGTCCTTCTGTCTCTTTACCCAGGGCCGTGAGTGTGCCCTCCTTATCCGAACCAAGTCAGGAGGAGGAGGTGGATAGGGAGAGGTTACCTAGGTCATTAGCCTCCTCTAGGACAGAATCTTCTTCTGAGTCTGAGGGGGAGGAAGAATCCATTAGATCAGCCAGATACAAGCTGTCTTTGGACGATGTGGGTGACCTCCTCAAGGCTATATATGACACTTTGGAGATCAGGGAAGAACAGGTCCAGCTTTCAAAACACAGCATGATGTATCAGGGGTCGAGTGTGCTGAAAGACAGGGTATTCCCCGTCCATAAATCGCTAGTTGAGGCGATTCTGCTGGAGTGGAAACAACCGGAAAAAAGGCAATTTTTTTCAGGTAGCCTTAGGAGGTTCCCTTTTGAGACGGATGCGGTGCATCCCTGGAACAAGGTTCCCAAATTGGATGCTCCCTTGGCTAAAGTCTCTAAGAAGACAGATTTGGCCTTTGATGATATGGGTTCACTCAGGGATCCTATGGATAAGAGGGGAGATGTGCTGCTTAAGAGAGCCTGGGATGCCTCTTCCATTGGGCTTAAACCAGCCTTAGCAGCTACCTGTGTGGCCAGAAACTTAGAGTGTTGGCTTACACAGTTACAATCGCATATTTCTGCGGGCACTTCTAGGCAACAGCTGTTGAAGTCCTTTCCGCTACTGTTCAAGGCAGTGGGGTTTTTGGCCGATGCCTCTGCAGAATCAGTCAAATTGGCTGCTAGATCTGCAGCACTAGTGAACGCTGCCAGAAGGGCCGTTTGGCTTAAAACCTGGTCAGGTGACGCAGCTTCAAAATTGAAGCTGTGGATTACCCTTTTCAGGGGACCATTTGTTCGGGCCCGGTCTGCAAGAGGCGTTAGAGCGCACGCAGGATAGGTAGAAAGCTTTCCCAGAAAGGAAAAAGAGACCTGAGGGGAAACGCCTTTTTCGAGGCCCTAGGCAGCAGAACCTGCTGGAAAGGGAGGTTCGCCCCAAAAAGCATTGGACAGGTCACAAGGGAAGGGGTAGAGGAGGAATCTTATTCAATCCTCCTCAACACTCCCCTAAAACCTAGTGACTCCTGCGTCCCGGTGGGAGGAAGACTGGGGAAGTTCCTCCCACAATGGGATGCTTCAACCGAAAGTCCGTTCATTCGAGATGTAAAAAGGAACGGCTACAGGTTGGAGTTTGGTTCAGTTCCCCTCCCAAATTTTCAAGTAACAAGGGACCAAGAGAAGGCAAAGGCTCTGGGTCTTCTGGGGGATCTGGTGGACCAAGAAGTACTGGTGCAGGTGCCTCAGGAGGAGCGAGGCTTGGGGGTTTACTCCCACGTATTCGTGGCAAAGAAACCTTCGGGAAAGTTCAGGCTAATACTGAATCTCCGCCCCCTGAACAGATTCATAAAATACAAGCGGTTCCGGATGGAGTCAATCTTCTCGGTAACCAAGTTTCTGTTTCAGGGCTGTCACATGGCCACTGTGGATCTCAGGGATGCATATTTGCATATCCCGATCTGGAATCTCAGAGATTTCTCAGGTTGGCGGTGAGGTTGAACACGGGTGTGTTACACCTCCAGTTTCGAGCTCTCCCTTTCGGGCTTTCAGCCTCACCAAGGATCTTTACAAAGGTTCTGGCAGAGGCACTGGCCCCATTAAGGCTTAAGGCTATAAGAGTGATTCCATATCTGGACGATCTACTGTTCATAGCCCAGTCGGCCCAACAGCTTCAGAAGGATGTACAGGAGGCCTTGGGTTTCCTGCGCTCACTGGGGTGGCTAATAAACCAGGAAAAATCCCAGTTGACCCCCTCACAGGAGGTCTTGTATTTAGGATACAGGATTTCTTCGGTGGAGATGAGGGTATTTCTTCCTGCGGAGAAGATCAGCAAGCTAGAACAGGCGGTAGCCCAGCTTCAATCAGGTCGGGAAGCCCAGATCAGGGAGGTTGAGTCCTGGGGTTGATGACATCATGCTTTCCAGCGGTGGCCTGGGCAAGGCATCATCAGCGTCCTTTAGAGACTCATGCTCCGTTATTGGGATGGTAGGCAGCAGAGCCTGGATCAGGTTATGCCCCTATCCTCGGCAGTCAGGAGGTCTCTGTGGTGGTGGCGGGCCCAGGTCAACCTAGACAGGGTCTTCCCTGGTCCCCACAAGCTACGGTGGTGGTCACGACCGATGCCAGTGCGCTGGGTTGGGGTGCCCACCTAGAGGGAATCTTAGCCCAAGGTACCTGGTCGAATCTAGAGACAGGTCGTTCCTCAAACCAGAAGGAGCTTCTGGCGGTTTGGAAGGCTATAGAAACCTTCCTGTCCCAGTTACAGGGCAGGGACCTGCAAGTTCGTTCAGACAATGTGGCAGCAGTAGCCTACCTGAACAAGCAAGGGGGAACCAGAAGCCCCGCGCTGCAGGTAATTGCGGACAGAATCTTCTGCTGGGCAGAGAAGAACTTGTCCTCAATATCAGCCATTCACCTGAAGGGAACTCAGAATTTGCTGGCCGTGTTTCTCAATCGCCAGAAGATAGGTCAGGACGAGTGGTCCCTCAACAAGCAAGTGTTCGAGGAGATTGTGTCATGCTGGGGAAGGCCAGAAATAGACCTATTTGCAACAGAAGGCAACAGGAAGGTGACGCAATTTTTTTTCGGTTCACCCACAGGATCGGGCCAGGGGGATAGACGCCCTTGCCAATCCATGGCTGTTCGGCCTGTGTTATGCCTTTCCTCCTGTAAGGATGGTGGCGGAGGTCCTGCAGAAGTTCCGATCGGAAGCTACGGACCTCATTTTAGTGGCTCCTTTTTGGCCAAGGAGACCCTGGTTTGCCAGCATAAAGAGATTGGCTGTTCATCCTCCGCTGTTTCTACCAGTCAGGGAGGATTTACTTTCCCAGGGGCTGATCCTGTATCCTCAGATAAAGAGGCTCAAGCTTGCGGCCTGGTATCTGAGGAACAGATCTTAACCACTCTCTGAAAAACCCTGTGATCTTAAGACCTTGTTAGAATGCCGTAAACCAGTTACTAGGGCAATTTATGCCAAGATAGGAAAGGGGTTTAATTCCTGGTTGCGAGAACAGGGGATTGCAAGTCCTGGGGTCCCGGCAGTCCTAGATTTTCTACAAGCAGGGGGAGATGGGCCTATCTATCAGCACTCTAAAGGTACAGGTGGCGGCCTTAAGTGTTTTCCTTCGGTCCTCCTTTCAGCAGAATCCCTTTGTCAGGAACTTCTTCAAGGCTTTATCTAGATCCAGGCCTGTGAGAATGAAGACCTGTCCTACTTTGGATTTGGCCTTGGTTCTTAGGGCTTTGACCCAAGATCCATTTGAACCATTAGAGGGAGCATCACTTAAGTGGATGGTACTAAAGACTGTGTTTTTGATAGCGATCACGTCAGCTAGAAGGGTCAGTGATCTGCAGGCGCTCTCGGTCAGAGAGCCATTTTTGTTAATTTTAGAGGACAGGGTAGTACTTAAGACTGACCTTAGTTTTCTTCCTAAGGTTGTGTCCACTTTTCATAGGACACAGGATATTATTTTACCAACATTTTTCTCAACCTCAGGAGAGGAGGAGGCGAGATCTTTAAGTTTGTTAGACGTCAGGAGAAGTCTATTAATTTTTTTAGAGGCCACTAAGGCCTTCAGGAAGTCAGACTCACTTTTTTGTTAATTTTTCGGGCGCCCGTAAGGCAGGGCTCGACAAAACCCGGGCGCCAGGTCGCATTGGCGACTAGAAATAGCGACCTCGCGCCTGGGGCAGCACAGCTGGGGGTATCCTGTCTCTGTGGACCCCCCCAGTGTGATCGCGTCGGGCCGTTCTGCCGGCGGCCGAAAATTTAGGCCGCGGCTTTGAGGCCTTCTGCGGTCCTATGATTCCTTATGGAATCTGGCGCCCTCTTGTGGTTGCTGTTGGTATGACAAACCAGCAATGCTAATAAAGTTTCCTCTGCCTGTTTTATTACCTGCCTCTTCTTCCCTTTATTTAGAACCCCCTAAACATTATATATATTTTTTTATTCTAACACCCTAGAGAATAAAATGGTGGTTGTTGCAATACTGTCTGTCACACCGTATTTGTGCAGCGGACTTACAAGCGCACTTTTGTTGGGAAAAATAATTTAGTTAATAAAAAAATAAGACAACAGTAAAGTTAGCCCAATTATTTTTTATATTGTGAAAGATAATGTTACGCCGAGTAAATTGATACCCAACATGTCAAGCTTCAAAATTGCACCCGCTCATGGAATGGAGACAAACTTTTACCCTTTAAAATATCCATAGGTGACGTTTAAAAATATTCTACAGGTTGCACGTTTTGAGTTAGAGGAGGTCTGGGGCTAGAATTATTGCTCTCGCTTTACCTTTCACGGCGCTACCTCCTATGTGTGGTTCGAACACCGATTTTATATGCGGGCAGGACAGGGCGCGTTTAAAAATTATTATTTTTTCTGCTTATTTTAACTTTTTTTTTTTTCCACTGTTCTTTTAAAAAAAAATTGTCACTTTTATTCTTATTACAAGGAATGTAAAAATCCCTTGTAATAGAAAAAGCATGACAGGTCCTCTTAAATATGAGATCTGGGGTCAGAGAGACCTCGGATCTCATATATACACTAAAATGCAATTGAAAAAAAAAATTGTCATTTGAAAAAAATAAATAAAATGTCCCTCTAAGAGCTATGGGCAATGACTTGGAGACGGGGGGGGGGGGGGGGGGGGGCGGCGACGGCGCTGCCATCTTCCCCTCACTCGTCTCCATGTCAGGCCAGGGACAGGTCCGGATCGCCGTCACGGACCTGGCGCTTTAACTTTTTAAGCTGGCTCCTAGATTCCAAGCAAATTTGTCAACCCCTGCCGTAAGGGCTGCAAGGCGTCCAAATCGTCTATCGCCAGGTGGATACGAATGGCGATAGTTAACGCCTATGAATTAGAGGGGAAGCAGGCACCCTTAGTTAAGGCACACTCTACAAGGGCGGTTTCCGCATCATGGGCAGAGAGGGCTGGAGCCTCTCCGGAGGAGATCTGCAAGGCAGCAACGTGGTCCAGCTACTCAACGTTTGCAAGACACTACCGTCTGGATTTATGGTCTGATAAAGAGCAGACTTTTGGAAGTAAGGTCCTCCAGGCAGTGGTCCCGCCCTGACAAGGTGAGCTCCTTGCTTATCATCTGAGGCTGTCCTGGAAGACGATATGAGAAAACCGGAGTTAGACTTACCGGTAACTCTTTTTCTAGGAGTCTTCCAGGACAGCCTGGTTTCCCACCCAAAGTTGTTTAAGTTGGACTAAGTGGTGAGGATGTGTACTAGCGTGATTGTTAGTGTGTTATGTCTTTCAGAGCCTTCCGGCGGTTCTTGGAGTAAAACTGAGGAGGGCCTGGAGGACCACACCTTTTATTTGATTGGGTTGACGTGTTTCCTGTCCCGGAGGGAGGAGCCCTATATCTGAGGCTGTCCTGGAAGACTCCTAGAAAAAGAGTTACCGGTAAGTCTAACTCAGTTTTTTTTCTATAAAAATAAACTTGTTATACTTTCCTGCTCTGTGCAGTGGTTTTGCAGGGCAGCCCTGTTCCTCCTCATCTCGGGTCCCTTTTTGGCTCTCATGGACCCTCCCTCCTGTTGTGCCCCCACAGTAGAGCTGCACAATTGTTAAATCGTGATCTTGATTCAACCCCTCTGACAAGCTCTATTGCAGTTTGCCGATCCTTTCATATAACAAGTGGAGAGACTTATCTGCTCTCTTAGCCCCGCACCCCCCCCCCCCCCCCCCATAAACAAGTGGAGAGATTATCTGCTCACTCAGCCGTCAAAAGAAAGCATCCTGGGCAATCTGCCAAGTGTACAACTTGAAACATTGTAACAAAGCTTACTACTTAGATCAGGCATGTCCAAAGTCCGGCCCGCGGGCCAATCGCGGTCCGGTTTTGAACGGGCCGCCTGGTAATCTAAACATATATATCTTTTGTGGCCCCTGACGATCTCCCAGCGCCGGGGCCACAAAAGATATATAGACTGGCTGCATTGGAGATAGGAGGCTGTACGAGTGCTGTGCACACAGGAGTATTTCCTGTTTACACTGCAGCCTCTGTAATAGGAAGTCCCATCTCCGCCATTGGACGACTGTTCTGTCCATCAAAGGAGGCGGGACTTTCTCTTAAAGAGGCCGCTGTGAAAACAGATTCTCCTGTTCTTTGGTGCTCGTCCAGCCCCCTCCATGTCCCCTCCAAGGCTGCACTGATGGCAATGGTAAGTACATTCCTTGCTAATAGTGAGTGAAATCCTGGCAATGGTGGCTGCATTCCTGGCAATAGTGAGTGAAATCCTGGCAATGGTGGCTGCATTCCTGGCAATAGTATGTGAAATCCTGGCAATGGTGGCTGCATGTCTGGCAATAGTATGTGAAATCCTGGTTAATAGTGGCTGCATTCCTGGCAATAGTGAGTGAAAGCCTAGCAATGGTGGCTGCATTCCTGGCAATAGTGAGTGAAATCCTGGCAATGGTGGCTGCATTTCTGGCAATAGTGAGTGAAATCCTGGCAATGGTGGCTGCATTCCTGGCAATAGTGAGTGAAATCCTGGCAATGGTGGCTGCATTCCTGGCAATAGTATGTGAAATCCTGGCTAATGGTGGCTGCATTTCTGGCAATAGTATGGGAAATCCTGGCAATGGTGGCTGCATTCCTGGCAATAGTATGGGAAATCCTGGCAATGGTGGCTGCATTCCTGGCTAATAGTGAGTGAAATCCTGGCAATGGTGGCTGCATTCCTGGCAATAGTATGTGAAATCCTGGCTAATGGTGGCTGCATTTCTGGCAATAGTATGGGAAATCCTGGCAATGGTGGCTGCATTCCTGGCAATAGTATGTGAAATCCTGGCAATGGTGGCTGCATTTCTGGCAATAGTATGTGAAATCCTGGCAATGGTGGCTGCATTCCTGGCAATAGTGAGTGAAATCCTGGCTAATGGTGGCTGCAATCCTGGCTAATGGTGGCTGCAATCCTGGCTAATGGTGGCTCCGCAGATGGGCACTGACCCTTATTTTGCTTCAGTTTATTTAAAATTTTAAGTTTTTTTTTTTTTTTTTTTTTTTTTTTTGCCTGAAACTTCCCTCTTATTCGCCAATAAATACAGTATATCCAAATAACACGCCTAAGCTCATCTCTTCAACACACACAGCCACAAAGGCAAGAGAATTTTTGTTGGGCCGTGTATTAGTGTTCGAACGAACACACTTAGACCGATTTTTAATGGTTCAAAGAATGTCAGGCAAAATGGTCGGCCCTCATGCATGTTCACTTCATCAAATCTGGCCCTCTTTGAAAAAAGTTTGGACACCCCTGTCTTAGATCAAAGGGAAAGGACTTCTTGTGTAAACAAATAATCTGGGCAGTCTGCCAAGCTTTTAACCACGTGTAAATGTAGGAAGTTTAACCACTTAAAGGCTGGGTTCACACCGGAGCGATGCGGGAGCGCCGCAAATCCGCTGCGTTTTCCCGCATCGCATGCCTCCCGCCGGCAGTTCACACTGCCCTATGCGGACTGCTGGGAGTGTCAGTGAAATGTTAATGACACCCCCAGATCAGTTCGCATATCGCAGTGCGATCTGCAAACTTGGACAGGAATCGGATCGCATGGTGTGAACACCCATGCGATCCGATTCTGCTGCGGACCAAAAAAAGGGTCCCATGCGAGTTTGCGGCGGGTGCGATGCAAATTCAGCCATACTATCTGTATGGCTGAACTCGCATCGCACAGAGATCGGATGTGATTTGCAGTGCGGTGCGAATCACATCCGGTTCTCGCGGCCGCAGCGGTGTGAACCCAGCCAAAGTCTAAATCTTTTTCTGACACTTCTTTCTTAAGTTACTTGAACCCCCAAACATTTTGTATATAATCAGAGACCCTAGGGAATAAAATGGCAATTGCTGCAATTTTGTCACACTGTATTTGCCCAGCAGTCTTTCAAATGCATTTTTTGGGAAAAAATATACTTCAATAAAAAAAACAAAAAAAAACTGTAAAGTTGGCACAATTTTTCACGTATATAATAAAATCACAGCAGAAGCTGATCAGTGGATGCATGTCAATGGATGTCTGCCGGCACCCACCGATTGTTAGGAACACACAGAACAGATCTGTAAACAAGGCAGATCAGTTCTGACAGGATGAATTGATGGATTTTCTTTCCCTACAAAGCATGGAATAAATGCCATATCTTCACTTAGTAAAATCATTTCAGACCCCACAAAGAGAATGGCAGGAGCCAGAGAAACTTTTTTTTTTTTTTTTTTTTTCTTGAGCCTACAAAAGTTTTCTGTTTGTGAAAGACCCCGGTATGGAATAAAGTCCCCAGAGTTGATGCTGCCTTCTGCCAGGTCTCTAGATCCACTGACCTGGCCTTTGAAGACATGGGGGTCCTAAGAGATCAATGGATAAGCATATGGATCTTTTGCTCAGGTCATGAGCAGTTTAAAGCCAGCCATGGCCACAACGTGTGTAGGCAGGAACCTCAAGTATTTCTCTTCTCTCCCCCCCCCCCACACTAAAGATTTGACATGGTTTACTCCCACTGATCCTAGAACGTTTTCTCCCATTGGCCACAGTCTGGCCTCCTAGAGCAGTGGTTCTCAACTCCTGTCCTCAGGACCCACTAACAGGCCAGGTTTGCAAGATAACAAATACATCACAGGTGATGTCATTTGTTGCACAGTGATTGCAGTATTCTAGTCTGCATCTCAGAAAAGTAATTAAAATCTGGCCTGTTAGCGAGTCCTTAGGACAGGTGTTGAGAACCACTCTCCTAGAGTCTGAAGGACAGCAAACTAGCCCTTTGTTTACAAAGTTTGGAGACTCCAGTGGTAGGCTTGTAGGCAATGGATTATCAAACTGACATGAGGGGAGGGGCACATGATTAGAATCTGGGACCCCTTTAACAGCAAGGGCCCCACAGATACCAGCCTCCCCATGTTAATGAGTAAGGGGCATACAATTACCCTGCTCATTCACAAAAATATAAACCTTTTAACACAAACTGACATATTCTTGCATATGAAATTGTGTAAATCCACTGTCAAACATGTTCTGCAGATCATGTCTGTCTTGAATGACATCTGGTAAAAGATCCCGCTGACCACAAATGCAATCCTCTCCCAACCAATGCTTGCCTGCAAATGATAAATACAAAGGGGCAGGAACTCTCAGGTGATTTCATCAGCCAAATATGAACATTACATTTTGTCTAATGAAAAGCCAGGCCAGTATTTTATATTGGGAATTTACATGACTAGAATCTCTTCTTGTGAAGCGTACCTTCACTCTACAATATACTCACCAGCCACATTATTTGTTGGACCCCTTCCCCTTGCCTTCAGAAATGCCTTAATTCTACGTGGCAGTTTCAACAGGGTGTTGGAAACATTCCGCAGATTTTGGTCCATATTGATATACTGGCATCACACAGTTGCTGCAGACTTGTCAGCTGAACATCCATAATGTGAATCTCCTGTTCCACCATATCCCAAAGGTGCTCTATTGCAGTGTTTCTCAACTCCAGTCCTCAAGGCGCCCCAACACATGTTTTCAGGATTTCCCTCAGATGAAACTGCTGTGGTAATTGCTAAAGCAGTGAAACTGATCAAATTACCTGTGCAAAATAAAGGAAAGCCTGAAAACATGACCTGTTGGGGCGCCTAGAGGACTGGAGTTGAGAAACATTCTATTGGATTGAGATCTGGTGACTGGAGGCCATTGGAGTACAGTGAGCTCACTGTCATGTTCAAGAAACCAGCGGAGAGGTTTGAGCTTTGTGACATGGTGCATTATCCTGCTGGAAGTAGGCATCAAAAGATGGGTACCCTGGCTGTAGCATACCTACCTGAAAGTTCCAGATTGGGTAGGACTTTCCAGCATTGATACCACTGTACAAGTGTTGACATACAGCACAGGCAGGAATTTGCGAGGAAACCCACTGGGTGTGCTCTCTGCAGCTGTCAAATTCAAGCTGTGATGTCTGATGGGTGGGACTGCTACTCCTCCTCCCTGCCCCTTTGTCAAGCAACCAGCATATAGGGGAAATGGCCTGCATTTATACATTGCGGCTTGGTTTTTTTTTTCTAGCTATGTGGAAGCCCTGCACTCAGCCTGGCTTCTGTAGTTAAAAGTAACAGCTCACCTATGCTCCTTTAACAGCCTCCCTACTCTGCACTGAGCTGACAAGTGCTGCTCTGGCCAAGTGCATAATGTTCAAGGAGAGAAGGTGAGCTGCACCATAATCCTCATCTCCTTCCTTAGTTGGGGAGGAGTTTGGGAGCCAAAAATGAGTGCACTGAAAGAAAACAAACTGACAGCCAGATACAGAAAGGTACTTTTTACATAGGTGACCATGTAGAAGATGGTAGCACTTGATAGGTGCAATAGTGAGAAGATGAATTGACTGTGTACCTAGCACTTTTGAACCTTGTGCATAACTTTCTCCAGAACCTACCTTTCTCTAGGTAACAACAAGGCCTGGGAATGCCCAGGAAAAACCCAAGCCTACTTGCCACCAGCTTGCAGACAACCAAATTAACCTAACAGTACGTTAAACAGAGGTTTAGTCCGCACGCATCTGCCAACACATGTGTAAGCCAGAGCCCCGCCAAGGCACCCTAGTATCTGTGGTCCTAACACAAAAATGAGTGTCCCCACAGTGGAGGCATATGCATTCCAATGGATAGATGAGGTCAGGTGGACTGAAGGGGAGCCACCCCTTAAAGGTACATACAGCACACCAAACAACCATCATGTAGCACAATGGCTGCAAAGGTGTTGGTGCATTGCTGAACCAATACAGATACGATATGAAAACTCGCCACCGCCCTCATCTATAGCTGGCTATAGCAGTAAGCAGCATTGGAAGGCTAAATCGGATAACGACAAGGCCTGGGGAATGCCCAGGAAAAACCTAAGCTTGCTTACCACCAGCTCACAGACAACCAAATTAACTTTGTCTTTCTCTAGGTAAGTCACTCCAGAAGCACTCTGTACGTAACGCACTCTTTAAATGTACTACAAAACCCTGCACTAAACATACTCCAGAACCCTGCACTTTGTACTTGGCAAACTCCAAAACCCACCTTCCTGTGCATAACGCACCCCAAAACACTCTGTATCTAGAACTCTCCTAAACTCTGTACCCATTAAGGTCCTCCCACTGTTAGGAGTTTGGCCACACCCACTTTTGCCATGGTGCATGTAGCATGCGGCCAGTCTCTCCCTCAAGTGTCCCTCATTCTGAAGTTCAAAAGATGGGAGGTATGCTGTAGTCCTAAAGGGATGGACATGGTCGGCAACAATACTCAGGTAGTCTGTGGCATTTAATTAATGCTCAGATGGTACTAAGGGACCCAAAGTGTGCCAAGAAAATATTCACCACAAGACAGGATGGATCCATGCTTTTATGTGTACGCCAAATTCAGACTGACATTAAGATTCCTCAGCCCAGACAATGTTTTTCCAATCTATTGTCTAATTTTGGTGAGCCTGTGCAAACTGTAGCCTCAGTTTCCTGTTAGCTGACAGGAGTGGCACCCTATTTGGTCTTCTGCTGTAGCCCATCTACTTCACGGTTTGTTGTGCAATCAGAGATTGTATTCTGCATACCTTGGTGGTAATGAGTGGTTAGTTGAGTTATTGTTGCCTTTCCATAATCTCCAACCAATCTGCCCATTCTCCTCTGACCTCTGTAAACTTTAGCGATAGTTGTGACCATCCCCAGTAGATTGGCAGTTTTTGACAAACCCAGAGCAGATCGTCTGGCATTAACCATGCCATGTTCAAAATAATTAAAATCCCCTTTCTTCCCCCATTCCGACGCTCGATTTGAACTTCAAGTCTTCACCACATCTGGATGCCTAAATGTGTTGCGGTTCTGCCATGTGGGTGATTAGCAATTTGTATTGCCAAGCAATTGAACAGATGCACCTAAAAGTGGCCGGTGAGTGTAAATTATCAGTACTTTAAAAATATTCAGTACATGCGGTATATTGTAGTACAATCAACAAACGGCTAAACACATTTGGCTCTTGAGAGATATTCTACCACCTATGTCTGTTCCGTATGCAAATTTATCTTAAATTGACTGTTGGCCTAGATTCACATTTGCAACTCATGTTCTGCAGATAAAGCAGCCCATTCATTTCAATGATCTGCCCTAACCACAGAAATGGTGTAAAGTCGCAAATTTGTAAAATTTTGCCGAACAGAATCCTGCGACTTTGCTTGAGGGCAAAAACAGACCTTTTGCCAATTCATGGGGGCACTATCGGGAATTAATGGCACCCCTGCATGACTGCTAAAGGGCAGCATGCATTTGCTGTGGGTTGAGAACACATGCAATTTTGCCAGTATTCCTGACTTGCACAAGTGTGATCCTAGGGTTAGCTTGTGTCTTTGTTCACTTTGCCCCTGCTGAGACTTCCTTGCACTTACTATTTACTGCATGGATAGCAAGAATACAGGGGTTTTAAACCTTCCCTGCTCTAAGGACATTCCTGCGTGTAATGCATCCGTATCATGCCTCACTTGTTCTGAGCTTGTCTGCACTTGGAGTTTATGGAATTGCAATAAAACCTTTTTAATAGTTCACTTTTTGGAGTGCAGTCACCTCTCCATGTGTCAAGTTTTGGCTTTATATTTTAAGTAACCCTTCTAATGTACACTGATTTTCATCTGCTGCTCAGTTATGCAACACAACCATTACCAGTGCTGACACTTTTATTCAATGCTTGAAATAAAGGAAAGTTTAACATTTCAGTTATGGATTTCAACAAATTTTAACCTTCTCCCCTGCAGGTTTTTATTTTTATTTTTTAGCCAAATGGATTCAGAAGAGCTCTTCCAGTGTCCATATGACAAACACCATATGATTCGCTCTGGCCGCTTTCAGCACCATCTTGTAAAGTGTGCAGAGGTGAGTCTAACATTCTGCTCTTCGTGTAAAAGTAGCTCAAAACCAAAGGTCCTCTAGCAAAGAGACTGGATTATACCTTTTTGCATTTTTGCTTAAAGAGGAGGTCCAGCCAAAAAGTCAGCAGCTCCAAATACTGAAGCTGCTGACTTTTTTTTTTTAATATTGGGGCACCTGCCTGTCTAGAGAGCCTGCATTGTCGGCACCCCAGCCAATCTTCGGATCAACTCCCAGGTGCTGCGCCCACCACTGCGCATGCACAAAGTGCGCTACGCTTTCTAATTGCCGCAACGGGGGAAGGAGGTGCCGAGCTTCCAGGAGATCAGGCCGCCTCCTGTCTCATAGAAATGGGGACCTTTAATAAACAGGTCCCCGTTACCTCTCCCCCTGGAAAGGTGCCAAATGTGACACCGGGGGGGGGGGGGGGAAGCATATAAGAGGAAGTTCCACTTTTGGGTGGAACTGTAGTTTTTGAAATCCATGGAAATGCATGTTGCAAGTGTTAAAATGTGCATCCAATACTTGACTCCAAAAACAATTCAAGCACTAACTTCACACTTAAGCGTAAATTCCATTTGCAAGCCAAAAATTCCCACTCTTTCAGTACAAATCCACCACCCAGCTCAAATTCTCTCCCAAAATCCCCCCCCCAGCACACATCTTCTACCTTTCCCTTTTACCCTTTTTTGTATGAATCCTCTCCCCACATCCTCTCCAAATTTCCCCTCCTAGCACAAATACCCCAACTACCCATTGCACCCAGAGCAGCCACCCCTTGTCTCAGCCCTGGTGTTCCTAACCAAAAGGGCTTAGTTACATTGGTTAGTAAAATGCCCCTAATGAGTAAGAGAATGCCCTGTTTTTATATAGTGCCTTCAAGTGGTGTTGGTGGAGGAAATGGGCCCCTGGCCATTGGTTAACTACCTGAAACAGGAACTTTCGATGTACTGATTGACGTACCCTCTGCATCTGAAGAATGAGGGTACTGTCTTGGACTGAAACTAAACCAGGGTACTTTCAGTCTCTGAAAACTGAGGTTCTAGGGCCCATGGCATGGGTAGCCCCAACAAACCGCTCACTTTAAATGGTAATTACGCACTTCAGACCTTCCAGTCTAGGTGCTTGTAATGCCAGTAAAGCCTGTCTGCAGCCTCATGGGAAATTGTAGTAGAGCTCCACCATCTTCTTTATGTAGAAGATGGCAGTACACAATGCCAGATCTCCTTGTGGGCAACAGAAGTATCTGAAGTATGAGTGTTGGGTTGGAAGACACAGATCAGTGCCTAAGAGTAGAACTACACTAATTTTGTTGTGGAATTGTCCGGGTCTTTAAAGAAAATACAACTTTAAAAGCACAATATGTGCATGGCTGCATTTGCAATCTTTAAGTTGAATATTGGTGTCTTGGTTCTGTTTTCCACTGTCCAGTTACAGGTTGGGCCAGGGGTAAAGGACAATCTGGGCCCAGATGAAGTGGGTTTAATGATGGCTAAGAATCACTACAGGGGAGTGCTTTAGATTGAAAGCAAATATTGCAACAAAAGTGTGTGGGGTTTTTTTTTTTTTTTTTTTTTTGGAGCGATTTGTACCTTGCTTTAGTTATTATAAAGGTGTTTTATCTAAAAAAAAATAAAAATAAAAAAAGTTGTACTTGCCTGCTCTGTGCAAGTTTTTTTTTTTTTTTTTTTTTTTTTTTTTTTTTTGTCCAGAGCAGCCCTGATCCTCTTCTGGTGTGCCCCGGCGACACTCCTGGCTCTGCCTCTTCATCGGTTGACCCCATGGAGAGCAGCTTTCCTTGGGGGCACCCATGCGGGAGCACTCAAGTGCTGCTGTGTCCATTGACACTCCCATGTCACTGGTTTTGACAGCAGTAGGAGCCAATGGCTCCTGCAATCAATCCAATGAGAAAAGACAGTGGCTGGAAAAGATGGGCTCACGTTAAGGGGGTCTGGGGGCAGCTGCAGAACAGGTTATTTACCTTGATTCATTAAGGTGAAAAACCTCGTGTGTGTATTTTTTTTATATTTATTATTTTTAGGACCGTATTTTCATAAACCGTTTATGAATCTAAGTATGTGATGTAAGCAATGAAAATAACTATTTTTTTATGTTCCAATTTCTGTCTTCTAGAACAATAAAGCTATAGCAAAAGGACTGGCCATTTGTCCATTCAATGCTCGTCACAGAGTACCCAAAAAAGAACTTGAGTTGCATATGCAGACCTGTGAGAACAAATGTCTCCTGGAGCCTCTTCCTGGTAAAGAAATGTAGTGAATTTTATTTTATTTTTTTGCTATTATGTTAAAATGTGAAGGACTGAACAACCCATGCATTTAAGATGCCTTAGTGTTGTAATAAAGTGCTAGTAAAACTGAAAATTTATATCAAATACTTACTGTAATTTTCCTTTCCTGATGGACTCCATGGCAGCCTACGTATGGGTTAATCCCGCCTCTCATACCTCATAGGACCCCACTCCCATAAATCTTTGCTTCTGAACAGAGACTGTGTTCCGTAACTTAGCCTACTCCAGCAAATGGGAGGGAACTCCTGCTGCCATGGAGTCCATCAGGAAAGGAAAATTACGGTAAGTATTTGATATAAATTTTCCGTTTTCCTGACAGACTCCATGGCAGCCTAAGTATGGGAAATAACTAACCAGCAATTTCCCACCCGGGTGTGTATGGCTAACAGAAAAAGGTTTAATTGGCACAGTCAACAGATAAGACATGTAAACCAAAATTAACCGAAGATAAAGAAGCCGGCTCAACACAATAATGTGTCATAAAGGTATTAATTGATGACCATGAGGCCGCTTTACAGATCACTTCTGGAGAAACATGACGAGCAGCCGCCCATGATGAAACGCTCCTGGTAGAATGAGCTGTCGCCGCCTCTGGAGGAGCCAAACCCTTAGCTTTATAAGCCCCTTGAATAGCCTGAACAATCCAAGCTGCAATGGTTCTTGAAGAAGCACGCAATCCCTTATTCTTTCCATGGAAGTAAACAAAGATGGTCAGAAGTCCGAAAGGGAGCTGTGGTTTCTAAGTACTGTTTTAGAACTTCTCCAACATCTAAAGGATGAATGTTGGAATCTCCGGAAGTCCGAAAAGTAGGAAGAACAATCTCATGGTTCTCATGAAATACAGATGTGACCTTAGGATTTGACCCTAACATGGGAACCAAGACCACACGATCTGGAAACGTCAGAAAGGGTTCTTTGCAACCCAGAGAGCTGATCTCGGAGACCCTCTTGGCCGATGTTATGGCCACCAGGAAGGCAGCTTTGAGAGAGAGAGCCTTGATAGATGATTGAACCATATGCTCAGGCCTTTCCTCTGAAAAGAAATCCAGGACAAAAGGAAGATCCCACTTGGAGAATCTTTTTTTTTTTTTTTTTTTTTTTTTTTTTTTTTTTTTCTGGGGTCTGAGTCTTATTGCTCCCTTGAAAAACTGTCTGATAAGACGGTGTTTGGCCCAGGAAACGCCTGTAAAAGCAGAAATTGCCGAAATTTGAACTCGTAAGGAACTCACTGATAGTGACAGGTCTAGTCCTGTCTGTAGGAAACCCAAAATGTCTTGAATCTTCGGATCACTACAGGAACTGCCAACGGAAGAAATATAGTCGGCAAACTTTGCCCAGATTCTTTGATAGACCTTATTAGTACCTGGCCTTCTAGCGTTCAGTAGAGTAGCGATAGCAGTACTTGGACATCCTAATGCTTCCAACCTTCCCCTTTCAAGAACCAGACCATCAGATGAAGATGGGCCGGGCATGGGTGAAGAGATGTTCCCTGTAGCAGGAGATCTGCCCTGGAAGGGAGAGGAACTGGATCCCGAAAAACCACGGCCTGTTGGGCTAAAATGGAGCAACTGTCACCACCTTGACTTTCTCCCACCTGAGTCTTGAAAGGAATCGCAGGATGACCGTAACTGGGGGAAAGGCATAAGCCGTGCGAAACCTCCATTGATCCGTCAGTGCATCCATACCGAAGGCCTGGGGACGACACCTCGTATAATATTTCTCCAGCTTGAAATTGCACGGGGAGGCAAACAGGTCCACTTCTGGCAGGATCCCCAGAGACAGAATCCATGTGACTATCTCGTGATGGAGAGACCACTCGTTGTTGTCCAGGGAGAACCTTGAGAGGAAGTCCGCCTGGACATTCTGAATTCCGGGGAGATAAACCGCCGTCAGATTTGACAAGTTCATCTGAGCCCAAGACATCGGGCTTACTTCCTTCAGCAGAGAGACTGCGGGTGCCTCCTTGTCTCTTGATATAATACTGCTGTCGTGTTGTCCATCCTTGGGAGAACCAAGGTCCCCGAAATCAGGTGAGAAAAGGCTTGAAGAGCACGGAGAGCAGCGCGAAAGCTCTAGAACATTGGAAACTACGTCTTGGGCTGGAAATTCCCATACGCCCTGGGTTATTTCTGACACATAGGGCGCCCCAGCCCCTGTTGCTGGCGTCCGTCGTTACTGTGATCCAAGAGACGGGAGCTATGGAATGGCAATTGAGGAGGTTCTTTCGTTGGAGCCACCAGAAGAGACTCTCCTGCATGGAGGGGGTTATCCTGACCAGATGGTCTCGACCCCTGGTCCCATTGTAGAAGAAAACCATTCTGAAAAGGACGCATCCTCCATTGTGCCCACTTTATCATGGGGGCTGTGGATACCATAGTGCCAATTATCTTTAGGCACTGCGAGGCTCTGAGAAGAGAATGCAATGCAAGCTGAATCCTGTCTCGGATCACTGGAATTTTCTCCACCGGCAGGGAAATGGTACATTCTACCGTGTTGAACTGGGCTCCGAGACAAATCAGACTGAGTTGGGTCCCACTGACTTTTTTCCCGGTTCAACAGCCAACCGAATTCCGTGAGTGTCGAGATGACTTGAGTTCGATGTAACAGTAGCTGTTCTCTGTCTTGGGAAAGCAACAGTAGATCGTCTAGGTAATGGTGTAATCGTATACCTTTGATCCTGATTAGTGCTACCACAGCCAGTAAGCTTTGAAAACACTCGAGGTGATGTTGTAAGCCCGAACGGGAGACGTACAAATTGAAGATGTAATTGGCCCACTGCGAACCGAAGGTACCTCAAACTCTTTTGCGATCGGAATATGGAAATGAGCATCCTTCAAGTCTATGGAAATCAACCAGTCGTCTGGTTGTATTGACTGACGTATTGTTAGTAATGTCTCCATCTTGAATTTTTCCTTCTTGATGGAGTTCAGATGCGTTAAGTCGATGACTGGTCTCCAGGAGCCATTCTTTTTGAGGACCATAAAAAGGGGGGAGTAGACCCCTTGAAATCTCTCCTTGGTTGGGACCGGAATGGGCGGACTGTTGAACACCCAGGAATGACCTGAGGAGACCGTCATGACAGTCCAATAGTCTTGAATCGAGGCTGCCCAGACGTGCCGGAAATGGAGTAGCCGAGCCCCTACTTGCTCAGTCTGGACAGGCCCCACATCAAAAGGACTTAGAAGCCTCTCTACCCCCTGATGTAGTTGACTTAGAGGATTTTTGGCCTGAAGACTGAGTTCTTCTCCAGTTCTTCCTAAATTCCCGACCAGGCCTGTAACGGCGAGCATCTCTAGCACGCTCTTGTTCTTGTCTGGGCTGAACTCTCCTCTGACTCAAGAGGCGACAATCCTGGGATAAGAACCCTGATTTACCTCCAGTAGCACGGGTAATGGCAGAATCAAGCTTATTCCTGAAGAGGGAGGGCCCCTCAAAGGGAATCTTACACCATGCCTGTTTAGAGGCAGGATCTGCAACCCACGGACAAAGCCACAAAGCGCGCGTCTCAGTAACTGAGGAGAGCATGACACGTGCCACTAGGTGGATAATATCAATTGATGCTTCTCCCAAAAAGACTGATGCTAACTTCAGTTCATGTACTGGTGAACTCCGGATAAGTTCTTCCGAAACGCTTCCCAAAGCCGCACCAACATCATCCGTCCAAGACTCCATGGCTTTAGATAATGCTGCAAGAGCCAGAGCTGGCTTACAGGCCATGCCTGCAGTGACCTAAATGCGCTTTAGGTCGGTGTCAATCTTCCTCTCTAAACCATCCTTGAACGAAACGGTATCTTCAAGAGGGAGTGTAACATGCCTGACCAGATGCATTAGTGCTGCATCAATAAGAGGGGCTGAATCCAGATATTTAATGTCTTCACTCTTAAACAGGTACATTTTGGCAATCTTGGAAATCAAGGAGTTCTTCCTCTCCACTTTTCCCCATTCGTCTGAAATAATCTCACCAAGCTCACCCAAGAAGGGGAAATTCGGGCGATCCTCCTTAAGGTGTTTAAAGTACTTCCTCTGTTTAGAGGGTGCTTCAACTGGCTCTTCCCATTTTAGAGCATCCTTGACCGCTCTGACCAGCTGTGGAACAAGAGAAAAATCAAAACCTGCAGTTGATTCATCAATCTCACTGTCCGAAGACTCACTTGGAGAGACACTGTGTCTGGAGGGACCTGGAATTACAGGGTCTGCGTCTACATCGACTGGAGCTGTAACGGAAGGAGGATTAAACATCCGATCAGACTCTGCTTTGTTCAGAGATTCTTGAACCACCTTCCTAACCAATGGTTCCACTTGCTGGTCTCCGGCTCCTCTTTCCTTCATAGCTCTGGAATAACAAGACTCAGAGATTTTACCCTCTGGAGATGACAAACGCACAAAAACAGGCTGCCATAATGATAAATGATTAAATCAATACGATACCGCCATGGCACGATCCCGATCCATCCTGACTGGGGGTACTCCACCCACTGCACGAACAGGACATCAAAACAGGCCTCCTGCTAATAGCAAAGGATGTATGGCCAAATTGCCGCTTGCCTGCCAATGGCAGGTTAGTAAGCTCTTCATGGCATCGCATATATCGCCCATCTCCACCCGGCTAATAGCTGGGACTGGTGGAATCCATAACCACCCTCAGGATCTTCATGCAAACAGGACTGGACCGGAATTCTTCATAAGGTAAGCAAACACCTTGGTCCTAGGAGGACAAAAAAGGAACACAGTCTCTGTTCAGAAGCAGATTTATGGGAGTGGCGTCCTATGAGGTATGAGAGGCGGGATTAACCCATACGTAGGCTGCCATGGAGTCTGTCAGGAAAGTCATATTTTAACCACTTCCCGACCAGCGCACGACGATGTACGTCGACAGAATGGCACGGGCAGGCATATTGGCGTACAGGTACGTCCAATATTCGATGCCATCGGGAGCGCGCCGGCGGCGCGCTCCCGCGTTGGTCAGGACCCCCGTGAGTCCGGTCGCGGGACCCACGGACTCGATCGCCGCGGGCATCCCCGCGATCGTCTCACGGAGCGGCCGAATGGAGGAAATGCTGTGTAAACAACATTTTTCCATTCTGCCTAGCAACTAGTGACGCTGATCTCTGCTCCATGTGATTGGAGCAGAGATCAGTGTACACTAAATGAAAGCCCAACCCCCCCACAGTTAGTAACACACCCCTAGGAACACTTAACCCCTACACTGCCACCCACTGGTTAACCCTTTCACTGCCAGTGTCATTTACACAGGAATCACTGCATTTATATAGCAGTGATTACTGTATAAATGACAATGGTCCCAAAAATGTGTCAAAAATGTCCGATGGGTCCCCCACAATGTCGCAGTCACAATAAAAATCGCAGATCGCCGCCATTACTAGTAAAAAAAAAATAATAAAAAATTAACCACTTCAGGACCGCCGTATTGCCAATGTAGGTCAACACAATGGCACAGGCAGGCACAATCACGTAGATGTACGTGCCTGCCTTCCAGCGGGTGGGGGGTCCGATCGGACCCCCTCCCGCTGGTTACGGCGGTCCGGTTCGCTCCAGGAGCGCTCCGTGATGAGGGGATGGCCGTTGGTTTTCGGCTACCCCCTCTGGATCGCTCCTGGCCAATGAGAAGCTTCCTCCCACTGTGTATTGTTTACACAGGAAGGAGGAAGTTATGTCCTTCTCCTCGGGGCGGTCTTTTTGACCGGACTACGAGGAGAAGACTAATAGTAAGTGTGCACCAACACTACACTGACATGTAGGTACACACAGGCACACAAACCCCCCCCCCCCCCCCCCCGATCGCCCCCCCATCCATTTTTCTGATCGCTGCATGTGTCGCTAGGTAGCTAGTTATTTTTTAGGTTCACCGCCAGGTTTTTATATCGCTAGGTACCCCGATATACTACCCAATAATGGTTTTAACCCCCTGATTGCCGCTAGTTAACCCTTTCACCCCCTTTTGCCAGTGTCACTAAGCGATCGTTTTTCTGATCGCTGCATTAGTGTCGCTACAGTCGCTAGGTAGCTAGTTATTTTTTTAGGTTCACCGCCAGGTTTTTATAACGCTAGGTACCCCGATATACTACCCAATAATGGTTTTAACCCCCTGATTTCCGCTAGTTAACCCTTTCACCCCCTTTTGCCAGTGTCACTAAGCGATAATTTTTCTGAACGCTGCATCAGTGTCGCTAGGTAGCTAGTTATTTTTTTAGGTTCACCGCCAGGTTTTTATAGCGCTAGGTACCCCGATATACTACCCAATAATGGTTTTAACCCCCTGATTGCTGCTAGTTAACCCTTTCACCCCCTTTCACCAGCGATCACAGTATAAGTGTCACTGGTGACGCTGGTTAGCCAGTTAGTTATTTAGGTTCCCCGTCAGGTTTTTATATAGCGCCAGGGACCCCCATATACTACCTAATAAAAATTTGAACCCCCTGATTGCCCCTAGTTAACCCTTTCACCACTGATCACCGTATAAGTGTTACGGGTGACTCTGGTTAGTTTGTTTTTATAGCATCAGGGCACCCACCATTTATTACCCAATAAAGGTTTAACCCCCTGATCACCCGGCGGGTGATATCAATTAGGTTTTAGGGTCAGGGTCTGCGTCGCCCCAGGCAGCGCTAGGTTAGTGCCAGTACCGCTAACACCCACACGCAAAGCATACACCTCCCGTAGTGGTATAGAATCTGAACAGATCAATATCTGATCTGATCAGATCTATACTAGCGTCCCCAGCAGTTTAGGGTTCCAAAAAAACGCATTGTTAGCGGGATCAGCCCAAATACCTGCTAGAACCTGCGTTTTGCCCCTCTGCCCAGCCCACCCAAGTGCAGTATCGATCGATCACTGTCACTTACAAAACACTAAACACATAACTGCAGCGATCGCAGAGTCAGGCCTGATCCCTGCCATCGCTAACAGGTTTTTTGGTAGCATCTTATATTCAAATCCGGAAGGCAGTGCTTGGTTTTTGGGGTCCCTTACGTGGCTAGGCTCCCAAAAAGTCCCCCACATGTGGTATCCCCGTACTCGGGAGAAGCAGCAGAATTTATTTTGGGGTGTAATTTGACTTCTGCCCATAGCATGTGTGAGCAATATATCATTTAGTGACAACTTTGTGCAAAAAAAAAAGTTTGTAATATTCCCGCAACTTGTGGCAAAATATAAAATATTCCATGGACTCAACATGCCTCTCAGTAAATAGCTTGGGGTGTCTACTTTCCAAAATGGGGTCATTTGGGGGGGTTTTGTGCTATTTTGGCATTTTTATGGCCTTCGAAACTGTGATAGGTAGTGAGGAGTTAAATCAAAAATTTGCACCCTTAGAAATCCTGAAGGTGGTGATTGGTTTTCGGGGTGCCGTGCGCGACTAGACTCCCAAAAAGTCCCACACATGTGGTATCCCCATACTCGGGAGAAGTAGCGGAATATATTTTGGGGTGCAATTCCACATATAACCATGGCATGTGTGAGCAATATATATATATTTTTTTTTTGTCATTATTCAATCCCTTAGGACAAAAAAAATAAATATTCAATGGGCTCAACATACCCATCAGCAATTTCCTTGGGGTGTCTACTTTCCAAAATGGGGTCATTTGGGGGGGATTTGTACTGCCCTGCCATTTTAGCACCTCAAGAAATGAGATCGGCAGTCATAAATTAAATGCTGTGTAAATTCCAGAAAATGTACTCTAGTTTGTAGACGCTATAACTTTTGCGCAAACCAAAAAATATACGCTTATTGACATTTTTTTTACTAAAGACATGTGGCTGAATAAATTTTGCCCTCAATGTATGACTAAAATTTAGTTTATTCGATTTTTCTTATAACAAAAAGAAAATATCTTTTTTTTTCAAAATTTTCGCTCTTTTTCCATTTATATCGCAAAAAAAAAAATCGCAGAGGCAATCAAATACCATCAAAAGAAAGCTCTATTTGTGGGAAGAAAAGGACGCAAATTTCGTTTGGGTGCAATATTGCATGACCGCGCAATTACCAGTTAAAGCAGCGCAGTGCGAAATTGCAAAAAGACTTCTGGTCCTTAAGGTGTTTATTGGTCCAGAGCTGAAGTGGTTAATAAAAATGCTATAAAACTATCCCTATTTTGTAAACACTAACTTTTGCGCAAACCAATCATCGCTTATTGCGATTTTTTTTAAACCAAAAATATGTAGAAGAATACGTATCGGCCTAAACTGAGGGGAAAAAATGTTGTTTTTATATATTTTTGGGGGATGTTTATTACAAAAAGTAAAAAATAATGCGTTTTTTTCAAAATTATCGCTCTATTTTTGTTTATAGCGCAAAAAATAAAAACCGCAGGGGTGATCAAATACCACCAAAAGAGAGCTCTATTTTGTGGGAAAAAAAGGACGTCAATTTTGTTTGGGAGCCACGTCGCACGACCGCGCAATTGTCAGTTAAAGCGACGCAGTGCCGAATCGCAAAAAGTGGTCTGGTCTTTGACCAGCAAATTGGTCCGGTCTGAAAGTGGTTAAAATCCAGAGACGGGGTTTATATAACCGATAATAGGAAGGGGAAAACACTGCGCTACTCTGATATAACAAGCAGCTAACACTCAAACAAAGTTACAATAAATGTGAAAACAAAGTGTAGCACCAAAGAAATTAATATAAAAAGTCTCAACTATTTTTAAACAAATATGAACAACCCGTGTTGAACTACAGAAGTCTCACACTTATTGTGAGATAAGTGTTAACAACATTATGTACAATGTCCATTAAAATCACATACAACTTGTACATGAGTGATAAGTTAACAGTGAAATAACGTGATGTGAGTCCTAATAAATAGACTATTATCAGTATATGTCTATAGAGGAGTCCTCATATAGTGTTTAGACAAAACTGGACAATTTTCTCTTGGAAACCTTGGATTAAGGCAGCAGAGGAGCAAACGGCAGCAGTCTGCTTGTCTGTAGTAGTATCTGGAGATACAGCACTCTAGAAGTGTAAGATGGATACCCTTACCAGAAATGTTGGCCCCCACGTGCCCAAGGGTGATATTTCAAGAATCCGATGTATCAAATCTCTGGTTTTGAATAAAGGCTCGAACGGATGGCATATAAAAAGAAAGAGGGGGCTCCGGATGGTGTAGGTCAAAACAAACCAGTTGGTTTTATTAAAAGGAGGGAATTTTAAGGGATAACTTTTAGGGAAGTTTAAGTAAAAAAACTTTTAAATGCCCATCAATGCAGTCTTATTAGTGGTCGGGTGCAGCCTTGTCGTTTAAAAATGTCTCCGCTGAGATAGTCCTGTTTACCTTGGCGGCTCTCGGGTCCTCTCGCAGTCCCAAGCGGAGCCAAGAGTAGCCAAATGTGCTCAGCTCAGTCGCGCCCAGTCCCTGTGTTATGTCCATTATAGGGCGGGACTTGGCGTGACTGTGAGTGGAGGAGAGCCAAGTACACTCGGCCATGTATCTCGGTGGGGCCTGTGGGCTTGAGCCCAGTCAAGCCCAACGGTAAGTTTGGCCCTGCCCCCTAGTGTTAACCCATTCACTGCCAGTGACCTTTTTACAGTAAGCAATGCAATTTTAATTGCACTGATCGCTGTATTAATGCTAATGGGCCCAAAAAGTGTTAATTGTCTGTCCACCATAATGTTGCGGTCACGATAAAAATCGCTGATCATCGCCAATACTAGTAAAAAAATTATAAAAATGCCATAACTCTATCCCCTAATCAAACGCTTATTGCAGGGTTTTTATTTTTACCAAAAATGTAGAGGAATACGTATCAGCCTAAACTGAGGGGACAAATATATTTTGTATATTTTGGGGGATATTATAGCAAAAAGTTAAAGTTTTTTTTTTTTTTTTTCAAAATTTACGCTTTTTTGTTTATAGTGCAAAAAATAAAAACTGCAGAGGTGATCAAATACCACCAAAAGAGAGCTTTTTGTGGGGGGAAAAAAGGACGTCAATTTTGTTTGGGAGCCATGTCACGCGACCGCGTAATTGTCAGTTAAAGCGCCGCAGTGCCGAATCGCAAAAAGTGGTCTGGTCTTAAGCCATCCGAATGGTCCAGGGCTTAAGTGATTAAAGGATAGGTGGATTTAAAAACTTTTGGTGGGAAAGTAGTGAAATTTGTGTGAAAAGTATACCAAAATATTTGCTTTGCCATAAACACTTTAAGATCTGTTGGCCTTTAGTACCTGGAACCCTAACCATGTCCTTTGTTTTCCTCCTGAGTCTAGAATCGAAGTCTCACATCATATTTGGGTCTGTATAGAAGTGTATTACAAGATCCGTAATAGGAGCCAACAAGTTTTGGAGAAATTCCCCTTTCCCCTTTATCAGAACTTGAAGAAATCGTGACACTGATTCTAAAATAGTCTATGGTTAGATTTGCACAGTATTCATCTGTAGCTGGTTTGAGGTTCCAAGAAACAAGACTGATGGCCCTCAAGTACCACGGGGGGAGCTTTACTAAAGGTGACATGGCCATTTAGTCAAAGCTGTACCTGTTGATCTCCTGGTTCCTCCTGCAGACTGTCACATCACCATTCTGTCCTGTGACATGTGGAGGCTTGCAGTGGGAACCAATGAAGGCTGCAGAAGATCATGTCTGTTTCCCTGTGAAATTCACATGGCCCTTTCGCAGGCAAGTTTGGCATAAAATGGGGAAATGTACATGCAACTAAACTTAGTGCTGCTAAACTCACAACAGTAAAATCCGTCCTATATGCAGTAAAGCATGTTATACTCACTGTGGAACCGATTTTATTCCTCTGCATTGTGTAAAAAGGCTGGCTGTTCCTGTCTTCTCTGATCCTCCCCTTCCACTGTGCTCAGTTTGTGTATTGCTGGAGTTTTCTTTTGCTCTGTGCTGATCACTTGCACCCTCCATCAGCACTGTCCACATAGAGGGTCAGGGGTCCTGCAGCTTTGTAGGACAGTCAGAGAATGAAAACTCGTACAAGCTTTAACCAGACACTGATGTTAGTCATGAGACTGCTAGATACTGCTAAGTATTTATCAGTTTATATTTACTAAAGTAATTGCTCGTCTGCAATTACTGTGGGGGACCAGATATAGTGAATGCAGGGTCCTGGGTTTAGTAACACTTTAAGCTTGCCTAAATTATCACATGAACAAGTTTTAAATTCTGTACGCCACTGTATAAAAGTAGTATATCTGCTCATTACATGTTGGTTCTACCTCTTAGCAGTGCCGCACAATGTAGGGCCTTTTAGTTTTTTTTTTGGTTTTTTTTTCTGCAAATCAGACTGGGTTGGGGTTATTTACTAAATCTGGTGCAGCTCTACATAGAAACCATACAAAATGGCTTACAGTGCACACATACAAAAATTACATTTAAATTGTGCTTAGAAACCAAGGCTTCCAGGCTTTGCCAAAGCTTAAATGAGAGGACGTTAGAAACTGGCTACCATGCACAACTGCACCAGATTTGGAGTGCATCAGTTTTAGTAAATCTACCCCTGTCTGAAAATAGTGCTGTGCAGTTATTCACCCACGCATCTTGGTAGCTGGAGACCATGTGATCTGCTCTTTAGGTCACTTGAGGAGACTCAAGAGCAGCAGACTTTTTTACATACTTTTTTAAGCAAAGTAAGATTTGGCAATGCGGACATTGGACCTGTTGTGTGCAGTGTGCATTTTAACAACCAGTTTGACGAATGAAGAAGGTACATGCACTAATCAAACATGTTCTGTTGTATCCATCTTACAGTCTTACTATCAGGATCTATATACCTCTAGGGCTGAGTATACTTTACCAAAGGTCTGCTTACTTGGCCACTATTAATTTGCTGGTTCTCCCAGTGGAAGATTGGGAAAATCTCAATGCCTCACTCACTTTACAAGAACTGAAAAATGTGTTGGCTAGTATTCCCAATTCTACAGCTCCAGGGACTGAGAGTCTCCCCATTGATCTATAAAAGATATGGAAGGGGGCTGCTTCCATCACTTCTCGATACGGTTTGAGGCTCTCTACATGTGGCGGTTCCCAGATTCCATGAATGGGGCCATTATAGTAGTTCATAAGGGTAAAAATCCTCTATCCTAAAACTTAAAGACCATTTTCTTATCTACAGGTGTTAAAATCCTTGCCAAAGTACTTGCTGTCAGATTAAATGAGGTTAAGCATATTATCCATTTGGCTCAGGCTGGATTTATGCCCAGTATGTCAACAGCCGTAAATATTGGGCGTACCTACTTAAATATGCAGGTTCTGGTGTTGGATTACTTAGATCATGCCTTAACATTGGACGCTATAAAGGCCTTTGACAGCACAGCGTTGAATGGTGATATTTGTGAGCCATTCTTTGGTCTTGGTTCGGTCTTTGACCAATGGGTCCGGCTGTTGTATAATGCTCCAAGTGCAGCCATTTGGGTCAATGGTTTTCAATCGCCTACTTTTAGACTATGGCAGGGCACTAGGCAGGGTTGCTCATTGTCTCCCCTGCTCTTTGCCAACTGTTGGCTTGTCTGATAAGAGCCTCTTCAGATGTTACAGGACTGATTAGAGGTACTATGGAGGAAAAGATATTATTGGATGCTGATGATGTTCTTTTCTTAACCAATAATTCATTCTTTGCCGGCAGTAACGAAACATGAAGAATTTGGTAGGTTTTTTGAGCTTGGAATAAATTGAGAGAAATCTATGCCATTACATCTGGACTCCGTCGTATTCCTTACCATCGTCTGTGTCCCATCTTGGGGTATTGTCTTCTATAAAGTACCTAGGTATAACCATTTATCCCTCTCTAGTCATATATTTCTGACAACATGGCGTGATGTGGCCTTGCTATGTTGGTGCGCTCTGCGCCCAGGTTGGGTGACGCCTGCCAGAGGTGACACCATTCCGAGAGTGGCGAGAGCCCTGGCTGGGTTTTTTCTGCCGGAATGCCCTTGGCACCATGGCCTGGTCCTGTCTCGCTTCCTGCATCTCCCACTGGCAGTGTCTGCAAACTGTCTCCAGTCCTCCACCCCTGCCTAGCTGCCGCCTGGCTGCATCTGAGGCTGAGAGACAGCCAAGAGGGGGATGTGGATTGTAATGGCAGTGTCCGCTGCCTGAGGTGAGCTGTTGATTTTTACTAAGATTAACCACATCAGCCCCGGAATATTTGGCTGCTGAATAACCGGGCCATTTTTTGCGTTTTGGCACTGCGCCGCTTTAACGAACAATAGCATGGTTGTGCGATGCTGCACCCAAACAAAATTGACATTTTTATTTTTTCCCCATAAATAGAGCTTGCTTTTGATGGTATCTGATCACCTCTACGGTTTTTATTCTTTGCGCTATAAACAAAGAGTGACAATTTTGAAGAGAAACTCAATATTTTGTACTTTTTGCTATAATAAATATCCCTTTTTGTTTAAAAAAAGAAATTCTGTTTAGGCCGATATGTATTCTACATATTTTTGGTAAAAAAAATTGCAATAAGCATATATTGGTTTGCGCAAGTTATAGGGTCTATAAAATAGAGGGATATATTTATAGCCTTTTTTTTTCTCCCCTCTTCTTTCAGGACAGCACCTGGAGAGGGAGAGAGCGCAGCTCCACCCACTTTCCCAGGAAACACTGCAGTTTTCTTTAAAAACCGGTCAGTTCCACCATGGCCTCAGTCGTAGTGTTTCCTCCGGCCATGGTGGAAGCGCTGCAGGGAACCAGGGGGTGCTGCGCTGTCTCCAGGTGGTGAGAGCTGAAGGCATACCTGTTCGGTTTGGGTTTTCTTTTCTGACCATCCCAGCCTCCTCCCTTATGTGTAGGGGTCACTCGAGGAGTCCTCTTCTGCAAGCCCAGGGTGGTCTTTGGCTGTTGGAAGCCCGTTCTCCCTAATAGACCTGCGGCATGAGGCTAAAGCGCTTTGGATTTTTGATTTTCGCAGTTTTCGTTAGCATCATGCCTTCCGGGTTCGGATGGTGAGCGCGTTATTCCGGCCTGGGGCGGGGCTTCCTGCGGTGCGATGCGGATTCCGGTTCTGCCCGCTAGAATGCAGAAAGGGGGGGGGGGCGGTCCCGGCTGACTTCATTTCCGGTCTTCACAGCGGTGAAAGACCACAAAAATTTAAACACCTGGCGGGTCACCTAGAGGATCAATCAGCGGTAGCAGGGGCAGGAGCCACACTAGTCAGCCAGGCCCAGGTAAGCAGGGACAGTGGTCTCTGAGTTTACTTATGGGCTCTATTAATGTTTCCCTTCCCTGGTCTGTTTTGGGAACCTGCTGCATTCCCTTTTCTGCTTCATTCTGTGCAGGAAGAATGTATCTTTATTGTTATAGTGAGTCTGTGGAGGGGATTCACTGGCTGCTAAGCCGGGCTAAAGTGTTAGTCTTTTTCTGTTTGTTTATTCAGCATGTTGTTCTCTAAGGTTTTGGTTATTTGATATTAAACTGAGAACATGTTTCATCCCCTTGCAAAAGAATGTCCAAGTAAAAATATACTCGGACTCCTGGACCTAAGTCCTGTGCAGATCTTGCATAAGCGACTTGGTCAAGGAAGAAACAACTCCCGCCACTCCTGCGTCGCAGCAAGGAGAATTGCTTACTTCCTTTAGGAAAGAATTGGCGGGCATGTTTGAGACTTGGGTCTTATCTGGACAGACGCCCAGTTGCTGGTAGCAGTGTACCCCATTCTCAGTCCTCAACTCCTGTTTGCAGAGGGGGCAGTGACTCAGAGGATGAAGGGCGTAGTATGTCCTCCAGGGAAGAAGCAGATGAAATTAAAGAAGCTTCTTGTTACAAATTATCCTTAGATGAGGTGGATGATCTCCGGAAAATGATCCACACAACTCTAAACATCACGGAGGATAAAGCCCAGCTATTTCTGCACGATGGGATGTTTCAGGGAATGGGCAAGGTAAAACACAGGGTGTTTCCAGTGCATACGTTTTTCGGAAACCATTAAAAGGGAATGGAAGGACCCACAGAGGGCCCTCCTTTTTTTTTTTTTTTTTTTTTTTTTTTCCCCCCGATCCTTCAAACAGATTTCCTTTTGATGACAGCTCTCAGGTTTGGAATAAAACTCTTAAGCTTGACACGGCATTCTCTCAGGTTTATAGGAATACAGACCTAGCATTTGAGGACATGGTCATCTTAACCACTTCAGGACCGCCGTATTGCCAATGTACGTCAACACAATGGCACAGGCAGGCACAATCACGTAGATGTACGTGCCTGCCTTCCAGCGGGTGGGGGGTCCGATCGGACCCCCTCCCGTTGGATACGACGGTCCGGTTCGCTCCAGGAGCGCTCTGTGATGAGGGGATGGCCGTTGGTTTTCGGCCACCCCCTCTGGATCGCTCCTGGCCAATGAGAAGCTTCCTCCCACTGTGTATTGTTTACACAGGAAGGAGGAAGTGATGTCATTCTCCTCGGGGCGGTCTTTTTGACCGGACTACGAGGAGAAGACTAATAGTAAGTGTGCACCAACACTACACTGACATGTAGGTACACACAGGCACACAAACCCGCCCCCCCTCCCCCCCCCCCCAGTCAGTGTCACTGATTGCATTGATCATTTCTTTACTGATCAATGCATTCAGTGTCAGTTGTGACAGTAAAAACTGTCAGGACAGTTAGTGTTAGGTCCAGGGTAGCCCCCTATCACCCCCCAATAAAGATTTAACCCCCTGATTGCCCCTAGAGTTAACCCTTTCACCCCCTTTTGCCAGTGTCACTAAGCGATCATTTTTCTGATCGCTGCATGTGTCGCTAGGTAGCTAGTTATTTTTTTATTTTTTTTTTCAAATTTTTTATTTAATACAAGGAAGACCAGGGTACATGAATCAGTACAACCAGAAGTATAGAAAACAATACAACTGCAAAATAAACAAACGGCAACATTTCTATACCCATGTAGGCATAACGCCCTTCGTTAAGGTCTCACCACTAGGGAAGTCTAGAGGGTAGGGTCAGTTTGACACATATAGTTCCCGCGGCCGACACCGTCTCCTCCAGGGAGGTGAACAGCCCGTCCACGTGCGGGTGAGCAGCAATGTATCTGACCATGCACACGTGGTCCCTCCTTTTTTATATTTTTTGTTTTTTATTTTGTAATCTCAAACTCTCCCTACAGCGGTCCTCCCAGGGATACTAAAAGACCGGAGGAGGTCCGCTGAGCAAGAGTGTAACCTAGCAAAAGGGACAGGCCAGTAAAAGAGGAGGAAGGGGGGGAAGGGAGAAGGGGGGAAAGAGGGTAGGTAAGAAGGATTCTGTAACAATATCCCGGTAAGGTCATCATTCAGCGCTCCTGAGAGCACGACCTTCAGTGGAATACCTGAAGGCATTCCATGCCTGCCATGTCTTAGAGTACACTTCCTGTCGGTGTTGGCTGGTGAGGATCAGGTCCTCCAGCCTGCTGATGTCATCTACTTTGTGTAGCCATTGAGCGACAGTCGGCGGGTTAGAGGATTTCCAGTTGAGAGGTATGCACGCCTTAGCAGCATCCAGTAGGTGTCGTATCACGGATCTGCCATATTTCCGGGCAGGAATATCCGTCATATGAAAAAGAAAATAGGCAGGTGAAAACGGCACCTCCCTGTCAGTGAATGTCTGGGTAATGCGCCACACCTCTCTCCAGAAATTATGTAATCGGGGGCAGGACCAGAATATATGCAGGAGGGTACCCTCTTCTGAGTGGCACCTCCAACATCTGTCTGAGGTCGTCGGGAAGATCTTGTGCAGGAGAGCGGGAGTTCTATACCAGCGGGAGATAATTTTAACGTTTATTTCCTGTTGTCCAGTGCATAGTGAGGATTTGTGGGTGTAATTGATTATTTGTCGCTTCTGACTGTCTGTGAAGGTGACCGCAAGGTCCTCTTCCCACTTAGCAAGATATGGGGGCTGGAAATCCCTTGGGGGTTCAATCAACATTTCGTATGCCATAGACAATGTGTGGGCGAGGGTCCCGGTCTCTGTGCAGAGCTTCTCCAGGCAGGTAAGGGGTCTCTGTGAGTCAGTGGGTGGCGGCGGCATACTCTGGAGGAAATGGGATAGCTGGGAAGCCCGTAGAAAATCAAGGCGGTATGGGCCCCCCGGGTCCGTCAAGTCCGCGAGTGTCTTCCATCTACCCAGTTGACTAAAATGGGACGCTTGGGAGAGACCCTGTCTACAAAGGTCCCGGAAACACTTCTCTGAGACCAGGGGTGAAATTCGGGTGACCGATCACAGGCCGCACTGGCGCGTCAGGTGTCGACAGGTCCGGGTCAGTTAAAAGGAGTGAGCAAATCTTTGCAGTATTGCCTATCAGTGGGTGACGTCTAAGCTCAATAGGTAAGTCTCCATAGCACCACGGGCTGCCCGTCAATGGAATGTCAAATTGGTCCTGTTCTAATTGCGTCCAAAGTTTGGTGTCTTTATGGCGGCACCAGTCTAGGAGTCTACTGAGATGGGCAGCATAATAGTATTTCCGAATCTCCGGCATCGCCAAACCTCCCCGATGCTTAGGGTTGGAAAGCATACTCCTGGGTAGACTTGGATGCTTGCCCGCCCACAAAAAGCGAGTGAAAAGTGAGTGAACCTGCCCGAAAAAGGCCCTGGGAATGTGGACTGGGAGGGCCTGGAGTAGATAGAGAAATTTTGGTAGGATCGACATTTTAAGAATATTACATCTGCCCAGCCAGGAGTGCATTCCGCCCACCCAATCATCCAAAAGCTTTTGTACGATTTTCAGTAAGGGGGGAAAATTAAGTTTAAAAAGTTGCGAAATGGAAGGGGGAATAAAGGTGCCCAGATACTTCAGGGCCGTATCTGACCATTTCAGCGCAAAGGAGGTCTTTAGACGCTGCAAACGTGCGGGTGGTATCCCCACGCCCATAGCTTCGGATTTCGAAAAATTTATCCGCAGGTTAGAAAGTTGGCCGTAAGCATGAAATTCCTGCAAAAGGGTCTTAAGGGAAGTTTCAGGTTCAGCCAAGGAGAACATAAGGTCATCGGCATAAGCAGACACCTTATGCCTAGTCCCCCCGATCCCTATTCCCTTAATTGCCACGTTACTATGAACATGGCACAGAAAGGGCTCCAAGGTCAGAGCGAACAGCAAGGGGGACAGAGGGCAACCCTGACGAGTACCATTCGTAATAGGGAACACGTCAGAGTATCCCGTTTACCCGTACCCTCGCCATTGGCCCCGAATAGGCTGCTGAAATCCAGCGTATCATTTTGTCTCCGAGGCCTACATGTTCAAGGGTGGCAAACATAAAGGACCACTCAACCCGATCGAATGCCTTCTCGGCATCTGTGCCAAGAAACACACTCGGGGTCCGGGTCTTGGAAGCTATATGGAGCAGGTTAAGGACCTTCGTAGTGTTGTCCCTTGCCTCTCTAGACGGGACAAAACCCACCTGATCCAGGTGGATCAACTGAGGAAGATATTGTTGTAGCCTCGTGCCCAGAACTTTAGTAAAAAGCTTCAGGTCTGAGTTCAGGAGGGAGATCGGGCGGTAGCTCCCGCACTGAGACAGGTCCTTGCCTTCCTTGGGGATAACCGAGATATGCGCCCGCAGAGTAGTGTCGTGAAGTCTGGCCCCCGTCCCCAGCCCATTAAAGAGGTCTACTAAAGGGCCCCCCAGGGTCGGCAGCAGGATTTTGTAGTAGGCGAGAGTCAACCCGTCAGGGCCCGGCGCTTTACCCGGTTTCGTACTCTTCAAGGCTGCTTGGACTTCCGACAACGTAATGGGCTCCTCCAGAGTGGCACTCGCCTCCGGAGACAGGGATGTCATTTTGGACTCGGTGAGATACTGCGAGACAACGGAGGGCGATGGCGGCAAACCGGACAGGTTGTACAGAGAGCTGTAATAGTCCCTGAACTCCTGTGAGATCTGCAGGGGTAGCGACCGTTTTTGTCCCGACGGGGTCACAATCTCGGGAACGTAGGAAGCCAAACGCTGTGCTTTCAAGGTCTGAGCGAGGTGTCGCCCGCATTTATTACCCGACTCGTATACCGTCCGTCTACATCTCTGCAGCGCAGCCCTAGCTCTGTGTTGAAGTAGGTCGTTAATTTGTGAGCGTACAACGTCCAACTCCACGCCGAGGGCCGACGACGGAGATGTTTTATGCGTCTGTTCTGTGGCATGGAGCTTCGCTAGTAGGGAGTCCAATTGTTCAGTCCTCTGTCTCTTCAGTCTGGCCCCGTGTTTTAGAAGGACCCCCCTGATTACCGCCTTATGGGCTTCCCACACTACGCCCATGTCACTGCCTGGGGTGCTGTTCATGGCAAAATAGTGACCTATTTCCTTGGTCACGTCTGCCAGAACTACAGGGTCCTGTAGCAAACTCTCGTTAAGGCGCCACTGCGCTTGAGGATGTGTAAGGTTGTCTGACAGTGTATACTGCATGCTGATCGGGGCGTGGTCGGACCACGTAATCGACCCTATGGAAGTGTGTGACACTGCATGTAACTGCCCGTGTGGTATTAGAAAATAGTCCAGACGTGAATAAGTCTGGTGCGGTCTGGAAAAGAATGTGAAGTCACGTTCCCCCGGATGGAAAAGTCGCCAGTCGTCGATAAGTTGTGCCGAGTGTAGAGATAAGCCTATACGTTTGCGCATGTCTCTCGATGTAGTGGATGTACCGGACGAGGTGTCTTCCAAAGGGTTGAGGGGAATGTTCAAGTCGCCCCCAACTATCAACTGACCTTCCGCATAACGCTGAAGATGATCCAGATGCTTGCGAAGGAATACATCCTGGCGGTCGTTTGGGGCATAAAGATTTGCTAGTGTGACCTTCCTACCCCCAATCAGTCCCTTTAAATACAGGAAGCGGCCCTCCTCATCTGTTCGGGAGCCGATCAGCGTCCACGGTACCCTCGCCGAAATTAAGATCGTCACCCCTCTCGCTTTGGCTACCGCATATTTGGAGTGGTATGCAAAAGGATAATGTCGACTTTTAAGGAATGGTATACTACCGTCTCTAAAATGAGTTTCCTGGATGAAAACCACGTCCGCTTTGGCCCGACGCATGTCATGTATGAGAATCCTACGCTTTTCGGGTATATTGAGGCCCTTCGCGTTAACTGAGAGTATGTGAATAGCGTCCATCGCTACAAGCGAAAAAGAGAATACCAAGTCAAAGGGTAGGGGTGGGGTGGGGGAGGGGAGGAGGGGAAGGGGAAGTAAAAGAAAAGCAACAAAACAGGGGGAAGGGAAAGGGAATGGAAGGGAGTTATAAAAATTGGGGAGTCTCAGGAAAGAAGGGGGGGGCGTAAGAAAACTAAATAAGGGGAAGGGGGCCGTCACAGTCCTGAGCGGCCAAGTAAGCAAAACTAAAGTAGCCTAAACGGCTGCAACGCTCACCAGAGCTACCTCTGGTAACTGAGCGAAAACCTAAGTGGGAGCTGGAGTGAACCGAGTTGTAAGGGTGAACTCCCGGTCCTGTATAGCATCTCACCCCCGGCAACCAACAATCACATGTGAAAATAGATAAAGACAGACATAATAATATGAAAATATAAAAACCGGCATAACAGTAAAAAATTAAAAGCAAAGACATTAGGTAATCAATTGCATAGAACGTCCCATGCGGCAGTAAGTACAGCCAGGGGGGAGGGAGACCACCAAGGCAGGGGGCCATATAGACCAAAAGAGTCTACCATGTGGGAGCGTGGTCCGCGGAGGGTCCTCAGCACCCACCACCGAACACTAAGTCCAGCCGAACGTGCTTCTCCCCCACGGCCTCCCGCCCCCCCAAAGCAACCCCCTCCCCCCCAGGTGCACGCCACAATGCCGAGGCATAGGTCAATAGAAGAGGAGACCCCCTCTCCCCAGCACCTCTCGGTAATGTGCCCTATCAGGCGGGAAAGGCTCCCGCATGCTCCACGGTATACCCGAGGGTCCCCCCCCCCCCACAGAGAAAATTAAACAGGTCAAAACATAGCCCAGTGCTCCCCCCCACAAGCAACCAGCGCAGCACAAACAGGCCGCAAGTCCCCTATGACAGAAGTCCCGTTTGCCGCTCCCGACCTGGGGAGCAAAAAGTTCCTGCAAATGGTGGACCCGCTAATCCGTGATGGTGGGTTGCAGCACCAGCAAAACATAGATCAGAGCTGACAGTTTGGTCCTCCAGACAGCAGCGCGTTGCCCAGCGCAGTGCAGAACAAAACAGGTGACAGTAGTGGCATCCGGGAGTAGTCCATTGCAGACAGCACGGGGCGGGTTGCACTGGCCGGGGTGTGGGGTTGTAGGGAGCGGAGGGCAGCATCAAAAGGAAAATAAAAAACAGAAAAGACCTGTCTGGGAGGTGTCCCAATAGTCCGCGACAGTCGCCCACGCCAGAGAGGCCACCAGGGGCCCCCGGGGGGAGGAATCCCACGGGATCAGCGGGGGGTCCGATTGGCAAGGGGGAAGGTGCGGGGGGATGCCCATAAAAACAAAACAAAAACAAGGTGGCATAGAGGACAAGGGGGTGCGTACAACCATAGCAAAGTGTGCATATCACCTATGTCAGTGTGGCTTCCGCCATGTAGAAGTGGGGCGAGTAGCTGGAGTGGGTGGCCCAGGGCCTACTCATGTGGGGCTCCTCCCGAAGCCGATCGGTGTCTCCGACGTCCTCGTTGCTGGCGGGGGGGCTGGGGGCCCCGGTTAACCGATGCACCCGATCTGCCCACTTGCCGAGGGAGTAGCTGCAGCCAGTCCGGAATCGGGATGGGCTCTGTCCCCAGAAACCGAAAGAGAGCCGGTAGGTCGGCGGCTGTCTGCAGGGTGAAGCTGCCAGCGTCTTTGCGGAACATGACGGACAGGGGGTACCCCCAGCGATGTGTAACCCAGCCGTTTGGCCAGGTCAAGGAGTGGTCGAAGAAGGGCCCTCCGTCGCAGCGTAGAGCGGGACAGGTCCTGCAGAACACGGATGGTCGCCCCATTCACCTCCACATCACCAAGCTCCCAGGCACGTCTCAAGATGGCTTCCTTCTGCGCGTAACGGTGCAGTCTGCACACAATGTCCCGCGGTCTGTCCGGGTCTGTCGGTCTCGGGCCGAGAGCTCTATGCGCTCTGTCCAGGGGGACCACCACATCCGGATCTCCGAGCACCGTGTGGATGATAGCGCCAACTACCGCACTCACGTCCTCCGGACCTGCCGTCTCCGGGACCCCACGGAGCCGCAGGTTGTTGCGGCGGCTCCAGTCTTCCAGGTCCTCCACGTGTAGTTGGAGGGAGATGGCGGCATCTCTGTGCTGGTCCCTCGATTGTTCCAGCGCGGTGACCCTGGCCTCCAAGGACGTCAGAGAGGACTCCCCCGCTGTCACTCTGTCCGCAATACCGGAGACCTCTCCGCGGACCTCCTGGATGTCCCGCCTGTGCGTTTCCTCCAGCCGCAGAATCAACGCCTCAACGGCAGACTGTGTTGGGAGGGCCTGGAGCATGTCTCTGTCCTGGTCTAGCATGGAGGGCCCAGGAGCCGCCGGGACAGGCATCCCCCCCCCCGCTCCCTGCTCCGTCTCCGCCATACAGAACTCCGGAGGTGTCTCCCCGCCGGGCTGGAGCGAGCCCAAGGGTTCCGAACGTGAATGCCTCGGTGAGGCCTGCAGGGCCTCTCGTGGAGTTGCGACGGCCGCTCCCGGCGGGGATCCCTCCCCGCGCCCGAAGTAGCGGCGGAACGAACCAGCGGATTTACTGTGGGGGGTCCCTCGTGTTGCTCCCCGTGTCCGGTGCTTCTTGGATGAGCTCATGCCGGTGGAAAGGACTATCAGTGCCGGGGCATGAGGCCTTGGACCGGGAGCTCCAAGAAAAAGCTGCCTCACTCGGCCATTCCTTAGCCACGCCCCGCTAGTTATTTTTTTTTTTAGGTTCAGCGCCAGGTTTTTATATCGCTAGGTACCCCGATATACTACCCAATAATGGTTTTAACCCCCTGATTGCCGCTAGTTAACCCTTTCACCCCCTTTTGCCAGTGTCACTAAGCGATCGTTTTTCTGATCGCTGCATTAGTGTCGCTACAGTCGCTAGGTAGCTAGTTATTTTTTTTTTTTTTTAGGTTCACCGCCAGGTTTTTATAGCGCTAGGTACCCCGATATACTACCCAATAATGGTTTTAACCCCCTGATTGCTGCTAGTTAACCCTTTCACCCCCTTTCACCAGCGATCACAGTATAAGTGTCACTGGTGACGCTGGTTAGCCAGTTAGTTATTTAGGTTCCCCGTCAGGTTTTTATATAGCGCCAGGGACCCCCATATACTACCTAATAAAAATTTGAACCCCCCTGATTGCCCCTAGTTAACCCTTTCACCACTGATTACCGTATAAGTGTTACGGGTGACTCTGGTTAGTTTGTTTTTTATAGCATCAGGGCACCCACCATTTATTACCCAATAAAGGTTTAACCCCCTGATCACCCGGCGGGTGATATCAATTAGGTTTTAGGGTCAGGGTCTGCGTCGCCCCAGGCAGCGCTAGGTTAGTGCCAGTACCGCTAACACCCACACGCAAAGCATACACCTCCCGTAGTGCTATAGAATCTGAACAGATCAATATCTGATCTGATTAGATCTATACTAGCGTCCCCAGCAGTTTAGGGTTCCAAAAAACGCATTGTTAGCGGGATCAGCCCAGATACCTGCTAGCACCTGCGTTTTGCCCCTCTGCCCAGCCCACCCAAGTGCAGTATCGATCGATCACTGTCACTTACAAAACACTAAACACATAACTGCAGCGATCGCAGAGTCAGGCCTGATCCCTGCCATCGCTAACAGGTTTTTTGGTAGCATTTTATATTTAAATCCGGAAGGCAGTGCTTGGTTTTCGGGGTCCCGTACGTGGCTAGGCTCCCAAAAAGTCCCCCACATGTGGTATCCCCGTACTCGGGAGAAGCAGCAGAATTTATTTTGGGGTGTAATTTGACTTCTGCCCATAGCATGTGTGAGCAATATATCATTTAGTGACAACTTTGTGCAAAAAAAAAAAAAAGTTTGTAATATTCCCGCAACTTTTGGCAAAATATAAAATATTCCATGGACTCAACATGCCTCTCAGTAAATAGCTTGGGGTGTCTACTTTCCAAAATGGGGTCATTTGGGGGGGTTTTGTGCTATTTTGGCATTTTATGGCCTTCGAAACTGTGATAGGTAGTGAGGAGTTAAATCAAAAATTTGCACCCTTAGAAATCCTGAAGGTGGTGATTGGTTTTCGGGGTGCCGTGCGCGACTAGACTCCCAAAAAGTCCCACACATGTGGTATCCCCATACTCGGGAGAAGTAGCGGAATATATTTTGGGGTGCAATTCCACATATAACCATGGCATGTGTGAGCAATATATCATTTATTTTGTCATTATTCAATCCCTTAGGACAAAAAAATATTCAATGGGCTCAACATACCCATCAGCAATTTCCTTGGGGTGTCTACTTTCCAAAATGGGGTCATTTGGGGGGGATTTGTACTGCCCTGCCATTTTAGCACCTCAAGAAATGAGATCGGCAGTCATAAATTAAATGCTGTGTAAATTCCAGAAAATGTACTCTAGTTTGTAGACGCTATAACTTTTGCGCAAACCAAAAAATATACGCTTATTGACACATTGACATTTTTTTTACTAAAGACATGTGGCTGAATAAATTTTGCCCTCAATGTATGACTAAAATTTAGTTTTAGATTTTTCTTATAACAAAAAGAAGAAAATATCTTTTTTTTTTTCAAAATTTTCACTCTTTTTCCATTTATATCGCAAAAAAAAAAAATCGCAGAGGCAATCAAATACCATCAAAAGAAAGCTCTATTTGTGGGAAGAAAAGGACGCAAATTTCGTTTTTGTGCAATATTGCATGACCGCGCAATTACCAGTTAAAGCAGCGCAGTGCGAAATTGCAAAAAGACCTCTGGTCCTTAAGGTGTTTATTGGTCCGGAGCTGAAGTGGTTAAAGGATACCATGGACAAGAGGGCTGACTCCCTCTTAAAGAGAGCCTGGGACTCAACCCTAGCAAACTTAAAACCAGCTATGGCATCAACAGTGGTAGCCAGGAACCTGGAACACTGGCACAGCTAAGAACCCATACCGAGGCAGGAACCTCCCGTAAGGACTTTCTGGATACCCTGCCGGTTCTTCTGAAGGCGGTAGGATATATGGCAGATGCTTCAGCCGAATCTATAAAGATGTCGGCCAGATCTTCAGAGCTGATAAACTCAGCACGTAGAGCTATTTGGGTTAAGACGTGGACTGGGGATATAGCCTCAAAAACCAAACTTTGCAGTTTACTGTTTGAGGGGGATTTGGTTTTTGGTCCAGACCTAGAAGCAATACTTGACAGAACGGCCGATAAGAAAAAAACTTTTCCTGTAAACAAAAAGGTCAATTCTCAGGGTGGCAAGAATTTTCGTCCTTTTTGAAAAACCCCAGAAACTAAGGAGGCGGTATACAAAAGGCCCTGGAAACCTCAGAGGCAGGGGTAAGTCAGGGGTACTATTCCGTTCCCCGGCCCCAAACACAAAGAGCCAGTGACGGTCTTCTGGCTGCAGGAGCAGGGCTTCATACCTTCTTCCCACAGTGGAAGTCTGACAACCAGCCCATTTATCCTAAAAACAATAAAGGAGGCTTACAGGCTGGAATTTTCTCAAACCCCACCAATTCGTTTCTATGTAACTCGGGCTCCTCAAGACCTAGAGAAAGCAGTAGCCATGACTGCAATCTTACAAGAATTACTCCAGCAGGGGGTGATTACATCTTCCCCCCCCCCCCCGAAGTAGAACGGGGCTGTTCTCACATTTTTGGTAAAGCCATCGGGCAAGTTTAGAATTTTTAAATTCAGAATTAATCTGAACAAATTGATCTGACACAAGAAATTCAGAATGGACACTATCTTTTCAGTAAGTCTCCTGACCCCAGGCTGTTTCATAGCATCTATAGACTGACATCCCAAAAACACCTAAGTTTTGCGGTCAGGACAGAAACCTCAGTCCTGCATTTTAAGTTCAGGGCTGTCCTCGTCCCTGAGGATATTCACAAAAATTGTGGCAGAGGCCCTAGCTCCTCTAAGAATGGAGTATCGATTGTCCCATACTTAGACGATCTTCTTTTATTTGCTAGAACAAGTGACCTATTGGAGAAGGACATGGCAAGGACAAGGGGGCACTTGGAAGGCCTCGGTTGGATAATAAACTAGGAAAAAAATCTCACATGACTCAATCTGTCACTGAGATTCCTGGGTTTTACCATCAACTCCATACAGGAGAGAATTTTTCTCCTGGAGGAAAAGATAATAAAAGTCCAGAATGCAGTAAAGACCCAGACAAACCTGCGTATTTCCATCAGGGCAGCAATGTCAGTGTTGGGTCTTCTTACGGCATCTATCTCAGCTATACAATGGGCACGCCTCCATGCAAGGGTTCTCCAGCAGGCAATTTTGAGAAATTGGCCCTATGGAGAGTCCCTGGAAAAGCTATTCAGAGTGCCTTCTCGTGTTCAGAGGAAGCTCTGGTGGTGAAGGAGCCGCTCAAACTTAGACAGGGGCCTACTATGGTGTTTCCTGGTAGACAGGAGGTTGACAACGGAGGCAAGCTCCTGGGGGTGGGGTGCCCACCTGGAGGGACAGATGGCTCAGGGAAACTGGACAGCCAAGGAGGCCAGGAGATCCTCCAATTGGAAGGAACTAAGGGCTATCCTGTTGGGACTTTGGACCTTCAGGACACTGGTTCAGGGTCTCCATATCCAGGTCCTGTCTGACAATGCCACAGCAGAGTCTTGCACAACAAAACAGGGTGGCACAAGAAGCAGGGTATTGCTCACCCCATCAGGCCAGATCCGGTCCTGGGTCAAAAGAAATCTGAAGTCCCTGACAGCGATAAATCTAAAGGTCAACCTGAATTCTGTAGCGGACTTCTTGAGCAGGGAAAGGAACCTGGAAACAGTGGAGTCTGAACCCCGAAATTTTCCAAAAATTAACAAAGATGGGGATATCCACAGACCTGTTTGCATCCCAGAGAAACACAAAGGTAGAAACCTTTTTTTCCCCTAAACAGACAGTACCAATCGAGGGGCCTGGATACACTAGCACAACCCTGGAACTTCCACTTGTGCTACGCCTTTCCCCCGTTTCAGATGATCCCCTTGGCCCTAAAGAAGTTACAAAGGGAATCCACAAGTATAATTCTAGTGGCTCCCTTTTGGCCTAAGAGCTTGGTTTGCAACCATACAGAACACTCGCCTTGCTGGCAAGATCTCCTAACCCAGGGACCTCTTCAACACCCTAATATCTAATATCTAACAGCTTGGTTATTGAGGAGCAGATCCTAAAGAGAAGGGGGTTTATCTGATAAACTGGTCTTGACCCTTTTAGGTAGTCGGAAAGAGACTACAAGAGCTATTTATTTTAAGACATGGAAGAAGTTTAATTCCTGGTGCTTACAGAAAGATTTCCCACCCCAGGAAATGCTTTCAGTTTTAGAATTTCTCCATGACGGAATGGAGTTAGGATTAGCAGCTAGCACCCTGAAGGCTCAGGTGGCTGCTTTGTCGGTCTTTTTAGAAAAGCGGCTATCGCAGGAGCCTCCTATTAGATTTTTTTAGGGCATTGGCCAAATCTAGGCCAATACCTTGTGAGTTGCAAGCACTTTCTGTAGCTGAGCCTTTTTGTTCTATATTTCCGGACCGGGTAGTACTAAAAACTGACCTGGGTTTTTTGCCAAAGGTCTCGATAGCTTTTCATAGGGCACAAGAAATCATTCTCCCTACCTTTTTTTTTTTTTTTTTTTTTTTTTTTGTCTACACCATCCAACCCCAAGGAAAGGTCCTTCCATAACCTGGATGTGAGAAGACGCCTGCTGCACTATTTGGAGTTCAGAAAATCTAACTCTCTCTTCATTCTATTCGCAGGACCACATAAGGACTATAGTGCTTCCAAAAGCACTTCAGCTAGGTAGCTGCGTTTAGCCATTAATGAGGCCTATAGGGCTTCGGGGGCAGAGCCCCCCCCCACAGGCGTAATCACCCACTCCACGTGGGCAGTAGCAACATCGTGGGCAGAAAGAGCAGGGGCCTCTCAGTCTAATTTGTAGGGTGGCCACGTGGGCAAATTTCATCACCTTCACCTGCCACTACAGGTTGGACCTGCTGTTGGCATCAGAACAATTGTTTGGCAGAAAGGTTCTGCAGGCGGTGGTCCCACCCTAAAGTAAGTACTCTCTTATCTCCAGGTGCTGTCCTGAAAGACGAGGGGAGAAAACCCTAGTTAGACTTACCGGTAACGGTTTTTCTACAAGTCTTTCAGGACAGCGCCGATGACCCGCCCTAGATTGTATTTGAAAAATGTAGTGTTATTGCTATGTTCTGCTTATCTAATTTTAGCATGGCTTGAGGTACTCTTGGAACAACTGAGGCCATGGTGGCACTGACCGGTCTTTAAAGAAAGCTGCAGTGTTTCCTGGGAAAGTGGGTGGAGCTGCGCTCTCCAGGTGCTGTCCTGAAAGACTTGTAGAAATACCGTTACCGGTAAGTCTAACTAGGGGTTCAATCTCTAATGCCGCCCTGCCATCGCGACCGTGCCGCCAGCGGCGCGCTCGTGTGCTGGTCGGGACCCCCGTGAGTCCGGTCGCGGGTCCCGCGGACTCGATCGCTGTGGGCATACTCACGATCATTTAGCGGGGCAGCTGAACGGAGAAATGCTGTTTACATGCCTAGCAACTAGTGACGCTGATCTCTGCTCCATGTGATTGGAGCAGAGATCAGTGTTCACTAAATTAAAGCCCAGCCCCCAACAGTTAGTAACACACCCCTAGGAACACTTAACCCCTACACTGCCACCCACTGGTTAACCCCTTCAATGCCAGTGTCATTTACACAGGAGTCACTGCATTTATATAGCAGTGATTGCTGTATAAATGACAATTGTCCCAAAAATGTGTCAATGTCCAATGTGTCCGCCATAATGTCGCAGTCGCAATAAAAATTGCTGGTCGCCGCCATTACTAGTAAAAAATAAAAAAAAAATAATAAAAATGCCATAAAACTATCCCCTATTTTGTAAACGCTATAACTTTTTTCGCAAATCAATCGCTTATTGCGAATTATTTTATTTTTATTTTTTTACCAAAAATGTAGAAGAATAGGTATCGGCCTAAACTGAGGGAAAATTTTATATATTTTTGGGGGATATTTATTATAACAAAGTAAAAAATAATGCGTCTTTTTTTTCAAAATTGTCGCTCTTTTTGTTTATAGTGCAAAAAATAAAAACCGCAGGGGTGATTAAATACCACCAAAAGGCTTTGTGGGGAAAAAAGGACGTCAATTTTGTTTGGGAGCCACATCGCATGCCCGTGCTATTGTCAGTTAAAGCGACGCAGTGCCGAATCGCAAGAGTGGTTAATATGGGACACTGTTAAAAAAAAAAAAACATTTTCATATCCTACCAGATATATACTTATATGGGGTAATGATGGACTTCCCAAGCTTCTGACTCTTCTGGGTTTTCAGAGATGGGGAAAGATCCGGAGTAACAAAAAGATGAATTCCCCTTGGTTTTCAGGCAGCGGCAAGAAGCAGAAATGAATATATAAGTGTTTATTATTTTTGTTCAAAGGGCATAATCTCCATCATAGATTTAAAATACGGACTCTGGTACATGTTACAGCATATCAATGGATAAAAGATACATGCATCTTGATACAAAAGTAATTGCAAGAACAATTTACAAATACAGCAATTTTTTTCAAAAACTTCAGAGAACACCCCTGCTACCCCTGTAGTAACTACTGTAATTCAACTGTATAACTGTCCCCTTAAATCCTCTGAAGAGTTGAGAGGAGAGTTTCTCTCCAGTTGACTTTGTTCTTTCAATTTCTTCAACTGCGCCATGTCTTTAGGGTTACAATTTCTTCAGCAAAGTGTTTTTTTTTTTTCTTTTTACTTCTATCCTTTTTTGGATAAAATAGTACAAGCTAGGTCAACTAAGGGTCTTATTTCTGTGATGTATATAGGGCACTGTTGGATAGCTTTTTTATTAAACTTTCCTGTTCGTTCTAGGGATGGGTGGGAACAGGATCTTGGTCCTATTCCTGTAATGCTTGGGATAATCTTTGATCCTTGCCCTGTGTTGCTTTGCTCATCACAAAGACTAACCCAGATTTTCATCCTTGATGGGGTTTGCAGAACCCCTGAATTTTTTTTATATTGGCCTGTGACCAGATTCAACCTGTGGAAGGTGTGGCAACGCAGGCAGATTGATGCATCTCTTGTGGCAAGGTCTTAAACTTCAGAGCTACTGGGCTCAGGGGGTAATATTGGGATTGTTGTAGTGTCCAGTACATGCTCGACCATTTCAGTGTATACTGTTTGAAGGGATGCTGGCATAGACACTGTATTGTATATGTATTGGTTCACATGTCATCTACCAGCCTCTGTGTTCTAGGGGGAGCCTTAAGGTTATATGTGGCCTACCCGATAAAATCACTAGTAACACACTTATTGGACATAGAGGGGATGTGCATTCAGAGTCTACAGGAACTCCACAGTGCTTGACACCTTAGATCGTGCCCTACATCACACTTCATGCATGCCTCTGGCCCCCATACTGAGATGGCCGAGCTACTTTCACGGCTTGCTTTTGCAGGATTCCATGAGGGTGCCCAACGGGTCCTTAAGCAGACAGCCACTGGCCTTGGACAACAGCACATACATTTGGTATGGAAGACCATGCCATCCATGGATTCTGAATGATTCCAGGGGATGGTGTTACTTGGCCTCATTGGTTCTGATAGTGGTTATTCTCAGGGACAGTGAGGAACGTCACTTGCTCAAGGCTAGTGTTCGTCCTGGATGCCCCTTCAAACACCGTTACGCTGGGTCATTGTTTCTGGAAATGAACATGACCTGGGCATGGTTCCTCTCAGGAGCCTGAGGGGGTATTGACATGATGAAAAAGCAAAATAATTGCTTGGGAGCCCCCTGGGTAACATGGGGGGTTTGGTCTCAATGCTGAATCCTGGATTAATCCTGGATTAATCCTGGATTGGGGATATTGCAATCTGTGTTTTACTAATTTTGCTTATGGTATTACTTTTATGTGCCTGCTTCAGGTTTATTATGTGCATGGTTTCCGAGGTACTTGACCTTCCAACCCAGCTGCAGCTAATAGAATATATCTTAACTTTTACTATGGCCACCGGGATGAGTATGTCACCGTGAGAAGAAGTAAGTCATGTTTGTGGTTTGTCATGACTTAGAGGGGATTGTAGTAATAAGGCTGAACCAAAGTGACTCCATGTTTGTAAGTTCATATAGAATTAACCTGGTTAACTTTACTAGCTGGCTTAGATTCTGTATCTGCAGACTGTAGCAGTTTTTCTGTAAACATGCACATAAGGAAATATAGCTTACATAGGCAGTCTCATTCTATGCTGTCTAAATAAATTGTGTCACAATATGTCTGGGCCACATATCCCATGACTGTGATTCAGAAGCAGATGACATGAGTAATGATATGTAATGATAGTGTGTAGTGTACGCCTCTATATTAATCACACCCATGTTCTATGCAATGATTGGCTGATAAGGGTGCATATAACGTGCAGCCCCTCCCACAATAGATTAGACATCTCCTGACATTTGGTCTCAACTCATGTTTTATTGTCTTTGTCGGGATGTTTGTCTCCTAATGCTGCAGCATTAGTATAAAGGGTTTCGGGAGTATTGTAATTGCGTTAGTTACACCTAGCTGGTCTTTGTCAGGTATATAGAAATACCATTTTAATCACAACACTCTTGGAACAACTGAGGCCATGGTGGCACTGACCGGTCTTTAACCACTTGCCGACCGCCGCACGACGATGTACGTCAACAGAATGGCACGGGCAGGCATAAGGGCTTACATGTACGCCCTTGCCTGCCCGCCGGTCGGGGGCCCGATCGGGCCCCCGCCCGGTGCCTGCGGCGGTCGGTATTCGTTCGGGAGCGATCCCGGACGAGGGGACGGCCATTCATTCATGGCCACCCCCTCGCGATCGCTCCCGACGAATGAAAATGTCCCGTGACATCACTTCCTCTCCTGTAATGTAAACACAGGAGAGGAAGTGATGTATTCTCTCCTCCGTGTCGGTATTTTTCGTTCCGGCACCGAGGAGAGAGGTTCGGTGAGTTGCACCAACACACCACACATACAGTAGAACATGCCAGGCACACTCACACCCCCCCTTTACCCCCCGATCACCCCCCAATTACCCCTGCCCCCCCAGTCACAGTGACACCAATTGCTTTTTTTTTTTTTTTTTTTTTTGCATTGGTGTCATTTGTGACTGTAATAACTGTTAGGGCAGTTGGGGTTAGCCCCCTTTAGTTCTAATGTGCCCCCCTAACCCCCCCAATAAAGGTTTAACCCAGTGATCACCCCCCGTCGCCAGTGTCACTAAGGCTGGGTTCACATTGCAGCGGTTTATGAGAACGAATGTGATTCGCACCGCACTGCAGTGCAAATCACATCCGATCTCTGTGCGATTCGAGTTCAGCCATACAGATAGTATGACTGAATTCATGTCGCACCCGCCGCACCCGCCGCAAATTCGCACGGGACCCTTTTTTTGGCCCGCAGCACTGCGATATGCGAACTGATCTGGGGGTGTCATTAACATTTCACTGACACTCCCAGCAGTTCGCATAGGGCAGTGTGAACTGCCGCCGGGAGGCATGCGATGCGGGAACCCGCCACGGATTCGTGGCGTTCCCGCATCGCTCCAGTGTGAACCCAGCCTAATAAGCGATCGTTTTTCTGATCACTGTATTAGTGTCACAGGTGACGCTAGTTAGGCAGGTAGGTATTTAGGTTCGCCGCAGCTTTTTATAGCGCCAGGGACCCCCATATACTACCGCATAAAGCCCCCTGATTGCCCCCTAGTTAACCCTTTCACCAGTGATCACCATATAACTGTTACAGGTGACGCTGGTTGGTTAGTTATTTTTTTTATAGTTTCAGGGCACCCGCCATTTATTACCTAGTCTCACTAGTGTACCCCTAAATTTAGGGGTGTCTACTTTCCAAAATGGGGTCATTTGGGGGGGGTTTGTGCCATCTTGGCATTTTATGGCCTTCAAAACTGTAACGCCCTTAGAAAGCCTGAAGGCGGTGCTTGGTTTTCGGGGCCCCGTACGCGGCTAGGCTCCCAAAAAGTCCCACATATGTGGTATCCCCGTACTCAGGAGAAGCAGCAGAATTTATTTTGGGGTGTCATTTCACATATGCCCATAGCATGTGTGAGCAATATATCATTTAGTGACAACTTTGTGTAAAAAAAAATAAAAAAATTTTTTTTGTCATTATTCAATCGCTTGAGGCAAAAAAATAAAATATTCAATGGGCTCAACATGCCACTTATCAATTTCCTTAGGGTGTCTACTTTCCAAAATGGGGTCATTTGGGGGGGGGTTTGTACTGCCCTGCCATTTTAGCACCTCAAGAAATGAGATAGGCAGTCGTAAACTAAAAGCTGCGTAAATTCCAGAAAACGTACCTTAGTTTGTAGATGTGACAACTTTTGCGAAAACCAATAAATATACAATTATTGACTTTTTTTTTTACCAAAGACATGTGGCTGAATACATTTTGGCCTAAATGTATGACTAAAATGGAGTATTGGATTTTTCTAATAACCAAGTAGAAAATCATTTTTTTTCAAAATTTGCGGTCTTTTTACGTTTATCGCAAAAAATAAAAATCGCAGAGGCAATCAAATACCATCAAAAAGCTCTATTTGTGGGAAGAAAAGGACGCAAATTTTGTTTGGGTACAACATTGCATGACCGCGCAATTACCAGTTAAAGCAGCGCAGTGCCAAATTGTAAAAAGACCTCTGGTCATTTACCAGCAAAATGGTCCGGTCTGAAGGTGGTTAAAGAAAGCTGCAGTGTTTCCTGGGAAAGTGGGTGGAGCTGCACTCTCCAGGTGCTGTCCTGAAAGACTTGTAGAAATACCATTAACGGTAAGTCTAAGTAGGGGTTGTTCAATCTCTAATGCCGCCCTGCCATCGCGACCGTGCCGCCAGCGGCGCGCTCGTGTGCTGGTCGGGACCCCCGTGAGTCCGGTCGCGGGTCCCGTGGACTCTATCGCTGTGGGCATACTCGCGATCATCTCGCGGGGCAGCTGAACGGAGAAATGCTGTTTACATGCCTAGCAACTAGTGACGCTGATCTCTGCTCCATGTGATTGGAGCAGAGATCAGTGTTCACTAAATTAAAGCCCAGCCCCCAACAGTTAGTAACACACCCCTAGGAACACTTAACCCCTACACTGCCACCCACTGGTTAACCCCTTCAATGCCAGTGTCATTTACACAGGAGTCACTGCATTTATATAGCAGTGATTGCTGTATAAATGACAATTGTCCCAAAAATGTGTCAATGTCCAATGTGTCCGCCATAATGTCGCAGTCGCAATAAAAATTGCTGGTCGCCGCCATTACTAGTAAAAAATAAAAAAAATTAATAAAAATGCCATAAAACTATCCCCTATTTTGTAAACGCTATAACTTTTGCGCAAATCAATCAATCAATCGCTTATTGCGAATTATTATTTTATTTTTTACCAAAAATGTAGAAGAATAGGTTTCGGCCTAAACTGAGGGAAAATTTTATATATTTTTGGGGGATATTTATTATAACAAAGTAAAAAATAATGTGTCTTTTTTTTCAAAATTGTCGCTCTTTTTATTTATAGTGCAAAAAATAAAAACCGCAGAGGTGATCAAATACCACCAAAAAGCTTTGTGGGGAAAAAAGGACGTCAATTTTGTTTGGGAGCCACATCGCATGCCGTGCTATTGTCAGTTAAAGCGACGCAGTGCCGAATCGCAAAAGTGGTTAATATGGGACACGGTTAAAAAAAAACTGTTTTCATATCCTACCAGATATATACTTATATGGGGTAATGATGGACTTCCCAAGCTTCTGACTCTTCTGGGTTTTCAGAGATGGGGAAAGATCCGGAGTAACAAGATGAATTCCCCTTGGTTTTCAGGCAGCAGCAAGAAGCAGAAATGAATATGTGTTTATTTTTGTTCAAAGGGCATAATCTCCATCATAGATTTAAAATACGGACTCTGGTACATGTTACAGCATATCAATGGATAAAAGATACATGCATCTTGATGCAAAAGTAATTGCAAGAACAATTTACAAATACAGCAATTTTTTTCAAAAACTTCAGAGAACACCCCTGCTACCCCTGTATTAACTACTGTAATTCAACTGTATAACTGTCCCCTTAAAGAGGAAGTAAACCCTTATGAGTTTACTTCCTCTTTTTTTTCCCTGCAAAGGTAAAGCATAATGGACTACTATGCATCGCATAGTAGCCCATTATGTGTCACTTACCTGACACAGGAGCCAGCGAAGTCGCGCTGTCCCCTGTAGTCCGCCGCATCCATCTTGCTGGTGGCGTCTCGCAGCTCCGCCGCTGTCATTCGGCGAAGCCGCGATGACGTCACTCCCGCGCATGCGGGACAAATGCGGCAGCTCCATTTTTGGAACTGCCGCGTTCAGTGCCCCTGCGCGCTGCTGTCTACGGCACATGCGCCGTAGACAGCGGTGCCCGTTTTCGGGCAAATATCTCCTAAACCATATAGGGGTTTGCAGAACCCCCTGAATTTTTTTTTATATTGGCCTGTGACCAGATTCAACCTGTGTAAGGTGTGGCAACGCAGGCAGATTGATGCATCTCTTGTGGCAAGGTCCTAAACTTCAGAGCTACTGGGCAAAATCTTAATGGGCCATTGGATGTCAATATCTTGGTTGAACCACTTGCGTGCTTATTGGGCTATCGTGATCCCTGTATTTATACTCCTCTTGTAAATCCTATTAGACATGCACTTTTTGTGGCCTGTAGACAGATTGCCCTTAAGTGGACCTCTCCTTATCATCCTACTCTCATTGGCTCTTTGACCGAAATAGGATTATTTCCTTCGATAGACTCCTATTTTCTAAGGAACCGAGTAAATTTGAGAATATCAGCCTCAAGCCATTGTGACCAATGTCCACGGTAGTGGTATAGACATCTGCACAAATAAGTACTGCTCTATATAGATATGTATATACTTTTTTCTATTAATGGGTATATTGAGATTAATTTGATTAATTTTATTTGGCAAGAATCAATTGTTAACTTTCTTTTTTCATTGGCTTCATGCTCCAAAGGGGGGTTGTGTGTTTTTGTTTGTTTTTTTGTATTTGTGGTGGTTTATGGCACGTATTTTGTACAATGTCTTTGTATTGTAAATTCCAAAAATAAAAAAATCGGATTTTAAAAAGTCCATTTGAAAGACCTGTGCAGGGAAAGAACAGTCTGTTACTGAGGTTCTGCATGTAACTAGTAGTAATTGGCTGCCTTACCCAGACAAGTCTTTACAGATATGGATTTTGCAAAGCCAGGCTGCTTACACAAGGTTTACAAGTAGAATATGTGTAGGCAAAGATTATCCAAATTTGATTTAATGTGCAGGCTTTCAAAGGATTGTGCCAACGCATGTTAAACTATAAAATGTTTTTAATTTCTTAGCATTTGGAGATGTAAACTATGAAGCAGGAGTAAGACAAAAATCGGAACATCTTTCAGCATGGCAGCCCCCTCCATCTGAGGAGAACTGGGAAGAAGGTAAAGTGTGGTGTGTGTTTTCAAGCCTGCACATTGTCTTTGTTCATTTTACATGTGCTGTAACTCCAATTCAGACTGAAGCTCAATTTATGAGCATTCCTATGAGGAAGTTGTAGCAGAGCACTATGTAGGCAGCTGTAGTGCAGGGCAGCCTAGTTGGCTGTAATAGGTAGTGGGTTAGCAAGTGTACATATTCACTTTTAAGCCAATTTTATGTTTGTGTACAATTGTTCAGAGCTATCTGCCTCTATCATTGTCTCTGCACCATTTTGGAGAAGCCTGGTGTCTTGATAGCACAGCAAATCTCAGGAGATTTGGTCTGCCATTTTTGGTTGGATACTTGCTATAGGGAAGCCCAGCCACATTGAAGGCAGTTCACGTGTGTTTATAGACAGGGACCCGCTTGTGAGGGAGTTAGGAGGAGATGGGGAGAGTGTTCTGGCCTGTGAGGGATAGATCAGGGTTCCTACGGAGTTCTGTCTCTGCAATCCTGGTCGGATGAAAGACTCCCCGTGATGGATAATAAAACCGGTGCCCTCACTGTGAGGGCGGGACAAGCATATCAGGTGCCTATATCCATCTGCTGAAGAAATACCGTTGTTTCCGGGTAACGTGTGTGAATAACTGCCTCTACAGATACGCATTGTATGCTTGGGGTTTTATGCTGTTAGTCAGTGGAAAGTGCCTATAGTGCTGACCAATACAATTACCGCTTGCATCAGAAGTGACTGTGCTGTGTATCTATGCCTTCATGCTTGGAGTGAAACTGCATGCATTACTGCTGTAACTACTCTTCCTACTACCGTCTCCGGTAATAAACATTGCCTGGTTTATACAGTCAGTACATGTGATTCCCTCCTGAAGCCGCTACACCCTAGCCCCACTCTACAACAAGGTGCTGTCAACGCTCCAAAAACCCAACTGTGTACAGTCCCGCCAGCATGGACTACTCATTCAGCCCAATTTTATGGACATGGCATATGGAAGCACTATAGTACAGCATTAGGTCCCCTGCTCTGATTCTATTGTGAAAAGCCCTGTTATGCTGACCAGTTTCAATAGTAAGCAATCAGTGGGCACTACAGGGATGTGCTGCCAACCCAGTGTATGTTTACTAGCAGATGCAAATCTCGCACACCCCTGCAGAGCTGACCCTGCCCCTTGGTGTGCCTATTGACTGAGTTGAGTGCTATAAATCACTCCATATTAAGTATTTGTTGCTAGTAGTGTGGTTAGAATTGAGATGGGGAAACGCTGAGCTGTCCAACCACACTGCTCTGCATCCACAAGATGAATACTACTTTAAGGCAATATTGATAACTGACATCATTCTCTTCAGCAGCTCCTGGGGTACACATACCAGATAAGTCAGGCAGGCAATTCTGTTTAGGTACTGAATGTTTGCTTGGTCCCAATCAGACTAAATTTTAATTGCGTGCTCTTATCTACCAAAAGATTTGAAATTCCAGTGACTTGTGCGATTTCTACAAACTTGATAAAGCACTGTCAAACAATTGCAGTTTAAAAACCTTTTTTGCATCAGTGCTGTGGATTTCCTACAGTATCTGCAAACCTACTTCTATCCAATGCATGCACTCCATGAACTGCTACATATAACCTTTTTTTTTTTTTTTTCAGGGTGGGTTTCCTGATTGACAGCAGTGGAAAATACACCTGCCTAAAGCTGGTTATAGGTAGATTGAAGCTTGGCCGGTTCAATAGGGACCAGATGGATTTTGGATCCATCTATGGGCAGGCTGGTTGTACAGAAGCTGATCTCTCGATTGGCTTCTCTGCAACCACCTCCTTGGGTTTTTCTGCCTGATCTGTGCTGCAGACTTGAATGTAAATGCATCCAACAATTTGCTCCAGCATTGTTTAAAGAGCCTTTTATTGCGAGATTTGGGATCTTCATTAATCCCAAGATCTCACTAGAAGGATTGACGCATTACCCTAGAGTAGGTGAGGCAAGTCTAGCTGACTGGAATATTAAGTGGTGCAATACATGCAGACCTTAACTTTGGTCTCTCCTCCTGTCTTTGTTCTCTGGCACATGGGCATGCAGCAGAACCTAATTGGTTCCTAATGCATTTGTATCTCCCAGTCTGTGCTGCTGTTCAGGGGATGAGAAACTCATGCTCAAGGTGCTTGTAGGCAAAATGCATGCAATGCCCAGTTCTTGTAAGTATTGAATATCTTGCAGCTCCACCATGGCCTCAGTTGTAGTGTTTCCTCTGCCATGGTGGAAGCGCTGCAGGGAACCAGGGGTGTGCTACACTGTCTCCAGGTGGGGAGAATGTGGGGCATACCTGTATTAGGTGTTTGTTTTTTTTCTTCCAAGACCAGCTTCCTCCCTTACGTGCGGTGGCTGCTCCGGTGTCCCATCCTCTTCATACCTGGCAAGGGTCAGGCTGCCGGGAGTTTCCATTCCTCATAGACCGGCGGCACAGGCTTGGAGGCTTTTTTTTATTTTATTTCGTAAAATCCGATAGAAGTATCTCTGCGCTAGCCAATTAGATGAATGGGGGGGGGGAGAATAGGGGTGTGCTGCATACACTGGAAAGGGCTATTCAAACTCCAAAATGAGAACTAATGTGTAGAATAGAGCTGCGCAAAAAACTAAAGAGTGATAGAGTGAGCGAGGGAAAAGAATATGGGAGGAGAGGGGGGAGGGGGGGGGAGAGAAGTGTCAAATCAGAGGTAATTCAAAATCAATAATTCAGGGGTATAGGTAGTATACCATTCACTACCTCTAAATATCAACTGCAAGAACCAAAAAAATGAATAAATGATCTAATGCGATAAATCTCAAATCATTCATGTAGAACTTCAGCAAAGTTCATGTGCACTGATACATATATAGTGTCACGTTGTAAAAGTGCTAATAAACCTGCAAATCCTGCAAGTATGATCATTGATCATTTATTCATATTGGGGGTTTTTGCAGTTGATATTTAGAGGTAGTGAATGGTATACTACCTATACCCCTGCATGGATTTTTGAATTGGCCTCTGATTTGAAACATCTCTCCCCGCCCCCCCCCCCCCCCCATATTCTTTTCCCTTGCTTACTTTATCACTCTTTAGTTCTTTTTGTGCAGCACTATTCTACACATTGTTTGAATTTCACGCCTCCTTCCCCAAAGCCTCGTGCCTTCTGGGTTCCTTTGGCAAGTGCGTCATTCCGGCCGAGGGCGGGACTTCCGGCGACACAGCTTCCGGTTCTGGACGTTGGAACGCAAGCGGGGGGTGGCTGTCTTCATCTCGGCTGGCGTCATTCCCGGCGCTCGCAGCAGTAAGCAGCCCAGGAAAATGTGAAATAAAATGTGCAAAACGCTATTCAGACCTCGCGCAATGGAGGAGGAACAAACAGCAGGAGCCCCCCCCCAAGTCAGCCAGGCTCAGGTAAGCAGACAGTGGTTTGATTGTTGCAGTATGGGCCTAGTGGTTTTTTCCCTTCCTTAAATTGGGCAATTTTTTGGAAGCCTGCAGCCATCTTCCTGTTTGATATTACAGGAATAATGTACATCTGCTTTGTTATAGTGAATCTGTGGGAGGATTTACTGGCTGTGGAGCAAAGACCGGAGTTAAAGGGATAGCTCCTCTGTTTCTTGCTTTGATAGCATGTTTGTTTTCATGGAAATGGTATTTCAGAAAGCTAAAGAAAAGACCAAACATTCCTCCCCTCCTACTAAAAGGAAATGTCCGTCATGTAGAAATGTTCTTAAGGAGTCTTGGACCAAGGTGTTATGCAGGTCCTGCATAGCAGACTTGGTTAAAGGGGAAACTACTCCTGCTACACCCGTGACTCAGCAAGGACAATTATTAAACTTTCTGGAAGGAACTGGCAGACACTTTCGAAACGTTCCATTCCTATCTGGATAGACACCCAGCTGCAAGCAGCAGCACAGTACCCCGCTCACTCATCTGTTACTGCATCTAGAGCGGGCAGTATCTCAGAGGATGAAGAGCAAAGTTTCTTCAGGATCCAGGGAAGAATCGGATGAAGGGAAAAACTTCTTCCTCTTCTCGGTATAAATTATCCTTGGAGGAGGTGGATGATCTTTTGAAAGTTATCCACACCACTCTAATATATCAGAGGATAAAGCCCAGTTATTGTTACACAATAAAATGTTTCAGAGCATGGGCGAGGTGAAACACAGGGTTTTTCTGGTGCACAACTATAAAGAGGGAGTGGAAGGACCCAGAGGGCCCCTTCCTTTTCCAGATCCCTCAAACTGAGGTTTCCTTTTGAAGAGGATAGCTCTCAAGTATGGAACAAAAAACAAAGCTTGATGCAGCTTTCTCAGGTTTCAAGGAACACAGACCTCGTGTTTGAGGACATGGGTATCCTAAAGGATGCCATGGACAAGAGGGCAGACTACCTATTAAAGAGAGCATGGGATTCAACCCTAGCAAACTTAAAACCAACTATGGCCTCAACAGTAGTAGCCAGGAACTTGGAGCACTGGCTGGAACAATTAAAAGCCCATATCGAGGCAGGAATGCCCCGTAAGGACCTGCTGGATATGCTGCTGGTACTACTAAAAGCAGTGGGGTACATGGCAGCTGCCTCAGCTGAATCTGAAAATGTCAGACAGATCCTCAGCATTGATGAACTCGGCTCGTAGAGCTTTATAGGTTAAGACATGGACTGGGGATTCTTGACGCCATATTGGATAGGACGGCGGATGAGAAAAAAGCCCTCCCAGTAAAGGTGATCCCTCGGGGCAATAAAAATTTTCGTACTTTTCAAAAAAAAGACACAAGAATCAGGTTACAAAAGACCCTGGGGGTCTCAGAGGCAGGGGTAAGTCGGGGGTCCTTTTTTAGCCCCCCCTAACTCAAAAAGCCAGTGACCGTCCTGACTGTGGGAGCAAGGCTGCAGTCCTTTTCCACAGTGGGAGACTGACAACCAGTCCGTACATCCTGAAGACTATAATGGAGGGTTACAGATTGGAGTTCTCTCAAACACCACCTGTTCGTTTTTATGTCACTCAGGCCTCCCAAGACCTAGAGAAATCTATTGCCATGACTTCAATCTTGCAAGAATTGATTCAACAGAGGGTGATCATAAATGTTCCCCCCCAAAGGAGGACAGGGATGCTATTCGCACATATTTTTTGTAAAAAAGCCTTTGGGAAAATTCTGATTGATTCTGAACCTGAAGATACTAAACGGAGCAATCGGGTACAAGAAATTCAGAATGAACACCATTTTTTCAGTAAAGGGTCTCCTGACCCCAAGCTGTTTTATGGCGTCCATAGACTTGAGAGATTCATATCTCCATGTACCTATAGCCCCAGTATCACAAAAACACCTAAGGTTTTCAGTCAAGATGGGAAGCTCAAGTCTACACCTTCAGTTCAGAGCTCTTCCTTTCGGGCTGTCCTCCTCCCCGAGGATATTTACAAAGATTGTAGCAGAGGCCTTGGCCCCCCTCAGACTGAAGGGCATATCGTTTGACCCATATTTAGACAACCTCCTAATATTTGCCAAAACAAGGGATCTATTAGAGAAGGATCTGGTAGGGACAAAGACACCTGGAAGGTCTAGGCTGGATAATAAACATGGAGAAATCAAATATGACTCCATCTCAGTCAATAAAATTCCCTGGATATACCATCAATTCCATACATGAGAGAATTTTTCTCCCAGAGGAAAAGATAGAGAAGGTTCAAGATGCCATGAAAAGGACCCAGACAAACCTACCAATTTCTATCAGGGCAGCTATGTCAGTACTAGGTCTCCTCACGGCATCAGCAGTACAATGGGCACGTCTCCATGCAAGGGATCTTCAGCAGGCAATTTTAAGAAATTGGTCTTATGGAGAGTCCCTGGAAAAGTTGATCAGAATGCCCTCGAGTTCAGAGGAAGCCCTTTTGGAGGAGATTAACAAATGCAAGTTCCTGGGGTTGGGGTGCCCACCTGGAAGGGCAAATGGCTCAGGGAAATTGGACAAACAGGGAAGCCAAGAGATCATCCAATTGCAGGGAACTAGGGGCTATTCTCCTAGGACTATGGGCCTTCGAGAGACTGGTCCAAGGGCAACATGTCCAGGTGTTATCGGACAACACCACAGCAGTGGCCTATATAACGAGGCAAGGAGGCACGGGGAGCAGGGTGTTGCTTTCCTCGACCCTTCAGATCCTGTCCTGGGCAGAAAACTTGAGGTCCCTAACAGCGGTGCACCTAAAAGGAGATCTGAATACAGTAGCATCCTTTCTGAGCAGAGGAGATACTGGAATCTGAGTGGAGCCTAAACTCAGAGGTATTCCAAGGGCTAAGCGAAAGGTAGGGAGCGCCTCAAGTAGATCTGTTCGCATCCCAGAGCAATGCAAAGGTGAAGACCTACTTTTCTCTAAACAGTGATGGCGAACCTTGGCACCTCAGATGTTTTGGAACTACATTTCCCATGATGCCCAATTACACTTCAGAGTGCATGAGCATCATGGGAAATGTAGTTCCAAAACATCTGGGGTGCCAAGGTTCGCCATCACTGCTCTAAACACAGGATCAAGCCAGAGGTTTATATGCACTAGCACAGCCATGGAACTTCCACTTGTGCTATGCCTCCCCCCCCCCCCTTTTTCAGTTGATACCCTTGGTATTAAAGAAACTACAGAAGGAGACCATGAGCATTATTCTGGTGGCTCCTTTTTGGCCCAAAAGGGCCTGGTTTGCAACTGTTCAAAGGATGGCGGTGGAGCCTCACTGGGTTCTTCCTCTCCGCAAAGATCTAACCCAGGGACCCATTCAACATCCAAACATAGAACACCTCAGACTTGGTTACTGAGAAGCAGATCCTAAAAAGTAAATGCTTGCCAGACAAACTGGTCTCAACCCTTTTAAGCAGCTGAAAAAGGTCACTGGGGCAATTTATTTTAAAACGTGGAAACGCTTTAATTCTTGGTGCATAACAGTTTTCACTGATGGAAATCCCTTCGGTTTTAGAATTTATCCATGATGGAATGGAGTTGGGATTGGCGGCCAGTACCTCAAAGGTCCAAGTGGCTGCTTTATTGTTTTTCCTGGAGAGACAACTCTCAGGAGCCGCTTATTCGGTTTTTTAAGGCATTTTCAGAGCTAGACCAATGCCTTAAGTTTTTTCCAAAATGGGATCTATCCCTGGTTCTGCTGGGTTTGACCAAAGAACCCTTTGAACCTCCAGAGAAGGTGACAATCAAATTATGGTCGCTCAAACTAGCCCTTTTAGTGGCAGTTACTTCAGCTAGAAGGGTAAGCAAGTTGCAAGCACCATCTATATTAGAACCTTTCTGTTGTATATTTCCAGATCGGGTAGTGCTGGAAACTGACCCGAGTTTCCTGCCAAAAGTTCCAACAGCTTTTCATAGAATGCAAGAAATAATTCTCCCTACTTTTTTGCCCTACACCATCCAGCTCTAGGGAGAAATCTTTCCATAGCCTGGGCGTGAGAAGGTGTTTACTACACTATCTGGAAATCATGAAGGAATTCAGTCAAATTCGCTCTTTATTCTGTTTTCAGGACCACGTAAAGGGTATAGTGCTTCCAAAAACACTATAGGTAGATGGCTGCGAATAGCCATCAGTGAAGCGTATAGAGCTTCAGGGGCAGATCCTCCCACGGGGTAGTGGTCCATTCATCAAGGGCAGTAGCAACGTCCTGGGCGGAAAGAGCAGGGGCTTCTCTGGGTCGGATCTGTAAAGTGGCCACGTGGACAAGTTTCTCCACCTTCACCCACCACTACGGATTGGACTTGCTGTAAGCATCGGAGCAATCATTCGGCAGGAAGGTCCTGCAGGCAGTGGTCCCACCCTAGAGTAAGTACTCTTATCTCCAGGTGCTGTCCTGAAAGACGAAGGGAGAAATCCCTAGTTAGACTTGCCGGTAAGGGTATTTCTACGAGTCTTTCAGGACAGCGCCGATGACCCTCCCTAATTGTATTATAAAATGTAGTGTTATTGCTATGTTCTGCTTATCTATTTTCAGCATGGCTGGGGGTACTCTATGAACAACTGAGGCCATGGTGGAAGCATCTGAAAAACTGACTGCAGTGTTTCCTGGGAAAGGGGGTGGAGCTGCACTCTCCAGGTGCTGTCCTGAGACTCTTAGAAATACCGTTACTGGTAAGTCTAACTAGGTTTTTTTACTCAACATGATTTTCCATCTATAGCCATACCTTTTTGAGAGTAGTGAGTACATCTAGAAATACCCAAGATTAAAAATAAGCTGCATAATGTCTTCTGAGCATTACTGGGGGGGTGTTGACGTCAGTGATCCACTGGGGTCGGATAATTCAACAAAAGTAAAATATTGATGGATATGCTTTGGGAAGGGAAGAGACAGGAATTCAGTATTTGCCCATGTAGATGGGGCACCATCATGAAGTGAGATGGATGAGTAGGTGGGGGGCTACTTGGATCTGAAGTGTATATTAGAGACCTGGCATCAAGTAAGTTAAATGGAAGGTATGGGTTTTTTTAAACACTATCTAAATCAAATTTCACTAGCAGCTGCCAGACCTCTGGTTACGTTATAAGTGGCGGTGCTCAAGCTGCAGCCTATAGATGGGAAGATATGCCCTGACACTCCAGCGTGTCAGAAGTCACAAATTAAAAACTGGCGCTTTTTTTTTTTTTTTTCTCGAGTGCTAAATGCCTAATTTAATATGTTCAGGCTGCAGTGTTGGTGTGCCTTTGACCACATTGCGACACTTCCACCTATTCAGTCTTCAATGAACCAAACTTTAGGGCTGGCAGACGACTGTCCTAGTTGCACCTGACTGCATGGCTACTGAAAGGTTGTGTATAAAAGCGTATGCAATTGAGGAGTTTCGTGTGTGCTGAGGTGTAGGACTGTGGCATGTGTGCAAAGTAGGCTCAAGTTTTATTTAACTATATTCCATTAAACCCCTCCCACTGCTAGCACAATCGGTCTACTCCCACAATTTGCTATAGCGCATGCTGCTTCATTCCTTCATAAACATTTCTTTGGGGGGAGGGTGAGATGGGGTTTAAAAAAAATCAGCCCAAGGTGCCAGATGTGCTAGGTACACTTCTGCTCAAAGACCGATCCCAGAACAAAATCCACTGGGACTTAAGGTGAAGATGCCAAAAGTGCACTCCCCTCCCCTGAGCAAAGAGCTATGGGAAAATGGGTCTGTGTGCACCTTACCTTTATGAGGTTTGGGGCATCTCCCAAGCATCAGGACTTGTCTATTGTGACCTACAATGAAACGCGTAGGGGAGCTCCTACAATGTCAGATCTATGTGGAAGCATTGGTTATATGGAGCAGTTGATCTGAAATTTTAAGGGGTCCACTCTTCTTTTTTTTTTTTTTTTTTTTTTTATGTGCTTTGTACTGTGGTGCACCAGACAACTACACTGCCCCAAGTGTGTGTATTTACTTATTCACTGACACTTTGGTGGAAAACCCATTACTTTGTTTTATATATTTTGAGCAATAGAAAAATATATATGGGAAATGTATTTAACCGATAATGGAGGATGCATTATCATTGGGGTGGGACTGCGTGGCACTATTGAAGTATAAATGTATCTAATGTGTGTGAACACAATGTTGTAAGCTACGGTGCATGGAGTATTTGGACAGTTTTACAACAGGTCAAACCACCTAAGAACTGCCATCCACACTTTGCTACAGAAGTATATGGGAATATACTCACCTTTGTTTAGTGTGCTTCAGACTCAGGAAAATGTCCACCTATACAAGCCCTAAAGATGGAATTGGTTGATATAAATATAAGCGGAAAACAAGCTTTCTGGGTTGAGGACCTGAATATTGCTAACATTTCAGATATCCCTTGGAATCATGGAGCTTTTAGAAAATTGTAATCTGGCTGCAGTTAAAATAAGTGATATTAACCTCTACAAAATGGGTTTATGTAGCAGTGTTTTCTTAAACCCTAAACTGGGCACATTCAGTGCATAACATATGGGTGTGTATGGACTATACCATTTGTGAGCATATTTGTTTTTTTGTATGATTGTCTATTGCTATCTCTATTTTTTTTTTATTTTTTTTTGCTTTTATTTAAGAATCGGAAACTAAGAGGTCTACCTTTGTCTTGCATGAGTATGGAAACTACTGTCCTTACAGTTCTGAAACCACTTTCGACAACTGTGCATCCAGGTTGGCATCAATCCTTTTTTGTACATATGCATGGTCTGCTCTCACTTTTCATAGATTAGGTTTATTTGCTTTCTGGTAAGGTGAAGCTTTTATCTTTAGGCCTCGTTCACACATGCATACTTGGTGCATCTGGAAAGTATTCACACTGACTTTTTCCACATTTTGTTACAGCCTTATTCCAAAATTTCATCATTAAATTCATTATTTTAATCAAAATGACAATGTAAAAGAAGTTTGACAACTTTGTAAATGTATTAAAAATGAAAAAAATGTACATAAGTAGTCATGGCCTTTGTTCAATAATTTGTTGAAACACCTTTGGCACCAATTACAACCTCAAGTCCTAAGTATGATGCTACATGCTGGGCACACCTATTTTTGGGCAGTTTCTTCCATTCTTCGATGTAGGACCTCTCGAGCTCCATCAGGTTGGATGGGGAGCACTGGTGCACAGCCATTTTGGGATCTCTCCAGAGATGTTCAATCCACTCCTCCTCTTGGCTGTGTGCTTGGGTTCATTGTCCTGTTGGCAGAGGAATCTTCGCCTCATCTGAGATAGAGTGCTCTGGAGCAGGTTTTCATCAGATGTCTCTGTACATTGCTGCATTCATCTTTCCCCTTGATCCAGACTAGGGCTGTAACTATTATTTTCATAATCGATTAGTTGGCCGATTGTTTCGATTAATCGGTTAATGAACTTAAAAAAAAAAAAGTGGGTCAAATTGACATTCATTTTCAACCACAGTGACGGGAAAGTTTGGAAATAGAAAACTTCTCGGTCAAAGGAAATTTCAGACAGTGTATGTGGTTTTTGTTCAGAAATAAAGTGAAAATTTCAAACAAAATTCTTTCATTCAGCGAATGTTTTCGTCTGAATATTCTCACCAGAAAATTGATCCGTGAAGCCAGCATAAGGCTCGGTACACACCTATGCAGTTTTTGCTTTTGATCTTTCTGCAGAGCTTTTTGCTGTACGTTTTTAAATTTTTGCGCATGTGGTTTTACGGCAATTTACAGTTTTTTGTTTTTTTTTGCATTTTTTTGGGGGGGCAGATTAAAAAAACAAATTGCTGCAGAAATGCATTATTCTTTTCTGCAGTTTCTCCATTGAAGTATATTGAACCAAAAAAGCTTCATTTTGCGTTAAAAGCCCCTGACAATTTCCAAATATGCAGCGGCTGAAAAAAGCACAGCTATCAACGTGTCCCATAGGAAACCATGTGAATGAACTGTAGTGTTTCTGCAAAAAGCACCAATAAAACATATAGATGTGAACCAGGCCTAAGACGTTTAGTAACATAATGGGGTTAAAAAAACTAAAATTAGCCCTCTATAGTACAAAAAAGCAGATAATTACTACTGAAAGGGGTTCATTTTTTTTACTGTAGAACAGTGAAAGTAATATTTACAGTAGTGATTAATTTTTTGTACTATAAAGGGCTTTTTTTTTTTTTTTTTTTTTTTTTTTTAACCCCATTATGTTCCTGGCCGATTAATCGATTATGAAAATGGTAATCGATTAGTTTCATAATTGATTAGTTGTTTCAGCCCTAATCCAGACTAGTCTCCTAGTTCCTGCTGCTGAAAAACCTTCCCACAGCATGATGCCACCACCATGCTTCACTGTAGGGATGGTATTAGCCAGGTAATGAGCAGTGTCTGGTTTGCGCCAGACATGACACTTGCCATTCAGGCCAAAGAGTTCAACCTTTGTTTCATCAGACCAGAGAATTATGGTCAGTCCTTCAGGTGCCGTTTGGCAAACTCCAGGCAGACTGTCGTTTTTGCCTTTTTACTGAGTGGTTTCCATCTGGCCACTCAATAATACAGGCCTGATTTGTGGAGTGCTGCAGAGATGATTGTTCTGGACTATTCTCCTCCCTCCACAAAGATGTTGGAGCTCTGTCAGTTACCATAGGGTTCTTGGTCACCTCCCTGACTAAGGCCCTTCTCCCCTGATCACTGTTTGGCCAGGGGTCCCGCTCTAGGAAGAGTCCTGTTGGTTCCAAACTTCCATTTATAGATGGAGGCCACTGTGCTCTTTGGGGCCTTTAATGTTGCAGACGTTTTTTGTACCCTTACCCAGATCGGAACCTGGATACAATTCTGTCTCAGATCTACAGACCATTCCTTTGGACTTAATGGCTTGGTTTGTGCTCTGACATGCACTGATAACTGTGGGACCTTGTATAGACCGGTATCTTTCCAAATTATGTCCAACTGAATTTACCACAGGTGGACTCCAATCTAGTGTTGGAAACCTCAACAATGATCAGTGGAAACAGGATGCACCTAAGCTCAAAAGTATCATGGCAAAGACTGAATACTTGTGTTCATGCGGTTTTCCATTTTATTTTTGATAATGTTTGCAAAGATTTCAAACAAACTTCTTTCATGTTATGGGGTATTTTTTTATTTTTTTTCTGAAAACAATAAATTTAATACATTATGTAATAAGGCTGTAACGATGTGGGAAAATTAAACGATGTGAATACTTTCTGGAAGCTAAAGGGGGGGAGGGGGGGGAGGGAGAGAGTTGTGGGAAGTTGGGACTTTATATGAAACACAACACTTGGGTAGATTGAATCGCTCAATGATAGTAATTAAAATATTAATGACACCATTAAGCATAGTGCAATAGATGGCATAATTGGTCGAAAAATAGATGATCCAGAATTAAGATAAACATGATTTTAATACATCACATAATGGTAAACATTATTGTACTTGCTAATTCGTCAGTGTACTCAAATGTGTAAAAACAATAGGTAATGTAAATTGAGTTTCAAACAAATCGAACCCATAGTATTCACATGATTGCTGTGGCATAGCATCAAATATAAAGCTTGAAGTGTTTTGTGGGTTGTCTCCACTCATCAAAAGCAGCTATACATAAGGGGTACCTATAATGGGTTGTAAATTTAAATTGATCAATGGTAACTTATTAAAAAATGGGGAGAGGGAACAAAACTATGGTCCTAGCACTCTTACCCATGGGTATAATTTACAAGGTTGTAGTTCATAATGAGGCGCTGGGGCGATAGCAATGCAACAACGGGAGGGCTGTAAAAGTGCTTCTTGGAAAAGGGGATCCCTAATCGGTGACTCAGGTGACTGGTGAGGGCCCGTATGGGCTACTGTAACAAATATTGGCATGAGATTTGTGACCACGGGGAAATTACTACTAACCAAGGTCTTGCACAAAGTCTGACCATCTCATCTTTCCTTTTTGTTACTGTCTGAATACACTGCTACCACATCAATACTGGGCACTTTCACCTCTTTCCTGGCCAGAACATTTTTCAGCACTGTCACATTTTGAATGACAATTATGGGTAATGCACACTATACCCAAATTACATTTTTATAATTTCTTTTGAGACTTGTCTATCTTTTGGTACTTAATCACTGGGATTTTTTACTAAGTGAGAAGACAATTTTTGGGGTAATTTTTCATTTATTTTTTTTCATTATTATTTTGTTAAAATGTTTCAAACAATTTTTCAGTTATTGTAAACTATGAACTTGTTGTGCCCTGTCAGATCTGCACTCCTTTCCTCACAAGCGGTCTGGTTTTCATTGTGATCAGCTGTTTCGTAAGCACACAGGGGTCAGAGCAAACTTGTAGCACGCACATGGGAGGAGGTGCTCCCAGAACTGGAGGGCCGTGCTGTAGCTATCTTTCTGGAATAGTGTAGGTGGAAAGGTGGTTAAGTGTACACCTGTGCCAGTGATGCACAAATGTTTGTGCATTCCCATGCAGACAGTCCCATTCATGTTTGGACAAAGCCACAACTCCCAGTTTGAAAGCAGTGTTGGTGCAGGTGCATGTCTTTGAAAGCACAAGGGGACCCGCACCTACATGGTTGTTAAATTGGGAGCGGAGGCTGTGTATGCAGCCACTGCTTCCCAATTAACCTGAATGAGACTGCCTACATGGGGATGTGCAGAACATCTGGGCATCCCTGTGCTGGCAGACAGCACTCACATTGGCATACACTTAAGTATATCAATGTGAACAAGTCTTTAAGGTAGAGAATCTCATCCTCTGCCTACTTTTTTTTTTTTTTTTTTTTTTTTTTTGTGGGGCACTGCTTCCAGAGTTCAGTTCCTAACGTTATGAACCTTTTTTTTTAAATTTACAGCAACATTAGATTGAAATGACACATCTAATTACAAAATGGTTTATGTAGCAATTTTATATGGTGTAGAAGTGTGGTTGTAAACCCTTACAAACCACTTTGACCTACAGGTAAGCCTAGATTAAGGCTTACCTGTAGGTCCAAGCAATATCTCCTAAACCTATATGGTTTAGGAGATATTTGCCCGAAAAAGGGCACCGCTGTCTACGGCGCATTCGCCGTAGACAGCGGCGCGCAGGCGCACTGAGCGCGGCAGTTCCAAGAATGGAGCTGCCGCATTTGTCGAATCCCGTGCGCATGCGCGGGAGTGACGTCATCGCGGCTTCGCCGAATGACAGCGGCGGGAGCTGCGAGACGCCACCAACAAGATGGATGCGGCGGACTACAGGGGACAGCGGCGACTTCGCTGGCTCCTTTGTCAGGTAAGTGACACATAATGGGCTACTATGCGATGCATAGTAGTCCATTATGCTTTACCTTTGCAGGGAAAAAAAAGAGGAAGTAAACTCATCAGGGTTTACTTCCTCTTTAAGAACATGAAGCTCAGCCCATGCTATATCAATATCCAAGTCCTTCCCATCCCTTCCTCTCTATCACTCTTTCAAGATGCACTGTATTCATCTGTTTGCTCCCATCCCTGTCAATGTTAACAGCCCAGCTACAGCTCAACTTCTCAACTTAACCTCATCTTTTAACCTAACCCAATGGGCACACACTTCCTCTCGTGCCAGTGGTAATACCCTTGACCTTGTATTCTCCCATCTCTGCATTCCTGGCAACCTCACCAACACCCCCTTTCCTCTTTGATCACAACCTCATCAGTTTCACATTCTTTGCCTCCAGCCACCCATCCTTCCAAGCAGAAAACTATTGTAGGACCCTTCTCTGTTTTGCTACTGACAACCTATGACCCCTCTCTCCCCTGTCCTGACCTGGCCGCCTCTGTCTACAACAGCTCACTCATCACTGGATGCACTTGCTCCTCTATCTACACATTGCAACCCTGGCAAACTGACAACACTAGAAATCTCAAGAGACTTTGCCATGCTCTTGAATGACTGTCAATATGTAAGCCTTGTGAGCCGCTATATTAATCTAGTGAAGCTGCCAGCACTAAACACACTTCCTAAACATGAGCTGAACAAATGAAAATAAAGTGCAATATGCAAATTTTACACCTTCTGTCCTTAAATAAATTGATGTTGGTAATATAGTGCAATGTGCAGATTATATCCTTGGTGTTTTCTCGAATCTCCTTTCAGGACAACCCCAGGGAGTGTAGCTCCACCTTCTCAGGAAACACATGCCCACTTTAAAAACTCCCCCTCTTCCACCATGGCTTCAGTTATTGTGTTTCCTCGATGGTGGAAGCATGTGCCTGGAACCAGGGAAGCTGCACTCTCTGGGGAAGAGTAGGCTTACCGGTGGTGGTGTTTGTGTTTTTAGTTGACCTGCCAGCAGTCCTTCCAGGGGCGAGGGGTGGTCTGGTGCTCCCGGTCCCACCATCTCGGGAGTGAGGACCATAACAGCGGCATATCCCAGTTTTCGGATCCAGGTCCCGGCCGGCAAGTGCATTGTTTCCAGTGACGCAGGGCCCTCTGAGGGGGCGTGGTGCCATGGTTCCAAGCGCCTGGAACGCAGGGACTAGGGGGCGGGGTCAGGTGACCAGCACCGGTCCAGCCCAGGTAGGTGGGGTGCAGTGGCGACTTCTCTTCTACCTTATGGGTTACTGTATGGGTCTTTTTTTGTTCCTCCCTGTCGGGGTGCCTGTCGCTGCAGGGTCAGAGGTGATGTCACTTGGACCATGCAACATGGTTTAGGGGTCTCGCTTATTGCCTGTTGGTGGTAGGTCTCTGCACTGGCTCTGTGGTGGTCTGTTAGCAGTTAGTCACTAAGTGAGTTCAGACTGTATGTAGTTTCAGGAAAAATCACTAGGAAAGCCTAAACCAAGCCAGAGGAAATGCCCTTCTTGCAAGAACCCCCTTAGAGATTCGTGGCAGAAGGCGATGTGCAGAGTTTATATTAAGGAATTAGTGGTGAAGGAGGAGACATCCCAGCAGTATAAGAATCTTTTCCTCGGGCCAAAGAGCTGACAAACTGAGTTTGGTCAGGTCCATCCTGATACAAAACCCATCAGGGCAGGCTGAACCTCAGAACCTACCGCCTAGTCCTAAGACATCGTCTAGACCAGTAGAAACTGAGGACTCAGGCGATGAAGGGAGGAGTACTCTTGTCTCCCTCAGGGATTCTGAAGAGGAAGAGGATAACGGGGCCTCTCGGTACAATCTATCACTAGAGGCGGTAGATCACATTTTAAGGGCAATCTATACTACTCTGGAAATTCAGGAGGAAAAGGTACAATTGTCAATCCACGATGAGGTGTACCAGGGGATGGACGAAACAAAACGCAGAGTTTTGCAGTCCATAGGGTCCTTTCGGATTCAGTTAGAGTGGAAGGAGAAAAAAGGGACTCTTTCTGGGTCCAAGTTCCTCAGGAGGAGGTTCCCCTTTGAGGACAAGGTTCAGAGGTATGGAACAAGAAGCCTCGAGTTGATGCAGCATTTTCTCAGGTCTCTAGGCACGCGGACTTAGCCTTTGAGGATATGGGAATCTTAAAGGACCCGATGGACAAAAAAGCTGACTCCATCCTCAAAGCTTGGGATGCAGCATCAGTTAGTCTTAAGCCGGCTATGGCCACCACCATGGCGGCCAGGAACCTGGAATGCTGGGTGGAAAAACTAAACCATGTAGAAGCGGGTACGTCACACAAAGATCTATTAGAATCTTTTCCCCTAATCTTGAATGCAGTCAGGTATATGGTGGACTCTTCAGCTGAGTCTGTCAAGTTAGCTTCAAGGTCTTCGGCACTAGTAAATTCATCCAGGAGGGCAATCTGTCTGAAAACATGGTCAGGGGACACAGTGTCTAAGGTCAAGCTATGTAGCTTTCCCTTTTCAGGAGATCTTCTCTTTGGGCCTAACTTGGAGTCTGTTCTAGACAGGACAGCTGACAAGAAAAAACAAAACGTCAAAAATTTTCATGCTCTTCAACAGTCCCATAAGAGTAAAGACCAGGACCGTAAGAGCCAGTGGGGCTCCCAGAGGGGTAGAGGTAGGGGCGAAATTCTCTTTAGATCTCCCCCAGATCAGGCCTCAAAGTGACAATCTCACTCCAGTGGAGGGGAGATTGTCAGCTTTTC